>NC_089753.1:18776974-19131974 GCF_040412425.1 Macrobrachium rosenbergii
AGAGAGGGAGAAAATATTCGGAGCTATCGACGAGTAGATGAACAAAAGGACAGACACATAAAAAGAAAGGAAAACGAAGAGGAACTGAAGACATGAAAATGAATAATGGTAAGAGGAAGAGCCAAGACAATCGAAGGAGAGAGAAGATTAAAAGGAAGAAATAAGATGCAAAGAGAGAAAATTAAAAGAAAGAAATACGATGCAAAGAGGAATAAGTAAGAAAAGAAGCAAGTGGAAAAACTGAACGAGACGATTAAAACGAATAGAGAACAAATGAAGAAGAATGAGGAGCAAAAGAAAAATGAGGAAACAGAATGAGAATGCAGAGAGCTAAACAAAACGAAACAGGAGGAGGAGGAGGAGGAGGAGGAGGAGGAGGAGGAGGAGGAGGAGGAGGAGGAGGAGGAGGAGGAGGAGATGACAAAAAAGATAAAAATCATTTGATACTGAATACACAATTATCAAATTAAAAACAAACAAGAGTTTATTCCTATCTCCCTCATTCATAATCAAAACAGATGAGCTAGTCAATGTATGTACTAAACTTAGTACTAAAGAGAGAGAGAGAGAGAGAGAGAGAGAGAGAGAGAGAGAGAGAGAGAGAGAGAGAGAGAGAGAGAGAGAGAGAGAGAGAGAGAGAGAGAGGTGCATTACCCTTACAGAGAGCAATATACAAGCACCTGTTTTATTAATTAGGATGGTTGAAGTAACAGAAACAAGACTCAACAGCAATCAGACTCCACCCAAAATAATCAACACTGAATGAATTAACTTGACACCAATTTACTTCTCTTATGATAAACTGTAACATGTCCTTCGACCTTGAGCTTTGAACTTTAAAGGTCAAACTAAACAAGCTTTACTTTCAGTGAATTACTCTTATTATCTTACCAATAGGTAAACAATACCACAAATACTCGGTATGTAACCAGCTACGATGCATTTCAACTGCCAAAAATCTGTGAAGCTGATCTTTGAACTTTATGGGTCAAAAGTGGTGCACAATGATTATGGAACTGCCATTTAAATTTTGTCAGGGCCAAATAGATGGCGCAAACATAGTCCACTATAAAAATTTAAACTGCCATAAATCTCCGACCAATTCAATGACATTTAAAGGTTAAACTTGCTAAAACTGACCAATCTGTAACAAGACACCACAAATGTATATTAGTCTTTGAATCATTTAAAACATCCCAAATGTTAAACCTTTAACCTTTCACACAGTTTTACAAAAATGAAATACTTACATCCCAAAAGCTAAACCTCTAACCATTCAAAGATTCTTACAATTAAAAGTTCCTTCAATATGTTCTAAAAAAAATACAGACAGGCAAACAAAGGATTAGGTCATAAGATTTAGGCCAAAGGCCAAGCCCTGGGATCTGATTTGAAAGGCGTAACAGGAGGAAAACCTTGCAGTTGCACTATGAAACAATTGTTAGGACAGGGTGGAAAGTAAGATGGAGGAAAGATAATATGAATGGAGGTATACTAAAAGGAATGAAAGGGGTTGCAGTTAGGCACCGAAAGGAAAGCTGCAAAAAATCTCAAGTAATGCCTACAGTGCACCTAGTGAGGTGTGAGGTGCACTGATGGCACTAACCACCTATGGGGCCAGACAAAGGACGCTGAAAATATAACCCTCCTTGGCTGAGACAACAACCAGCTTAATTTTAATACCTGTAATCCTACACAGACATGTGCACACTGCATATAACACAAATCTGTACATATACAAAAGACATATCATATATATGCACATATTTTATACAACAACTTTATCTGTATGTCATACTGCAAATATATTATTGCCAAAATAACATGTCTGTCAGGGTTAGCCATCTTGGTCAGACACTATATATTACAAAATTTTTTTTATTTATAATTTTAATAAATAAGCCATTTTACTTAATGGAAATATAACCTTTGATAAATAAGCCATTGTACTAATGCAATTACATCCAAAAGGCCTTGTCAAAAGCTGTAACAACTTATGCCTCGCTCACACATTGGCGAGTCAAGGACCTGCAGTGCGTAACTGCTGAAAATTTGCTAATTACTGTACGACGTGACATCATTATGATGTAATTACGACCTAATCGGCAACAATCGTTACCGCGTCGCTGAGTTTGGCACCGTGCACCAAGTAATGTGTTCAAAGGTTTAAAACATATGCGGTTCGACCGCGTCAACTGTCATTTGCTGTCATGTCACCGGGCACTACGCAACACTGACACAATGGTATCGCCATTCATTGTAATTAGATTTCGCAAATTGTAACTTGCAATTGCAACATGCTCAATCCACTTAAAAGATCTGCCATATTTCGGCAGTTAGACATTGCAGTCGTTAAATTGCAAATGTGTGACCGAGCCGGTGACAGTTTTTTTTTTCCGCCCCAGGCCCACGATGGTGGTGATGATTGCTAAAACCAGCCATTACAACATGCGCGTCCTTGAATCGTCCATGTGTGAGTCCATGATTACTATAATCTCACACTACACAATAATTAATCAATCATCCTATTTCCAAAGAACTATCATCACTTTGAAGCATCTTGAGAAAAGTGACTGGATGGACATAATGACAGCACGGAGTACCAGAGAAAGGCAAATTAACCTAATGATACTACTCCACTATACCACAAGATCTAGAAGGATGTGTCCATCAAGGATCAGCACTGAGTCCCTTACTATTTACCACAGGAATGGAGGTAACTAGATAGCAGTCTGGAAAACCTAAAAAGGGGGACCCCTAGAAACTACTACAAGCAAATCACAAGACTAGGTGGTACAAATGTTTAAAAAACAGAAAAGTAAACAAGGAAGGAGAGAACCAAAAATCAATGTAAGCAAAATAAGGCATTTAAGTACTGATAAATTACACACACACAAAACAGTGCAGAACTTGCAATATGGATGCAGCAGGAGAGGTCAGGGGATGAACACACTCATGTGAATTGAAAGTACGATTTTATTGCAAATTATGTCCAAGATTGTGAAATTAAGTGGAGCAGTGGTTATTGTGTCCCTTGACAACCTAAAACCTATAAAAATCATATTATATAAGGCATAAAAGCTTAACATGCAAATAAATGACACCCATTTTCAAAAAAAAAAAAACCCGAGAAATAGCGATTTGTCTCGAGGCACTGGAGAAAGAATAAGGTACAGCTAAAATCATATAGTAACCCCTAAAATCCATTCTTTCTTATGAGAGTAATCATAGAAAACGACTTCGACTCATTTATGCGAGGTGGACCATGAAAATTAGACTTCAGACGAAAAAATTATATTGATATATATATTCAATACAATTTCGACGTCTGTATATATATGTATTTTTTTTTTTTACAATTATGATTTACTAAGAGTTATTATTACTATTATGAGTTAGTAACATGGTAAATAACCATCTGAGCATAAAAAAATCGCTTTATTTTCCGATAGCCAGTAATGAGTGTTGGAGGGGGGGCGTTGATGTCCATGGGGGCCATTATAGGGGCTGGAGACGAATTCCACATGTATTATGATTTACTAAGAGTTATTATTACTATTATGAGTTAGTAACATGGTAAATAACCATCTGAGCATAAAAAAATCGCTTTATTTTCCGATAGCCAGTAATGAGTGTTGGAGGGGGTGGGCGTTGATGTCCATGGGGGCCATTATAGGGGCTGGAGACGAATTCCACGTGTACCACGGCATTCTGCTAGGCCAAAGGAACACTTTGCAACAAAAAAAAAAAGCAAAAATTTTGCAAAAATTACCTCTCAAAAGCGCAGCCTACTCGACTGCCAACGCTAAAAATGTTTAAGAGCAAATGAAACCCGAAGGAGGATGACCACTACGTAGTGGTAGAGGGGCAGACCTTAAAAGAGACAGAACATTTGTTACCTTGTGGACATAATGGATGGTCACGCAGTTGAGAGAACAAGAAAATTAGCACCAGTAGCCTGAAATAAGTGGGAAGAGATCCCAAAGCTACTGGCAAATGAAAATATGAAAATGCTCCATTAATAAACACTGCAAAAATCCAGCATGGTCTCTCCTAATTTATGAAACAAAGGCACAAACACAGAGCGGAGAGGTGTGACTAAACAATGCTCAAATTCAAGGCTGGAGTGCAATAGGAAGATCATACTATAAATGAGGAGGCTGCCCAGAGACATGGTGTCAAGCGACTTGAAAACAAGACTGCTATCTCCCAAACAAGGAAGGTTTACTCATGATGAGTAGGGCTGAAAACCTCTTTGAATAGTTGCACTGCAGTTACGGGAGTAGTGGGACAAAGTTATTTAAATAAGGAATATGGGAAGACCTTGACCAAACAGAAGTTCCATCACATAGTGAACAAGACAGAAAATAATGGAATGATCTCATTTTGTCTTAACTGACAGTGGGAAAATCTGATGAAAGGAACCATTGGGGTGATTTCTAATTTCAGTTCAAGATTCCTCAAAGATACTGCAACTACTCAGAAACCATTGATGATTTGTGACATACTGTATAGTCAAATACAGAGAGCAATGGGAATATATATCTAAATCCTATAACAGAAGAAAGTAACAATTCTCTTCACATGACACCAAATTGTTTCCTCACATGCAAACTATACACTACAATACCTAACCAGCATGGTTAATTCTTCTCTCTCCTGCCTACCAAAAGATTATACAGCATCAAAATATTACTAAATGTCTCATGTCAATTTGTAAAGTTGATGGAATGCCAAAGACTGGGGATACTAAAGAATATAAAGTACTTAAATAAGACCATTACCTCACACTGCTAGATTCTCTTTGGGCTTCCCCAAAGGATTTACTTTTAAATGAGAAGACAATCAAACACCCAATGTGTGTGTGTGTGTGTGTGTGTGTGTGTGTGTGTTGGGGTAAGGTTATACCAACTACAGATGCCCTTGCATAACACATTGTGAATGGTCCTCAACTACAATCATTTCTGACTCTTTAACTTCTCTCTTCGGTCCCTTGCCACCTAGCAATTCATCCTTCTTTAGCTTTATCCTACTGCAATTTCCATGGTTTATTTCACAACAAACCCTTCAAGCTTGCCCAGTTGAGAGCTTGGATATAGGAATACAGTGGTCTGGTTGAACTGCTTGTTAAGTATTGGCATAGCCAATCACCATTAACTCTGAAATGTTTCATTTCCAAAATGGGAAAATACATTACATTTTTATTTATCCATAAACTACCCATGAAAAGAACTACAGTAAATGCCCTGTATTCATGAGGAATGCGTACCACCACCACCCCCCGCGAATAGCTAAAATCCGCGAATACTTAAAACCCCTCTAAAAACAATTATAAACACAAAAAAACCCTCTAAAAATGCTTATATCTGAGTATTTTCATAATTTTACCACAAAAAGTGCATTTAGTCACGAAAATAATATGAAAATACAGTAATTAGTGAATATTTCTCAGTGAAAAATACTGCGAACGGGCGAATTTTCAGCAAATAATGTGTATATACATTCCACAGAGAAATCCGCAAATCGTGAGACCGCGAATATGGGGGGTTTACTGTAATTTGTATGAGTTGCATAAGCTGAGAAATACTAAACAACCATTCCTGCATTTATCTATTTAAGTATTATTGAACTTCAGCCAACTAAGTAGTAGATACACTGACAAAATCTACTAGGTTGCATCTAGTCTAAATCCCACAGACGTATACCAACTAAGCAGTTAGGCTGTGTATACTAAGCAATTCATTTTTAAGTTATGAATATGTTCATACAAGTTACAAAGCTTTTTCTTTTATTAATGACAAATAACAACTAAGAAGCAAGGGGACTTGACTTTTGAGCTTTTCAGCTGTTACTATCATTTTTCCTATAACAATGAGATAATATTTTGTTTCAGTGTTTTTCATTTACCTGTAGATTAGCAAGTCTGAGCAATTAGTTTTCTTGGGTATAAGGAAATGTTACCATAGGTGGGCCTCACAACTGACTAGTGATTAGCTTTTGAGAGAAATCCAGATCTGGACATGGGACCATTTTGGGGGATGGTTGGCTTGCTCAGATTTGGCTACAGTTGCAGTCTCCAAATATTATTAATATAACATTATTTTGATTGAAAGCTGTTTAGCAAGACCAACAACCCAAATTTCTACAGAATGGTATGATCCAACAAAAAGATTTGTTTTACATTACAGGTGAAAATGGGAACAATGCAAGTAGTTATGAAGCTGTGGGCCGGGAGACCGCTGTCCAATACAAGACACTCCAAGTAGTACCCCTACAAGGATTTTCAATTGTCCCTTTTATACAACTGCAGACCATCAGCAAATTAGTACATGTAGTTGGAATGTATGCACAGATTTTTCCAAATACCTCCACTAAACATTGAAATGAAATGACAAAAGTCACCTAAAAATGAGAAACATTTTGATACCCATTAGTCAAACTGTGAAATTCTCAAAGGCTAAAACAGAAATCTGCTAACCCTAATAAAAAAAGGTATCAAGTACAACTTGATTAATTGACATATCAACCCTGATGTTACTGCACAAAGCAAATGTTCTATCTGCTTTAGTTTGCTGAATCCACATAGTGTACACCTTGGCATCAAACAAAGCATTAAAATTTAGATCTAATTCACAATGATGGGGTCCAAACCTGCACTAGATATTCAAACCCTATCCAAGTACTGTGTACCTATACAAGTGAGGAACCCCGCTTTCTCTCTTCCAACCATGACTTGGTATCCATACAAAGTGCCATTGAGATTAAAAAGACATATCAAACTTGGTAGATATAGACAGACTAAAACTTCTCCATCCTTGAATTATCTGTAAACTACTAATACTAATCTGTACACAATTATACTATTTATCCAAAAATTATGCTCATAATTGATGAGGCCAAGATATTTACTTCAGTTACAACAATGATGAAAATACACTGTGCATGTCATATGTTTGATGTGCTGTAAAATCTAGCATACAACCATATACAGGTATAATTATATTTAATAACACGTGATATCTGACTGTGACGACACTGTTAGGAGAAATAATGTATTACTTAAAACACTTCCTTGTAGGACACCATATTATAATTTATAAATGTCTGAAACATGCTATCTATTCACACCTGGAATTCAGGGTCTGAGACAAAGGTTTTATGAACAAAGGACAGTGGCCTTGAATACCGTTGTCATGTAACATTAAGTGTGTGTCTCCAAGTATGGTATTGAAATGTAAGCCCTTTGGATGTTAAAGAATATGCAACAGTAATGTGTTTCTATTCAAATCCTCTACATGATACAACAGATCAACTGTAGATATATTTTTGTGTGATCCATTTTTGACAGCTTTGCACAGACACCTTGTTTGAGATATGGTTCAATATTTGATGGACTACAATGAATTTTCCTGCAAGTTGCCAATCTTTCAGAACAGTATTTCAGCCCAAAATTGGTTTAGAAATTAACTAAGCAGCTTTCAACTAAAGGAGAAAAATATTTGATCATTTCAAAACTGATGATGCCTTGACCTGGAAGTCAGTTTTTACAAGAGGAAAGAGTAAATGTTAGTTGTTCAATTTTAAAATGCAAGGTCTCATACTGTTTTTTCTATACTCACTATAATATGCATCATAATTACATTCGCAGCAAATATAAAGTAGACATTTTCCAAATATTTGATATGACAAAAACATGATTTTCAAAATTTCTGGCAAATTTCTTAGTGGTACAATGAGACAGAGAAGTTCCATGAGATTAATTTTTCCTTCAGTTACTTCCCTTCTAAATATTGCAGATACTTGATTACAAATAGTTTTTAATGTTCTGATAAATTTTGTTAAATTTGTTAAATTTATATTTCAAATTATATTTTTTGAGAAGGCAAGATTTAATACATTACTAGAGTTAACTTTTCAGACCATTTTATGACCTATTATGTTTTACTAAATCAGTTTAATTCCTCAGACCCAAATTCATCATGTGAGGAGTTTGGGTTACACTTATTGGCAGGGTATCAAAAATGTCAGTTTCACTGTGATCTCTTGGAAGACCTTACGATGGAATTTGTTATGCATACAGTATAAAGTGTAATATTCCCAGTCTGATGGGATTTAATTACACTATTCTATTACATTTATCGTAAGTTATAGTATTACTGGCTTGAAGCCAACGGAATCTAAATCATCCAAAACAAGCCATTCAAACTTGTTTACCAGAGGTATGAAACATACTAAAAGTTCAGCCAATGACATAGTACACAAATGTTAGAAAAATAAGTGATGTTAGAAAAATAAGTGATGTTAAAAAAAAAGTGATGTTAGAAACATAAGTGATGTTAGAAAAATAAGTGCTAGTGTCTTCTTATTTCAAAAGCAAGTTGTTGCATTCTATTAGCTGTTCTGGTTGGGTACCCAATCTTACAAAAGTTTGAGTTTGAAATACAGAGGAACTTAAGTGCTCTGAAAGTGACCTGGTGGCTGTGGTAAATATTCTGTCAAACAGAGGTGTTAAAATGAAGTTTGGTTGGTCTGGTTCAAAACATCAGAAATTGCCATATGGCTATTGTCAGGAACATGTAATGTTACAGTAGAGTTCTACACTGCTTTCTGTCTTAATTTTCCTTTGTTCCCTTTGGCATCTTCAAATCTAGTAGACCAACTTCTGTAACTTTATATTGTTCAAGTTTCCAAGTGTCGGTATAACTTTGGCTATGTCACACAAATGGGTAACTAAAATTCATTCAAGTATTTTCCTGAGCCTACCACAAATATACACTTACAGATAGGTGAACCCGCTCTTATGGGCCACCTAAGCACTTATACCCAGATGTATACTTTTAGGATCATCAGTCCATCACAACCATATGCATCAGTAAACCACAGCTTGACATTTCTCCCTTGCTCAACCACTTCAGCTCATCAAATTCTATAGGTGAGGAGGCAAGCCATCCAACCTCACCCTCCTCACATTCTGAGAGTAATCAAAAGCATTCATGGTCACACACATTTCACTAACAAAACATCAGTCAAGAGAAACAGGAGAAAAGAGGAACAGAAAAAAAAAAAAAAAAAAAAAAAAGCATGCAGTCCAACCTCACCCTCCATGTCCTAAGTGATTAAAAGAGTACTGAAGATCTAACACAGTTCACAAGCAAAATGTCAGTCCAGAGAGCTTAAAAAAGAAGAGAAAAATAGAACAATGAAAGGCAATAAAGCTCTAGCATATCAAGATTAAAACAGTCATTTGCTCTCTGAATGCCCCAACCATGCAGAGGCTATGAGTATACAGTAGATGGAAGACTTTCTAAGACTCCATGATATGGCAAGCACATTACTTCCAACAGCCAATATGAGATTCCTAAGGACCATTCTACAAAGTATTTTGATGGAGACAGAGACTCTGAAGTGCTCGAGTATGAAGTGTAAAGTCAAAATGTGTAAGATTTTGCCTGCTGATACAGGAAACTGTAACATTTGAGACGGGAGTTATGCGGGCATACTACAGACAGTAGCAGCTCCTTACCAACATTATAACAAGGGATCTCAATTTGCAAATGAGGTCCAATCTCATATGCAGAAGTGCCTGAAAGCATATGTGAGTCCTTGATAACAGATAAAATAGAAACAAACACTCGAGTGCCTGAAAGCATAGATGAGTCCCTGATAACAGAAAAAATATAAACAAACACTTTTCTTATGTAAGTACATGAAAAGATTCACTATGTTAAAAGCTTTAACAAAAGAACTCCTTCTATGAAGCTGATGGTGATGCCCCATTTGTTTTATTAAATGTTTAAAGCAGTTGCTACATTTAGAGATGTTGCTTTCTGTCCAAAAGTTGTGGTAAGCAGGTGATTCACAGGTTGTGGTGCATCAATGATTACTTGATAGACTGACCTACATGTAAAATATGCTGAAAATCATCCCAGGCAAGGCCTTAAAAATACTGTTTGGTTACCTTTAGCTCACAGATGCCAAAACCATAATCAGTGCCTTCAAACACATAAGACAAAGACTTCCTAGTCATCTTGTAAATGTGAGTTTGCATATTAATTGCTCCAGCAGGATCAAATGGCTGTTATAAACTCAAACATCAATCATCACAGAGGCCTTTGACATGAAAGTCTGTCAAGATCTATGGGGACTGATGGTTGCTATGAACTACCAAGTATCTCTTTCCGTGATACCACTTTTGTCAGCATGAAAATAAATCAGGACAGGGGCACTGCAACTTTTGCCAGATTAAATGTGAACACTCCTACACCTGTGTGATTGAATTCATCCCACAAGCCACTGGATCTGGTAGTAGAGAGCTATACTGGCAACTTGACAAATTTTTAAAGTAATCTGAATTTTTCCTAACATACAAACCCTTGGTCTTTACATATGGGATTAACTTTCAGCGAGCTGGAAATCCGGCTGTTAAACTTTTGCAAGGTTGGCTATGGTAACAGTTACTGATGGTAGGGGCATAAGCAATGCCCACCCAGTCGGTATACACTCAGTTCTACGCAGTTTAATTTTGGCCACTGTCTCAATGAGATATGCATTCATTTCTGTCCTGCTGTTCAACTTTCTCTCCTGTGTTTGAATTTACATTTATTGTTTATAATTTGCGTACATTGATATATTGAAACATTCCAACATGTTTTTCTATGTCTCTATAATGATATAATCATCATTCTTGCTCAAAGTCTACATAATTTTTGGGAGACTTTCTCCTTATTCATCATTTTACTTATTTGTTTTTTGCATTGCCTTTTTGTATTTATGCAAACCCAACACCTATCTCCACGGTGTTTGTTTTGTGTATTCTGTTTTCATGAACAAACAATGTTTTTTATTTTCAACTACACAATTTCTTGGAATGTTGTAATGTATTAGTCTTTCAGATGTTGTGTAGATTGAGAGGATAGAGACAAGGCAGGTTTTTCTTGTTTCCAGGCAAGGGTTTCATATTCAGTTCATATGAGGATACTTCTTGCTTAAACCTAGCAAGTTTTTTCCCTCTCCATCAACATGAAGGTTCATGTCGCAAGATCTCTGACAGTTAGTTTGGTTCTGACTTGCTCTCCTAAACAAGTGGGAGTTCCTGTCTATGATTTCCGTCTTGTTTCTTGCCCCATCTCTAAGTAAGGGGGGGGGGAGTCAAAGGCTCGCTCCCTTTCCCTCTGAATATCGTTCTTGGCCTCCTGAGCAATGGAGGTTTTTGCCAAATGGAAGCATCAGAGGAGGAAGGCGCCATCTTGGAAGGGGGTTTCTCCTCCTTCGATGGCCACTTCTCAGTCTCCTTCAGGTTACTTCTATGCATTTTTTCTCTAGTTGTTTCTTCTTCCTTGGAAGATTTTACCCCTTCCCATTCTTCCATAGCTTCGACTTTGGAAGTTTTGGGAGGGGTCACAAGATGGTCTCTGTGGGTACCCCTGCTCTGTCAGGGTGGGGAGGCTTACCCCAACAACCACCCTGTGAGAGAAGAGGCAATGTCATCTTGTTCTATTTTAGGATCAGAGGCTCAAAAGATATCTGGATTTTTCTAGGTCTGCCAGGGGTACCAATCTTGGGTGGCCTATATTCCCATTTCCTGTCCTGAGTTCTAGGGCCGTGTCGTCTGCTCTTCGACACCTGCAGCCCACTGCTCTTTAGTCTGCAGTACCACTGTTACCACTTCAGTTTTTGATGTACCCTGACCAACATTTTGAGTCAGTGGCTGCAGCGGCTAACCCGTTCTCCTTTCGTAGTCCTACAGTTCCGGATCTATAGGCAGTGTATCCCTCTCACAGCTTTGGAACCCCTTCGGTGGTCTTGCTTCTACCCAGGGTTGCCAGATTAGCCATTTCATGGCCAAATTTGTCATATTTGGCCATTTTTTGAACTCTGTGAGTCTCAGTGTCCAAATAGGCACTCCTTTGATAGCATCACAACACCAGGTAGTGCCATGGTTACACTACCCTCCTCCAGAGACTTTTCATTCTTAGGCACATTGACCAGGGTGGCAGTCTTCTACACTTCCTTCCTTGGGACTTAAGTTCTTTTTAGATTTCAAGAGTCTCAAAATCCAAGGTAGACACTCCTAGGTGTGACAGCAACAACAACACCATGGTCCTCAGAGTCAAAACACCTAGTGTCCTTTCATCTCCTCTATTGCAGTGCAAGTACACGAGCAGACAGAAGAACATTTAGTGCAGTGGCCAACCATACATCCCAAGCAAGACGAATGTTACAACATTTGTTCGCTGAAGTCAGGAGATAAGGACAGTTGATCTTGGCACCTTGACTTCCGGATTCGCTCAACCTCTGGAGAAGTTTGATCGTAGCTGTTCTTTCTCGACTTACTGAAGTTGGTGCTGTTTTGTTCTGTCTTCTTGCACCTGTGAATAAAGTATAACATCTTTGGTACCCATTTACATTTGGAAGTTTACGCCTTTCTTCATTCTACATGTTTTGAAAGTGTTCAGTGAGATGGATCATTCCACTTCCTTGGTCCTGTGGTGTCAATGACAGTATGTTGCCTCTGTAAACAGTAGACTTTCAACCCAATACTGACGACTCATTCGTTACATTCGAGTTGGCCAAGAAACTGTGTCCAAATTGTCATTTCTCTGACTAGTGAGATGATCAAATGAGCATACCCTGCAACTTCTTCGTGGACATCAGTGTTTTACGGACCAGATATTTTGAGGCCAGGGGCATCAGTCTGCCCATCGCATTCAGAAGAACTTGTCGGTCAAGTACTAGGATGGAATGTAATCATGCAGATCACATTCATCTGCTTTTACCTTGGGACGTTGCCCATAGGTTCTTGGACTCCTTTTCCTTGGATCCTATGGTGGATGCTCAACAAGTCATTTAGTTCACCCAGCTCTTGAGGACAGGTTGCATCTTGCCTAAGGTGTGCGGCTGCTAGGAGGAGAAGGTGTGTGTGGGACTGGCCTCCTCCCTTTCTCCTGTCTTCCTCCCTCTTCCAGTGGGCAGAGGAACAGTGAACCAGCATCACGCTGGAACAGGGCAGATGCATGAGGGTGATCTAGATGACTGAGTATCCTATCATAATTTAACACGTGGATTAGTAGATGCAAATCCTTCCTTCTCTCTAGCAAGGGGGAGAGAGGACTGACTGTAAGCAAACCAGTTGGTTATTCTTAGCTTTATAGTCTCCAGCACTGAGGGTTCATCCCAAACCTTTTCGAATCAAGAATATTACAGTGGGAGATGCTGTCCGGAGTTTTCCTGAGCATGAGAAAGAAGGTAAATGTACAAAAATGTATACAGTACACATACCCAACATTGAGCAGCCACCAAGACGATTTTCAGAAGGAAAGATGGAAAGTCTACACATGAAATTAAATGACCAGTAAAGAAAAAATACCGTCAAGCTGGCAAAGGAAAATATAGTTTTGTTGTGAGTAAAAAAGAAAAAAAATTGGGAGAGACATCCTTTCAAGTCTAGACTACAAATGAATCCTCCTTCTACTGTACCAAGGAGGGCTGCCAGCTAATAATACTGTTTATGGACCACATGAGCAGTATTGAGGTTTTTAATCCTAGAAGAGAAACATAAGTAACAAGATAAAAAAAAGAGACAAGATGATGATGAAGAATAAGTAGTCAAACCACAGAGCATGGCATCTTCTATGTTGTTTGGATGGTAACTAATGGTGCCACCAATTCACTGCATAACAATTTCCAAACTTCTTTGATGGAGCCATGTGGAGATTTATCAAATGTTACCAGCTGCTGGTACATTATTAAACACTTAAACAAAGTGTGGAAAATTTTGAAACTATTTAGCTGCAAAAGAATCGGGAGAAATAAGGGCATAGAAGGGGAAAAGAGGAAAAATTAAAATATGGCATGTTCCATTGTTGTTAGATTTTTCTTCTTGAAACAAGGGAAGAAAAGGAAATATAGGGGATGATTACAAGAGGAATGACCATATTATGATCGCTCTTAGGTTATGAAAAGAATGCAGGCTTACTGACAAGGGGGGATAAAAATATATACATACAGTAACTTAATTTGTCACAAAGTAACATACTCCCAATAATCTGAGAAAGAATTAGTAAATACCTGTTATGAAATTAGTTTATCTACTGGAATTCTAAAGCAGGAAAGAGGAACAACAATATTAGAAAACTTTGTTCACAGGTTAAGTTCAAGAGAAGAAAATATTTGTCTGACCTGGCTTGTACGTTTGAAGAAACTGGTATGCCAAGGTTATAACCAACTGATTTTGTATGGAACTGAAAGCTGATACCTTCCAGTTATTTGACGCTGATCGTGTAAGTAAAATGAAGCTCTGAAGTGAAACTTAGATTCAAGAATCATGTGAAATGTGTATTGAGAATTTGCAATTTTTTTTTTTTTTTTGCTGAACAAAGGTTAAGGTGAAAAAACTCAACACATATACATCATTGCGCAATTAACTGTTTATCAAACAAGAAAGTTTCCAGAAAGCAACTGGAAACAAAGATGACCAAACACCACTCGTGTGTCATGGCAATGTTGCAACTTTTTGTCTGCCAAACCTCTTCCTCTTCACAAAGCTTCAAGTAGGTGATTTGCAATAAATGGAATATATTTGCAAATAAGTAATTTTATGAGTACTTACACTCATAATTGCTGTCCACTTTTAATTTTCATTCAAATTCAAGGATCCTCTGATACTGTAAATTAATTTATCATTCTTAAAACCTAGTCTGTTCTGTTACCCATAACAAAGGAAATATAAGTCAGTGGTTTTGAAAATTAATCAGTTTTTAATAAAAATGAAGCACTGTAACAATCATATTACATGTTTTTTTTCCTAAGCTAAGAGTGCTTCAGATCACCAGGCAACTAAGTCTATTTTGCTGTAGAGAGGAAAAGGGGTATGGGCTTGGTTATACATTTGTAACACAGGTCACTTTGACACTATTAGTTGCCTCCTGATCAGTCATGTGCTGCAATGGTAATAAATTTAAAATGACAACAATCCTATAATTTAGTACAAGTACATGTATGTTAGAACACTGCATTTAAAATAATGGCTTATTTTGCAAGAGCATAATTCAGTTGGCAAACACATGATTAAGGTGGGAGAATGATCACTACTGTTCATGTTGCCTTTTTACAGCTACATTCAAATCTATCAATAATACTTGTGGAACAAAGAGTTAACAAGTTGACAGATGCTAAAATACTGTTCCTTTTGAATTAAATACTCAATTCATTCCCTTTTTATGAGAGACATTATTCATAGTCTTTAGCTGCTCAATATGTAGGCCATAATTGTGAAAGTTGCAGTCCCTCATAAGATGTGAGCACTGAAGTTCCTAAATCAATGTGAGGTGCTGATAACAGTTAAGTATATCTTAGTTTAACCAGACCACTGAGCTAATTAACAGCTCTCTAACCAGGATGATTTGTTTTACCTGGCTAGAACCAATTGGAACCTAGTAGGACCTACAAGGTGGAATCCAGACACATGCTAGCGAGAGCTTCTCAACATTTCTATAACCAGAAACACATTGGCTCTTGTTCTTCACTGGCCACTCAAGTTGAACTCACGACCAGCAAGGTGGTAGTTTCATTATCAACTCATATCAGGAACTTGAGGTTGATAAAGTTTCATCTTGATTCCAGTTATAATTTTTGGGTTCCAGCTCTTTGTTGTACACAAAAGGAAAAATAAGGTCGACTGGGTAACTTGCTCTTAGGGGCAAGCCTGAAGGAGGATGAAGAATTCCAAAAACAAGACAACCTGTTAGTAGTAGAAGTCAGTTTCCCCTCCAATTTTCAAACCAAGTCTCCTGGAACAAGCTGTGATCCAAGGGGTCAGAAGTGCAGAGTTTTTGAGAGTCAGCAAGAAAAATTCCCATCAAAGAAGGATAAGCAGAGCAGTTTCCCATCAACTGATATGCATTTGTTGGAGAGTATAACAGCTTTGCACAGATGAGTGGAGAATCAGTGCCTTATGTCTCTTCCCAGTCAAGTGCTTCACTGGGACGTTCAAAGGGAAGGCATCCACCAGCCTCATCAGATGAGTTGCTGGATAAAACCAGAAACATAACCACACAAATGGGAGATGAAGAATCTGAGAAGGGATCCAACAAAGCCTTGGGGGTGCAAAACATTGGTCTACGGACCAACTTGTCTGCTGCAGAGAACAATGCTGATGCATTAAGACAGGTATTGCAGGTGGGAATCCTTGTCAATTGAGGACATAAAAGAGCTACAAAATCTACCTGCTGCACCTACACAAGTGTACTGAGGCATGGTTACAGTAATTAGCCTCAAAAATAAATTTCCCCAAAACACTAATAAACACTAGGAATGAGAAAATAAGCAAAAATCATGTAACAAACAGTACACTTAAATATAAATCAGTGTTAGCACAATAAAACAATTACATAAACCACAACAGCATAATGTTATCTGAGACCAAAAAAGCAAGGGTACCAAAGGTAACCCGTCACTGAGGGCAGAACAAAAAACAATAACAAAATTAATGAAAAATTCCAAGAAATTATTGTAACCCTGGAGTTAGAGTAAAAAGCAAAAACAATCCCCAAGATAAAAATGCACATGAATGAGAGGAAATCACTCTAGTTACTATTGGTTATAAAAATATTAAGGGTTGTAGTGTTAAGAAAGATATGCCACTGAAATCACTTATTAACTGTGCATAGAGAAAACTTGCAAATTAATTACATGAATAAATTTAATTTCTCTACCAAAAACAATAGCCAGCCCTGAACCACTCTTAAAAGTCACCCAAGACTCTGTTTAAAAAGTAAGCACACAACTTTTATGAAAGTATAAATCTAAAACCTAATACAGTACTTTAATGTATATTGAAATTTATCTGAAGAAATGAAATCCAGTAAAAGAGATATCTGAATAAATCTACCTTTATATTGACATTAAAACTTCATAAATAATGGAACTGCCAGCATCATCTGTTAAACAAATACCTAGCTACATCGGGGCACTAATAATGCCAATCTATATTATTAAAGGTAGTGAAAGTGCAGTATATTAAGGCTATTGCATTCTTGATTTATGAGCTCAGTGGTGACACTAAAAGTGATTTTCCCATGTCCAAGAAATTAATACACTAACTGTTTCTTCCTTACTTTACTACCATCCACAAAAACATGACAAAGAAATACTGTATAAATGTTAATCTCAGGTCTAAACATTTCTGGGTGCTTGATCTCAAAAGAGCACCCTATAGGGTCCTTTTTCCCCAAATTAGTCCTCTCTCTCTCTCTCTCTCTCTAAAAAGAGCAAGATACAGATTATATCAAAATAAAACATAAAATAGGAATCTGTGTGTATAAGTTCAATTTCTTTTCTATATATGCACATACATCATTGCTTGCACATCATGTTCTTGAATAATATTTTTAGAAAATATCCCATGTAGAGGTCTAGGTTTACATCTAAGGCTTGTGAATACAAGAAAAGACCTGCATAGTTTGTCAGAATTCCTTGAATAAACAGCAGAGCACTATTACAGATCTGAGGGAACTATGTTAGATCTGCAAAGGCTTAAATGATATGGATTACTATTCAAGTTATGACACTACCCATGCTGATACAGGAAGAACAATTTCCAAGTATCCTCATATGAACTTACGCCTTGTTCAAAATAAGCCTTGAGCCTTGTTACTCGCTATGTGTATTTTAACCCTTTACGCTAATTTGCGTAGCCATGTAAGCGAAAATTGTCTGTTGGATGTCAAGTGGGCTGTTACCATTGTCGAATAAAAATGCTTTTTAAATATTCCGGAAAAATAATTATCAGGCCTAGTTTGTGGAAGGTTTCAAATCGTGTGTGCTAATGAAGTAGAAAGGATGCTGGGAAGTTCACGGATCAAGCTATTTGTTTTGAAGGGCACAGGAATCACCCAGATGCACCAGTCCCTCCTTCTACCAGACAGCATCAGCGTCCGGACGTATGAGCGATTTTTGACATCCATGTTTTGCAGAACTTTGCATGGTGTTTGCGTGTTGTGCTGCAACCCAGAGATGTCTCAAGCCCGTCAGGACTGAGAGGCGCCTAACTGCCTGTCGGTAGTGGCGTGTGAGACGAGTTTTAGACTGGGATGCTGAAAGGACCCAGCAGCCAAGTGACCCAGCTTCTCTGGCCCGTGTTGTAAGCCCAAGTGTGACCCGAAGGCGATTGGACCACAAAACTTGCCTTTTATGATCAAAGGAAGAAAATATCGGGGTGTCCTGAGGGCATCGTAAATTTTTGAAAAAACTTTTTCCTATAAAGATGAAAATCCTGGCATTTCTTGAGTCAAAATGGCATGCATGGCAACAAAACAAGTTTTATATTATCGTTACATAAAGTGTTATACATCAAAATTCCCAATTTCATATAGAATACAACAAAAAATAAATAATTCAAAGCTTTTAACAGTTTTGAAATATTTTCATTTAAATCGATAACTGACAAAATTTTAACATCTGGAGTCAATTTGTCTCGGCTAGAAAATGGTTTCGAAAAAATGCAATCGTAAGCCAAAATTCCCATTCTAAGTAACAATCAATCATTTACCTTTATTCTGCAACAAAAGAAAGTCTCAGCACAATATTTCGATTTATGGTGAATTTTTTAAAAAACTTTTTTTTCATTCGCTCAGCCAAAATCCAAGCATTTCTTGAGTCATTCTCGTAATTTTTTTGCGTTTACATTATTCATTACATAAGGTGTTATACATCAAAATGTATTTAGCCAATTTCATGTAGAATACAACAAAAAATAAATCATGCTTTAGCTTTTACCATTTTGAAATATTTTCATATAAATAACGATAAATGGAAAAAAATCAACCTTCAGTCAATCCCTTTAAGTCTTTCATGAAAATGCTCGAAAAATGCAATCTTCGCCAAAATTCTCTCATTCTAGTAACAATCAATCCTCAAAACCTTCATTTTGCAACAAACAGAAAGTCTCTGTACAATCCTTTCCAATTTATGGTGAATTTTTAAAAAAAACTTTCCTTCCATGCCTTTAATGCCGAACTCCACTAAAAATCCTAGCATTTCTTGAGTCACCTTGTCTTAATTTTTCCCATTTCTGTATTATTCGTTACATGCGTTAGCCATCAAAATGTGAGAAAACTTTCATGAATACAACAAAAATAAATCATGCTTTTAGCACACCATTTTGAAATATTTTTCATATAAATACCAATCGTAAAGCTAAAAACTTACAGTCTAATAATATTCAATCAATTTCCTTCATTTTGAAACAATTGGAAAGTTTCTAGCACAATATTTCGATTTATGGTGAATTTTTTGAAAAACTTTTTTACGTCGTTTCGATTCATCGTCATTTGTGATAATATTTTCTCTGTGTTGCTTTAATCTTTTACAATCTGTTATATACCAAAATCATTGCAATTTAGTGTACAATACAACTAAAAAAATTAACATTAAGCTTTCACCGTAACCTTACACTGCGATTTGTATACAATTATAAAAGAGTTTTTTTTTCAGCTGTCATATATTCAATATTTATGTTATAATAATGATATTTTTTATTTCTGATCAGTCATTCAAGTAAACTTCATACTGAGAAAAATCAGCCAAAAATGAACTCTTAATCTAAAAACTAAGTTAAAAGGTTGATTAACAAAAAAATAAAAATTAAATCAATCATATATCTCCCCAATTATTTTCATTACAAATCTATTTTTAATAGAAAGCAGGGTTAATAGCAACCCTGTTAACAATTAACAATTTAATAAAAATGATATTTTAATGATAAAATAAAGTTTGTTCATACTTACCTGGAGATATATATATAGCTGTATTCTCTGTTAGTCCGACAGAATTTCAAAACTTGACACACGCAGTGGGGAGATCAGGTAGTTAGTACCCATTCCACCGCTGGAGGCGAAGTATCGAACCATTCCCATTTTTCTATTCAGATTTTCTAGTGCCACTGTCTCCTGAGGGGGGAGGTAGGCGGGCACTATGAATATATATATCTGCCAGGTAGTATGAACAAACTTTATTTTATCATTTAAAATATCATTTTGTTCATGAAACTTACCTGTCAGATATATATATAATTGAATACCACACCGTGGAGGGGTACAGACAGAAATAGGATTTGGAAAAAACACTACATGTAGGTGAAAGATATTTTGGTTTTACCTGTGCATAGCTGACCGTGATTACTGTCACCCAAGTCGCTTCTGCTTAACTAGAGTCTCCAGCAGGGGTGATGTGACCTGTATAGCTGGTGAGTTCTAGATGATCTGTCAGCGAGGGCGTGACCACAATGTGACAAGACCATATTGACCATACAATGAGGGCAAGCAAGTAAAAACCAACCACCTGACCAAACCTAACTAAGTTAGGATAAACGCTTAGCCTAAAGCTAAAGATTGTGGAAGTCCATGCAGGCAGTCGACCCAACAACCATAAAAACACTATCAACCATTTTTCTATGGGATGGGATGAGTGTCATCCCTGCCCCAGGAAAGTATCTGCGGAAACGTATGGTCCTAGCGAAGCAGTTCTCATATATCGTCTTCACATCTCTCAGGTAAGTAATAGGCGAAGACACAAGTTGCTCTTAAAATGTGGCACCCAGAATGTTGCTGAGTGACATATTCTTCTGAAAAGCCACTGAAGTCGCAACCGCCCTCACCTCGTGAGCATTGACTTTCAGAATTTTAAAATCAGTGTCTTGACAGCATGAATGAGCTTCTTTAATCGTATCTCTCAGAAAGAAAGCCATTCTTTCTTGACATAAACAGAGTAAGTCGGTCTCTTCCCGGAACACCATAAACTATCTGAGGACCTCGACTTTCCTTCGTCTTGTCTAAGTAGACTTTGAGAGCCCTAACAGGGCAGAGGACTCTCTCTGGCTCTTGAATTAGGATTTCAGCCACTTGCTTGATTTGCTCTTGGGCCCAAGGTTGACGGGCTTTCATTTTTAGCTAAAAGGAGGCTTAAAGAACAAACACGTTGTGCCCTAAAGCCTATATGTCTGCACTAAGGCTTGCAGTTCACTAACCCTCTTGCAGTTGCTTTAGGGTTGAAAAATGGTCTTCTAGTAATGTTCCTCAATGGCGCCCAGAGTGAAGAGGCTCGGCAGACTGGACATTGAGGAACCGTGGCACAACATCCCAAATTCCAGAAGGAGTCCTTGGCAGGCACGCCGAGTTTTAAGGATCTGAATAGATCGTGAAGGTCTCTGTTGTTAGACAGATCAGGAAGTCTCTGTGCCTAAAAAACAGATGATAGCATACTTCTATGCCCTTTAAAGTGGGACTGCAAGTTTCATCACTCCTCAGAAAAAGGAAGTCTGCTATCTGGCTCTGAGGTCGTGGTGGAGAAATGCCTTCTTTCTACCATCTCCTAAAAGACGAGTCCGCCGATTAATTTACAAATTGCTGGAAGAAAGTCTTCTCGCTCTGGCAATAACTTTACGCCACTGGTCTAGAAAACCTCTGTCTGGCCGCTTCGATAGTCTGAATGCAGTCAGACACAGGGCGGGGAGGATTTTTGTGGTACCTCTCGAAGTGGGGTTGTCTGAGTAGATCAACTCTCATGGGCAGAAATCTCGGAGAGAGTCTACTAGGAAGGACATGACCTCTGAACCATTCCCTCGAAGGCCAAATAGGCGTGCGTCATCCTCGTCCCTTCCGACGACGCAAACTTTCTGTTGACTTCTCCGATGATTTTGTACGGAGGAAAGGCATACACGTCCCATCCCGACCAATCCAAGAGAGCGTCCACTGAAGAGAGCTCCTGGGTCAAGAACAGAGGGAGCAGTAAAGGAGGAAGTCTCTTCGTCTTGGAGGTTCGAAGAGATCTATCAAGGGGCGTCCCAAAGCTTCCACAGTCCTTGACACCTCTTGGTGTAGGATCCATTCGGTCGGGAGCAGTTGTCGCTGCCGACTTAGAAGATCCATACGGGCGTTCTCTCATACCACAACAAACCTCGTGAGATAAGTAATATTCGGGCCTGTGCCCAACAGAAGGATGTCCTTTGCTAAAAGCGAGAACAGGGACGAGTGAGTTCCCCTGTTTCTTGAGAACATGGGCCGTGGTGGTGTTGTCGGTTGATCTGGACCTTTCGGTTGAACTTCGCCCCTCGAGAAGAAAGAAGGGCCAACTGAATCGCCCCAATTCTTTTGAGGTTTATGTGCCCAGGACACCTGTTCCCCTCTCCAGAGTGCCGACACTTCTTCCCTCCCCAGTGTTGCTCCCCACCCGAGATGAGTGCGTCGGCTCTTTGGTGAGAGTTCTGAAGTTGAAAGGCCTTCTGCCAACCGATGGGATGAGCCACCAGGTGATTCTTTACCAACTGGCGAGATACTCAGAGAAGCTGATTCTCCTTGTCGTTGATTCTCTACAGGGAAGAATTAGGCGGTCTGAGTCCACAGTCTCCCAGAAACAAACTTCTCCAGTGATGAAATGGTCCCAGCAGACTCATCCATTCCTCACAAAGCATGTTTCTTTCCTCAGGAAAGGCTGAAAATTTCTAACACTGAAGTTGTCTTTCTTGAGACAGAAATGCTCAAAAGCCACTGAATCCATCTGAATCCCCAGATAAGCGATGGACAGGTAAAGTCAGATGGGACTTTGAGAAATTCACCAGAAGTCCCAGGACCGTCGAGTCAAAATGATGTTGGAATCCTCCAGACACCTTGTCGTTGAGGGCTCAGATGAGCCAATCGTCCAAATAAAGGGAGAAACTCTTATTCCTCCAAAGCGAAGCCATCTACTTAGCAACATTCCTCATTAAGATCGTGAAGACCATAGGAGCTGTGCTGAGCGAAGCAGGCCCTGAACTTGGAATACCTGTCCCCCAGGACAGAAGCCTCAGGTATTTCCTCGATAGAGATGTATAGGGGCGTGAAAATAGGCGTCCTGGAGATCGAGAGAAACCATCCAGTCGCCTGGTCTTGGGCTCCATGACCGACTGGGGCGTCTCCATTACGAACTTTCCTTCAGAACGAAATGGTTCAACTTGCTGGCGTCCAGGGCTGGTCTCCATCCCCTGACTGCTTGAACCAGAAACAGCCTGTTGTAAAAGCCAGGGATTATAAATCCGAGACTTGCTCTGACTCTCTTTCGAGCATTTGATCAAAGCAGGTTGAAGAAAATCTGCTGTTTCTCCTGATGATAGGATGGCGACAGATCTAGGGATTCGTACTCAATGGGCAATACGAGGGAATGGGATCTTGTATCCCACCCGATGAAGCTTGGAGAGGACCAGCTGTCAAATCTCTCTCTCAGGCTCTTGCAAAGAAAGGAGCCTGGCTCCTACCCGGTGTCTGAAGGTCTCTGGTCATTTCTTGCCCTGGTCTTGAAGGGAGGCGCTCTACCTCTTGAGGACCTCTTCCTCGAAAGGGCGATCTAGAGGAAGGTCTTCCACGAAAGGGCTTCTGAATCTTGGAAGCCTGCCCAAGGAAGAAGTCAGGGGCTGCAGGACGTCTAGAAGGACCTGGCCCAGGAGGTCACAGGTAGCCTTCTCTTGCAATGTGGAGGCCATATCCTTGACTAAGGTTGGGGAAAAGATGGCTAGAAAAGCGGGTAAACAACAATTCTGCCTTCTGAGTAGGAGAGACCGACTTCATACGTGAAGTTGCAGTAAATGGCTCTCTTCTTTAAAGCCCGCACAGAAATGGGCAGCCAGTTCTTTGGAGCCATCCCTAACAGCCTTGTCCATACAGGATGGGGACACTAAACAAATCTCCCAGGCTAATGGAGTCAGGGACTACGGCCTGCAAGTCCAAGACTCCCAGGCACCAGTCCAAAAGTTAAAATACTTCTAAAGGACCTGAAATGACCTTTCAGATGGTGATCCCGATATCAGATAAAGACCAGGACACCTTTGAAGGGAAGACCTTCTAAGGAGCGTCCACAAGGCACAGCAAAATCCCTTGGGAAGAGGAAGGAACTCTCAACCAACCTCCTCTCATGTCTCGTACCAAATTCCTGCTTTTCCTCTCAATCTTGATGGAGGCAGGGAAAGAGAGTCTTGCACTGGCCTTCCTGAAGTCCCATCCACTCCTGAGCCTTGTTAAAGGCCCTCTTCGTGAGAGAGAGACATATGCATCTTCACAAAAAACAGAAGACTTTTGTGACTTAGGCGAGGGTTAGCTCTGCGAGGAGGGCGAGGCAGAGGTTGGCTTGTCCCAAACAAGTCTTTCAGCAGCCTAGTTAAAGCTTGGTAGTCTGCAGAAGCTGAAGAAGAGGACTGATCCTCAACTGCAGGATCCCGAAGCGCAAGAAAGCTCTCCTTCTTCCACAGGAGCAACTGAAGGGCGGGAAGAACGGCAGGGCGAAGTCACTTGCAGGAACCAACATGCAAAAGGACTTCTGCTTGGAAGAAGTCCGAGAGAGAAAGTCAGCGAAGTCTCGAGCAGAAGAATCTAAATGAGAGTCTCGAGCGGCGATCTGGCGAGAAATCGGCAGGCTTCTTGCGAGCGATCCGGCGAGTCTGGTGAGAGCGAGCAGCGAGGGGCGTCATGCCTGCGCCCAGCAAAAGGCGTCGTGCCGAGCAGCAAAGGGGCGTCTTTGACGAACTGCAAGGCGTCCTGTCGGGCAGCCAGGAGGCGTCATGACGAGCAGCAAGGGAGGCGTCATGTCGAGCAGCAAGGGAGGCGTCTGCCGAGCAGCATGAGAAGCGTCGTCATGGCGAGAAACAAAGTAGCGGCATGAAGCGTCACGGCAAGCGAGGAAGCGTCAAGGCGGAAACAGTTACCATGAGCGGCGCAAGCCTCAGGCGTGAAGTGCGATCCCTGCCGCAAGACCAGTGGCGGCTGAGCAACAGGACTTCTGGGGGGCGACATGGCGGCAGCGCGACGTGGAGAAAGGAGAAGGGAAGGTTTAGACCTCTTGATTGGCGGGAATCCTTCGAGCGACCATCAGTCTCCTTCTGGGCCATTAAAGAAGCCAATTGCTCCTGCATGCCTAGGGCAGCTTACGAGTAGGAGAAGATTCTCCTCAGGGAAGGACTGATCCTATGAGAAGAAAGAGGCGGGCGCCTTCTTCCTTCTCACAGGGGAAGCAACAACCTTCTTTCTGGAAGCGGCCGGGCGCTCAGCGTCATCGTCGATGGCGTCCTGGTCCTCTTCTGCGGTGGGATGGCGTCCAAATCCTCCGGAGAGAAGCGAAGAAGCGTCACGAGAAAGGGGCGTGGGCGTCCCTGCTGAACTTCTCTTCAAGGCGAAATCCCGAGATTTCATTCCCGGCCAGGAAGGAGAATCGGGGAGAAAGCAATCGCCAAGTTACCGTGCGAAACACGATCCTTGGCAGCCTGGAAGCGTCATCCCAGGACATACGAAAGGGGGGCGCTTAGTCGGTGGGGGTCCCCGTAACCCTCTTGCGACTTTCAACTTGCCTCCTGAGTCCTGGGAGTCCGACAGAGGTCTGAGCCTGGGCGTTACTCACGGGCGATCTGCGCGCCCCCTCCCACAGCACTGGGGACGGACATATGCTGCGCCACAGCTGCTTTGAAGGCTGAGCATATTAACTTCCAAGTGCGAATGGAAGACATAATGTCGCCGGGCATCACCATCGCAGACACAACCCCAGGAGGTTGGGGCAACACTACAGAGGTTAGGAGAGCTCACGTCTACAGGAGGTTAACAGGTGACACACTACCTGACTCCTACCACTTCTGGAGGAAGACCTCCTGATCCTATCTCGCTCCTAAGCTTTCTCACATAAGAATCATAGGAGTCCTCCAACTAGCATCAGACACAGATTCTCCTCCTTGCATCGGTCATTCAACAAACAAGCATGTCCTCTACAACCGAGCATACAGTGTGAGGATCTGCAGGCCGAGGTACGGTAGCCTCACCTTGATCTTACCGGCAAACTACGTTAACTAGAAGAACTAGATTAGGTATCTTAATCCCAGGAAAAAACAAAGCCAAATCCAAAACAAACCACAATAAGCGTATGCCTAGCCACAAGTCCAAGTCAAAAAACCAAAAATCAAACAAATACTCAAGTGACAATCAAGATTTTATCAAATCCAGAGCGGAGAGTACTGAAAACAAGTGTTGACAGTACCGGCGACAGAAAAATCTGAATAGAAAATGGGAATGGTTCCTGATACCTGCTACTCCCAGCCGGCGGGAATGGTACTAACCACTGATCCCACTCGTTATGCTTAAGTTTTGGAAATTCTGTAGGACTAACAGAGAATACAGCTATATATATATCTGACAGGTAAGTCTCATGAACAAATGCATTTTTTTGCAGACAACAGACAATAGCAAGCAAAAATGCATAAACGAAATAAACATCAATATGTTAAATATGTTTAAATGATATAATGCACAGTATATTTACAATAAATACTCCACAAATGCAAAGCATCTTATCTCACATTGCATTAATCAAATAAAAGTGACATATTCAGGTTGAGACACAGGGACAAGAAGACAGACAGATGAATTTACTATAACCTCCGTCAACTTGCAGCAGGATAAACTGTGTCAGTCATTTGACAGACAAAATATACAGTTGAAATGTAATGACGGTAATAAACTAGAAAGTTATCGCACCCATATTTATAAGAAATGCCAAACATAAAAAATCTGCCATAAAAGTTATTCAATTCTGTACAGTAAACGAAAAGTAATTAGTGGTGTTACTAGATCCACACATTCACAGTATTGTATGTACAAATTTGCATAACATCATTTGAACATTTCAAAACAACGTAAGAATACAAGCTGAGTCATACCTTTAGTTGTAGAAATGGCAGTGCTTAGATCCAGTCCGGGTGTGATTTCAGTATCGGGAGAAATTCTATTTCTTAATCTTAGAGGACTTGTTCGGTGCATAGCCTAGAAAAAACAAATAAATTTGTTTATCTATTTAAATACTTGATAAAAAACTAAGAAACTTGTTTATTTCTATGCTTAATAAAAAAAATGAAATTTCTTTCTATTTCCATACTTAATTACCTTATTGTAATCCCCAAAGATGTTAAGGCAATGAAATCTTTTTAGGATACTTCTTGTGATGCATAAATATATATATATTTTTTATAAGAAGGCCTATTACTACAACAAAATGCAATATTTTTCCAATAAAACAAGTTTCTATGTAAACCCATTATCAATAATTAGCCTTACTCCATGTGCAACATACCCAATCATACCAACTTGAAAGTTTCAAACAAGAAAAGTCCTACCAGTATAGCCAAATTACACTCCATTAAGGTAACCTTCATCTGGAAGAGTGACAGGAAGGGAGAAGGGTGCTGATGATAATAATGAACTTATATAATTAAGGAAATAAAACACTGTTCATAATACAAACCCACTATCTATAATTAACCAGACTTACAATTTAGGAGAAAGGACAAAGCAGATGAGCCTCTAAAGAGAAAAGCAAACCCAGATGCAAGAAGAGTAATCCCTGTTTACTAAAGAAAGTGGAGTCAACAATGACCTAAGAAATCCCCTAAATTCCTAAGTAGTGAATGCCATGGAAAAAGTAATCACAGAAAGTACATGCACCAACACCTGAAGTGTGAATACTAGTTCTTCACAAAACAAATCTTTATGTGTGACAAAGGGAAGAGGGACGAAGTTAAAATGAGGAAGCTGAATGACCAGGATCCCTTAACCTGAAGTGTAAGAACAAATTTAGCAACCAGAAAATCCGAACAGAAACATCCACAGACTCTGCATCATGTGCAGATAAAATCAAGCAAAAGAAACTTTCCAAGGTTAAAAGCCTGTTCTAACAATAAGAGAGAGTTCCTAATTATATTTAACAGCAGGGAAATGGAGGGCACTCAAACCTCAAGGATGTGGATCCTGGGCAGTCAGAGGTCATCCCATTTCTGACCAGGAATTTGCCCAAGGCAACAGAAAATAAGAAATCCTGAGACAGGCCAATCATGGCAATTCGAAGAAGGAATAAGAAAGAGTAAAAGGGATGCAATGACACAATCCGCTAGAGACACACCTGAAAGCCTTCACAGGACAGAAGAGATAACTTCAGAGAACACAGCAAAAGCATGGGAGTCCAAGAATGTGCCACTTACTATAAGAGTCTCGGGCATGAAAGCTATCAGTTGCAATAATAGGCTCCCACAAAAAGGGTATGGAGCCAAAAGAAACACTACAAGGGACAAGGCAGTAAAAAACACAGACTCTGAGAGGGCAAATACAGGAAGAGTGTCTCATAGCAGTCCTAAATTTGGCTTAGTAAGGCTGTAAGAACTACAGTCATGTTGCAGCTTGAAGGTTTGTGGTAGACTACAAAAGAGCTAAAGCCAAATGGTAAAAAATCACAAGATGTTATGTCAATGTTAACAGCTTGAGCAAAAGTGAAAGAGGAAACCCATGTCCCATATAAAGAAAAAAGTTGAGTATCAAAGGAACAAAGGGACAACACAGAAAAGAACCCCATTCATCTCACCAGACCATGACTCACGTCAAGTGTGTAAGTAAAGGCTTGAGGAATCTGTTCTACAATCCCATGACAGCCATTGCCATAACCTCCAGAAAACCACCTTTCCCAGGTTACACCTGATAACTGGCTCACAAGAAGAGTGATCATGGAAAGCCATACCAGTAAAGATTTCCAAGCAGAAATCAGTCTGCATATGCTGTGAGATTAGGCACCTTCAGTCAAAAGAAAAAAAAAAAAAAAAAAAAAAAGAGTGGGATGATGTAAATCACCCAATCCTCGGGGGCACCCACAACTTCAAAGACTGTCTGCACTGCCTGCACTGGAAAAGGGTGAAGACATTCAGACATCCATGTCCTGGAGAAGGACAACATAAACCAAAACCACTGAGCCCAGCCTTGGAGAACAGAACTGAAGGAGTCTGATGTTCAAAACACATCACAAACAGACCCAGCTAGGCATGACAGAATTTGTATATATTGCATGCAAAGAACTTTAATCTTGTCCTTCCCTAATTAACAAAAGGCCACAGCAAAGAAGGGGTATGCCATAACCCTGATGCAACAACTCAACAAGGGGTCATGAATAGGAAAGAGCCAAAGAAGACAACCCACAAATGAATCTATGTCCAATGAACCTACCTCCTAGTGACAGCGGAGACATGTATGTCTGCTTGGGTTGAAGGGGCCCAAATGAACTACTACCAAGCATCACTGCAAATCAAAGGGGTGAAACAAAAAGAAGAAGAATACGCAATGACCTCTCCAACTCCGTCCTCAAAGAGGCCAAGACCAGTCCGACAAACCAAAACCCACAGATATGGAGGTCCACAGTACAAGGCCAGAAAGCCACAGCAACTACAGTCCAAGGACAACCTGAGGGGCATTACACAGACTGTGACAAAGGGCTTGGAGTAGAAAAGTACAGACACTACCCTATTTACAAACGAGTTACGTTCCAAACAGCCGTTCTTATCTTGATTTGTTCATAAATTGGCTTTTAATACATAATGCATAATGTTTGTTGATGTTATGTTTACATTCAAATTTTGCTCTGGGCACCTATTCTGCTAGTAAGAATTTTTGCAATGAACATGAGGAAGAAGCACCTGTTCCTTTAACCCCTTCCCTGATTATCTAGAGTATTCTCATGATTAACTACCATGTATTCTTCTTACAATAAGAAGAATATTTGTTTATACTCTCAAAATATTCCTACTCTTATTTATATCTTCCCGATTTATCTCAGTCTGTGATGAATACCCATTTTCTATATTTCCCATTTTTCTATATTCAGTATGTATTTTTTTAAATCATGCAGTAATATACGGAATAACTTTGGATGCTACAAAGGTAAAAAGAATATCATCAAATCAAGTAGGAATATTTTAAGAGTATGAACAAATATTCTTGTGATTGTAAGAAGAATACATGGCAGTTAATAATGAGAATACTAGGGATAATCAGGGATAAATGTTAAAGGAATAGGTTCTTCTTCTTCCTCATATTCTCCTGTTCTTTGCAAAAATTCTTACTAGCAGAACAGGCACCAAGAGTAAAATTTAAACTTATAGGTGGCAAAGGGGAGTACTCCAAACACAACTTTAACCTGTGATTCTATCTGTTCGCATCTCTGAAACTTCGTAAGTAGGACAATGCCTACATACCAGATAATGAAGTGGTGAATTACCCTCAAGAACTAGAAACACAGAACATTCCAGCATATTTTCGTTAGGTCCCACATAGCAGGGAAGCCATGCTACCGGATCCCCAGACATTCTCCATGCTACCATCATAGAAACTTCCATCTGAGCAGGAGGATCAAGCCATGTTAACTTATGTCCCTTAGGTCAAAAGCAATGAGGTAACTATGGACCCTGATACTGGACAGATGCCAAGATACCCAAAGCAATCCTTCAATGGTGGCAACACTTAAGTGCCATCTTCTTTATTACATAAGAGGGGTAGGAAAGATGGCCTGCTGCTGATACAGCAGAAGAGTGTCAATTTCTCCAGGGACTCCTACCTTGCAGCATACTAAAAAGGCTGGCTATAGACAAAAGGGAGACCCCTTGGAATAGAGAGCAGAAGAAGACAACAAGGCCGAGGCCCATGATGGAAAGAGGATAAAGCAGGAGGAGGTGAAGACAGGATCCTCCCTCAATAACATAGCTGAAAGGGAGGTGCAAGGGCCAAGGAGACATGGCAAACATCCACCATAAGCAACTAAACTTCCCTTCAAACCCTCAAGGAGCAGCACTTAGCATAGGTAAGTATGTTATGCAAGTTCTAGAGCTGCATCACTGCAACCATACATATGCAAAACAAGCAATAAATACAGATAACCAAAAAATGCCCAAGCAAGAGAAAACCAATAATAAATACCTGCAACAATATCTGAAGGTGAACCATCTAAGAGAAATTGACTACTTCACCTGAACCCTACCTCCAGCCACTTCAAGGAGCTAAACTTTCACTGCACAACATTATTACACAACTGCACATCAGACCTACAATCAATTTATGACCCTAAGAGGCAGGGCAACAAAAACTGAGGCAAGAGTTGAGAAAGCCTCTCAAGATGAAAAATGGGTTGGGGGAGGCAATGGCCTAGCTTGAGCAGTCATCAAAAATACTGCTGGAGCTGAAAGCATTGAAGAAGACAAGAAAGTGCCAAAACCCAATCTAGTGAGACTGTTAAACCAAAGCCCACCAAAGAGAACTGGAGCAGTAGTCAATAAATCGGCAGATGCAGAAGATATCTACCAGAGAAGCTAAAATGTCCTGAAGAAGCTAAAGTTGCAACAAGGCAAACAAGAAATAGGGCTGGGCCTGAAGTGGCCAGAGAAAAACTGCATTTGAGGAACACTTGGAGATCAATCAATCCACGAAGGAAAAGTAAGAAAGGAAGCACTCAAGACTGCCAAATTTAAAACAATTATGCATTAACACAACTCACTGTCATATGTGGTGAGGAGAGAGTGCTGTAGAGAACCCAAAAGGGCAATGAAAGCACAAGGAGGCCTGGCAGGACTAAAGGTAAATGAGGCAAACATGAGATATGACAAAGCTGGGGATCAATATGGTGAACTCACAAGATACAAAAAGAACAGAAGGCTAAGACACCCTAAGGGGTTATTATTATTATTATTATTATTATTATTATTATTATTATTATTTTTATTATTATTATTAAAATAGTTTAACCAGACCACTGAGCTGACTATCAGCTCTAATAAGTCTGGCCCAAAGGATCTGAATGAAATCCAGGTCTAGGCCAGAGGCCAAGCACTGCAACCAAATAGGTCATTAGGTATGGTGATGAATGAGTGAAAATAAAATTAAAAACTGCACAATGGCATATGCTCTCATACTGGAACACACTCACACAATAAATACATTTACTCACATTTCCATATATACTCACTAAAAAAGTATATTAAAATTCAGAATGAGTTAAGTAACATTTTAAAATTTGTTTTTTTAAAATTCATTAAATGACCTAAGGGTTTTTGTATTTTCATAATTTACTTTTACAGTAGTTATGTTTTATCAACTAAATTACAGCTTCTCATGAACATCAAAACTGGAATGACTGAAAATGCAAAAGATTCTCATAAAATTTCCTTCATTGATTTATTTCCAAAAGTTGACACTCACTGTTGGTCACACTTTGGACACTCACACAACACGTCTGACCATCATTATTACCTTGCACTCTGAGCACTCGGGAGCAGGGCCACTAGGTTGCTCATTAAGTGTCCATGTGTCAGACGAGTATGGCCTATTTGGAGACGTGTCAGAATTATTTATGCATGTATCTCTCATTGATATGATTAACTCCATTTTCTATCACCAAGTTTTATTTGTTTTATTATTTTCAGGTTCTTCATTCCATATATATTGCCATTTATTTATAATACCCACCTTTATGCGTGTTACATAATCAGTAACAGGAATACTTACATTTGATCTAGTCATAGGGATCCAACATATTTCTACATTTTTCCCATTATTATATAATTTATGGAGTAATAACTTAAATTGTTGTACAATATTATTTTTTGGTTTGTAACTCTGAATAGATTTTATAATGCTTCTCGAGTCACAAAAATCACAAAATTATTAAATGATGTTTCTTTAATTATTTTTATGGCTCATGCAGTTGCACACAACTCTGCTGTGAATACTGAAGCATTATCAGGTAGAGAGAACTGATACATTTTGTCTTGGGACACTGCAGCATATCCCACTCCGTTCTCTGATTTTGATCCATCTGCGTATATTAAGTGTGTACAAATTCTCATTTTATTTATTGTCCAAGGAGGAAGTAATTTTAATATTAAAGGTAATTGTATATTTATATTCAGCAACTCAAGCAATCTTCTAGTTCTAACCGGGAAAGGAGGTGGATGATTGTTTATAATTACATCTCTTAATCCAAATAATTTTTTTTTGCTGGAGAATCACTTGTCTGAATTCTCAGAGTACTCATCATTGTTACTAACTCTCTCTGGAGAGAGAGAGAGAGAGCAGTACTTCACCACATTCAACTTGTACAGATGACTTTGGTGATGATCTAAAGGCTCCTGAGCATATTCTAAGGCCTTCGTTGTGAACTGGGTCTAACGTTTTCAGCGTTGCATCTGATGCTGAGCCATATATTTCGCTTCCATAATCAATGATAAGACAGCACTGTTGCTTAATAAAGTAAATACAGTAAGGATATGTCTATTGGCTCGCCAAGGAGTATACAATAGTTTTTAATTAGATTTAATTCTCTTTTACATTTTGATTTCATGTATGTTATGTGAGCTTTCCAGTTCAAGTGAGTATCAAATACTAATCCTAAAAATTTTGCTATTTGGCCAACTGGTATACTATGGTTTCTGACTTTTAAATTTATTTCTCCACCTTTTTTCCATTTTCTATTTTTATACAACATGACTGCTTGAGTTTTATCTATGGAAAATTTAAAGTCTTCAGATGAGGCCTATTCATCTGTTTTTATTATGCTTTTATTAATGGCAAAATCATCCATATAAAGATTACTTTTAACTCCAATACGTAGATTATTACTGATGTCATTTATTGCTAAAGTAAACAGTGTGCCACTAAGGATGCTTCCTTGTGGAACACCATTTTCAGGTGGAAATGTTCTGGACAAAACATCAACAATTCTCACCTGAAAACTGCAGTCTGTCAAAAAGTTTTGGATAAATCTCGGTAAATGTCCACGGATGCTGTTTTTATATGAAGTTTTTCATATAGCATACCTCTGTGTAGTATCGTAGGCCTTTTCAGTGTCAAAAAAGATGGCTATAGTAATTTGTTTTTTTTCAAATCCTCTACGTATATGGTCTTCTAAGTTAGAGAGAGAATCTAATGTAGATCTGTTACATTGTGACCTGAACTGAGTGGGGGTCAGAATTCTATTTTCTCGAATGTGCCTTGGTAGTCGAGCATTTACCGTTTTCTCTTACAATCTGCATAAGCAACTTGTTAAAGTAATTTGCCTATAATTATTTACATTACTAGGATCCTTTCCTGTTTGGGGATAGGAATTATTATAACTTAACGCCATTTAGCAGGAAATAAATTTTGAAGCCATAAATGATTATAAAACTGTAATACTTATGACTTTGCCAAAGGTGCAAAGTGGCAGATCACCTCGAAACAAATATTGTTACCTCCAGAGCAGATTTACTGCTGTTCAACAGAGTATATTTCAACTCTTCCATATTAAATTTTCTATTATAATATATATCCTCTATAGTTTCAAAATTTATTATTAATTCTACAGTATACTATTTTTCTTTGTGCACAAGTGTTCATCTAAATCTTTATCACTACTTACATTTGCCAAGTTTTCTCCTATTACATTACATATTTCATTCAGATCAGGTACAGTATTCTTTTTCCATCTTTTAATATGGCATGTCTAGGCAGTTTAACACAGGTACCATTTATTTTTCTGAATATTTCCCATATTTTATGTATGGGAGTATTATTAGAGAGATATGATAGATATTTCCTTCATGATATGATTCTTCCTTGAATTACTTCCTTTTTTAAATTTGCAGATATTTTGTTCTATAGAGGTTTTAATGTATCAATTTCTAATAATAATATATTCAGTTTTTGTAAATTTCTTTCTAATATCGGTAATGTTTTATTAATTTTTTTGAATTTTTTATTTTGATTATCTAGTCGTCTCCCTTAAGGATGGAGGAGTCAGTATTAATAGTATCAGATATGCTGATGATACAGCACTTGTTGCAGACTCTCATGATAAACTTCAATCTTTAACCAGTACTTTACACCAGTCAAGCAGAGGAAGAGGTCTGTCAATAAATATTAAGAAAACAGAAGTTACGGTTATCACCAAAGACGAAATCCCCCCCAAGAACAGATATAAGAATTAATACTGAAACAGTTAAACAAACCGATAGTTTTAATTATTTAGATGCACTGTCACAAGTGATGGAAAATGCGAAAAAGAGATCAGGAAGAGAATATCCATGGCAAAAGATGCATTTGGAAAGATCAAGAAATTAGTTACCAATTCGAAAATATCTATGAATTCAAAGAGCAGATTTGTGAAATGTTTTGTTTGGTCTGTACTGTTGTATGGCTGTGAAACTTGGACCTTGAGGAAGGCAGACGAGGAGAGGTTACAGGCTGCAGAAATGTGGTTTTGGAGAAGGATGCTGAAAATATCATGGACAGAAAGGAAAACTAATGAGGAGGTATTAAAGAGAGTAGGCATTGAGAGAGAACTGTTGGCTTCAGTGAGAGGTAGACAAATGCGGGTTTGAGGGTCACATAGTGAGTAGACAAGAACTAGAACATCTCTCTCTCACTGGTAAAATCAATGGAAGGAGGCCGAGAGGAAGACCTAGACAAAAATATATGGATGGACTGGTGAGAATGACTGGAGGAAGAATGTCTGCAGCTCAGTTGCTGCAGAGAGCCGGAAATAGAGAGGAGTGGCGAGCCATGATTGCTGACGTCCTTGGGAATATGGCACCTGGATGATGATGATGAGTATTCTCCCTACTGAGCTATATTTGTTAATTCTGTTAGCTTATCAGACCACCATGGAACTTAGTGTTTTGTTGCAAGGGGTTTTGATTTTGGAATTGATTTATCAGCAGCATTTTTAATGAAATCAACAAGAAATTTGTTAATTTCATTATGGTCATTTAAATATTCAAATGTTGGGATATTCCTAGTGTGCATTTCATATCGTTTCCAATCTGCTTCATAAATGTTATAGTGAGGAACATGTTTTGCAGGATCATTTTGCAATAAGCAAATTAATATTGGGAAATGATCACTGGTATATGTCATCAACTGTATTCCAATCTAATCTGTCTACTATACTTGAGGCACACAGAGTTAAGTCTACTGTGGAAAATGTTCCATGTGTTTTTGAATAATATGTGCCAACTTCACCATCATTTATACAACACGTGTAATTTGAATCCATGAAGTCTTCCACCTTACTTCCTGCTGTATTTGAGTTTGTACAACAATGATCCCACATAGGGTTGTGAGTATTAAAATCGCCTACTATTAATGTAGGTTCCTTGGCAATGTTAAGTAATTCTTCATCAATTTTGTAATTTTTATTAGGTTAGTCGAATAAATTATAAATTACATAATTATTGTTTTTTATTCAGATTTTGATACCTGCTATTTGCAAGTCAGCAATGTTTTACAGGTACGTTGTCATAAACTACTTTGTTATGTGCATATATGGCTGTGCCTAAATTTCCTTCTTCCTCTTGTGATGTAGATGTTAAGATGAATTTACCTATTGTTGACAGTTTTGTTGACATGTAAACATAATATCATTGGTTCATATTCTTTTAGTAATTGTTGTATTTCTCCTAGGTGTAATCTGGGCGGTAGACCATTTACATCCCACTGTATAATATAGCTATTGCAAGTGCAGTATTTTGTTATAGAAGTCATGTTTTTTTCTTCTTTTTTTATTATCAACTTGGATTTTTCTAATAATTTACTCATGACATTCATTTGTTTTTCTTTATAATAAATATACTATGTGCTCAATGCCCATGCAACCCTTTTCATGGGTGCTCAAATCCATGGTTTCTTTTTTTCTATATTTCAAAAAATTTCTTTTGATGTTTGTTAAACCATCTTTTGTTATATTTTATATTACTGCACAATTCAACAAAACAATCGTTACATCCACATGTGTTTTCATGTAAATTTCTATTTTCATTTGCTCTTGTACCAATTACAGTATTGGTGATGGAGTAATCTCTTCTCCCTTGACATAATTATTGCTATCTATGGTATGGTTCTCTTTCACTTCTTCTTTTAGGAGATAAAGGCATATTCTTAGTTTGTTCATGTTTTCTTGAGTTCGAGTCTCTGGCTGGCCAATGAAGAATTAGAGGAATTTATTTCTGGTGATAGAAATTCATTTCTCGCTATAATGTGGTTCGATTCCACAATAAGCTGTAGGTCCCGTTGTTAGGTAACCAAGTGGTTCTTAGCCATAAAAATAAGTCTAATCTTGGACTAGCCTAGGGAGAGCTGTTAATCAGCTCAGTGGTCTGGTTAAACTAAGATATACTTAACTTTGGTTTAACTGATGTTGCTTTAATATTACTTGGTTTTTTCATTTTGGGTGGTGTTCTCTCCAAAGGCCTCTTTACATTTTTAACTTCCAGTCCATCAGGACTTTCCTCTGTTATTTCTGTAGTAATATCTTCTTGTGCTCCTATCTGCATTAACATCATTAATATTTCAAATGAATCTGATAAAATGTTACCCACATCCTTTGTACCCGTTTCTTGATTCTTTATCATTTTAGTTTTTTCTATAAAGCATTAATTTCTTCTTGAGATTTATTTTGCTGCGTTATGTTACTTCTTTCTGTATGTATTTTTGTCAATGTCACCTAAAGTGGTAATTGCTCTGGGATCTCACCTAGATATACACCATACCCACAATGCCTTAAGGGTCATCAGTCTGTCAAGATTGGACCCAGCACTGAGCATGGCATATTTAAATGAAAAATTTCCCCTCGCTTTAGTCTCAGATTTGACCACGTTGGGTACTCTAGTTTCTTGGGTGGAGTAAGAGGCATGCCTTTTCAACTCCACCTCCATCAAGTTTAAAAGAGCAGTGAATTTTGTAATCCGATACCATGCCAAGGTTGTCAATGAAAGAGGAAGAAGGGAAGGGGAAAATTTTTAAGACAAGGAGGAGTAAAGGCATTACAAGTCCCAATGTTTGGTTGAATCCACAGCAGAGAGAGTAAGCATAAAAAAGCATACTCCCCCTGCAGTGGATCCCTAAACACCCCACCTTGTCAAGGGGTTGGGATCAGGGGGGGGGACCCTATGGGGTGGTTCCCAAAACTTATGGAAGGATGGGAGGTTACAATGCAGGAACTGGTGTCAGAACCACTCAGCAGAGGCACTGCAAGCAAAAAAAAAAAACCATGATCATGGATGAAAAAGTACAATCCTGGGAAATGAAGATCAATGGCACTTCCACAGGCAACAGCAGGGACACCAGTGGATGTTGAAGCAGTGGAGAACTTCCAAGCTCTAAAAAACACAGCAGAAAAAAAACTTGAAAGAAAAAAAAATGGAACACAATATGCAGAAGCAGAAGGTCTTTGGGGGCCACTGAGTACTCAAAGCAAAGAATACAAGAGCATTCAAGGACAAGGCAGACAAGCAAGCACCCAGGGCCAGGTTAATACATAGAATCAGGACAGGGTAACTGTTACTGTGAAATGAGGAAAAATCAAAGTTCACAAAGTAATAAAATCTGATAATAGCTAAGCAAAGGACAAAATTACTCTACAGTCATGATAAATTCAAGGCCATTCATATTATTGACAGATATAGCAACCCAGTCTTTTAATGTGAAGTATATGGATTACCTTCCACTAAGGTAGTATAGTTGCAGAAGATTGGTAATAGATAATCGACAAGGGCAGGTTAGTGAGGGGAGGTGGGGCTTACCTACTCACTTGGAAAGTACCGAGACACGCAATTAGGTAGACATTACAAAAGCAGGAGGTACCAGAAACTCATTGTGCTACAAAATAACTCTAGTTCAATTTTAGTGTCCACTAAGGAAAAGACAAAGTCCTTTATTTGTCATAGCAAATGAGGAAGCTACGGAGTGCATACAGGGGGGCCCCTGGGTTTGCTATTTTCTGATGACCTAATAATACAAGCAAAATCAGGTGGAGGGGTGGAATTGGAGGAAAGGAGTCTTAAATCAACAAAATTAAAACGAAGCTACTTATGGTGAATGGAAAAGGAGCAAAGGAAAATGTACAGTTAGAAAAGTGGCCGTGTGGATACTGTGGGAAAGGTGAAGGTGTACACAGTATTATATATCAAATGTAAAGACTGGTTTCACTAAAGATGGTCAGGATTGCAAAATATACAAGGGGTAAGAAATTTTCAATGTATAGAGGTGCCTCAAAGACATACTAGTTTATGTTTTTGGTTCATTATGCTTGTTTTCCTTTAGACAACAGGACCGTACAGCAAGTTGAGTTCAGATTTTACAAAAATTTTACCAGGTGGGCCTCTTGAATGGCAACCAATAATTAGATTTTGGGAGAAATAGGAATGTAACTTTTGAGGGGAGAAGGATTTCGCAAGACGACAATCATGGCCCAGAACTGCAGAGGAAATCCAAAATGGACCAGGCCTACACAGACACGGAATGCATCTAAGGTAGGATGTAAGGCAGGGTGTATCCTTGGATTACCATTGGTTAGCACTGCCACCAAGCTATATTTCTACATTTCATATGACTTTCTTCAAGGATCTGTTCTTATATGACAAGTTTAAATTGGAGAAAAATGAAGTTAAAGAAGTTAAACAACTAAGTGGGACAAGACAAAAAGGAATGGACTGACAAGTGAAAAGGCACCATGATTTGCAAGTGACACTCCCTACAAGGACAGAGTACAAAAATAGAAAAAGGGTGAGAAAATTCATTACAACTATCACCACGAATGAAACATCTGAAATAAAAAGTTTAATATGTAAAGATGAAATATTACAAATTTTCAAGGTAATTTGTATTTTTCCTAACATCAAATCCTGAGATCTTTACATATGGGATTAACTTTCAGCGAGCTGGAAATCCAGCCGTTAAACTTTTGCAAGGTTGGTTATGGTAATAACGGTTACCAATGGTAGGGTGGAAGCACTGCCCACCCAGTTGGTATACATTCAGTTATGCACAGTTTACCTTTCGGCCCAGGTAACAGAATGAGGGAGGGAGACTTACTTTTGGAGGGAGGATTTTGAGTAAATCTCTGAACTGACTGGTAGTTCGGCTCATCTGGGTACTCTCTTCCTGGTCATGAAAGAGCAAAGGAAGGAGACCCTACCTCTGATCCACTGAACAAGAGAGTTGTTCAATCGTCAGACTTCTGGGCATTTCGAATTAAAGGGATGTAATATCCTTGATTTTCATTGAAAGGGTTTGGATGAACCCACAGTGTCAGAGACTATAAAACTAAGAATAACCAACTGGTTTGCTCATAGTCAGTCTCTCTCTCTCTCCCTTGCTAGAGAGAAGGAAGGATTTGCATCTACTAGTTAGATTGTAGATAGGATACTCAGTCATCTACATCACCTGCATGCACGCCAGCCCAGCACATGACGGTTAATTCACTGTTCTTCTGCCCACTGGAAGAGGAATGAAGACAGGAGAAAGGGAGGCTAAATCCCACACACACCTTCTCCTAGCGGCTGCACACCTTAGGCAAGATGCAACCTGTCCCTCAAGAATGCAAGGAAAAAGAGTTGAAGGACCTATGGGCAACGTCCCAAGGTATTGGGAGATGAATGTGATCTGCACAATTACAGTCCATCCTAGGTCTCAACCAACAGGTTCTTCCTGAATGCAATGGACAGACCAATGCCTCTGGCCTCGAAATGTCTGGTCCAAAAAGCACTGATGTCGACCAAGAAGTTGTGGGGTACACTCATTTGATCATCTCACTAGTCAGAGAAATGACAATTTGGGCACCGTTTCTCAGCCAACTCGAAAGTAACAAACGAGTCGTTAGCACTGGGTTGAAAGTCTTGTCTTTGCGGAGGCAACATAGACATCATACTGCCACTGGCACCACAGGACCAAGGAAGTGGAATGATCCATCTCACTGAACAGTTTCGAAACATGCAGAGTCGATGAAAGGAGTAAGCTTCCTGATGTAAATGGGTACCAAAGGTGCAAGAACACAGAACAGAACAGTGCCATCATCAGTAAGTCGAGAACGAAGGACCATGATCAAGCTTCTTTAAAGGTTGAACGAATCCAAAGTCAAGGTGTCAAGATCAACTATCCTTATCTCCTGACCTCAGCGAATAAATGTTGTAATGACATCCATCTTGCTTGGGATGTATGGTTGGCCACTGAACTGAATGTTCTGTCTGCTCGTGTACTTGCACTGCAATAGAGCAGATGAAAGGACACTAGGACCTTTTGTTGCCCATGGCACTACCATGACGTCGTTGCTATCACACCGAGGAGTGTCTATCTTGGATCTTGAGACTCCTGAAAGTCTAAAAAGAACTGTGTTTAAGTACAAGAAAGGAAGTTTAAAGACTGCCATCCTGGTCAACGTTCCTAAGAACGAAAAGTCTCTGGAGGAGGGACATTGTAACCATGGCACTACCTTGGTGTCGTAGCTATCAAAGGAGTGCCTACAGTTGACCCCAACCTATTCGTGGTTCCAGATTCACAGACTCATCTATTCATGGATTTCTCTATGGAACAAATATACACATTATTATTTCTCTATGGAACATATATACACATTGTTCACAGAAAATTCACCTATTTGCAGTATTTTTCATAGAGAAATATTCACAAATTACTGTATTTTCATATTTTTTACTAAATGCACTTTTTGTGATAGAACTATTAAAATATTCAGATTTCAGCATTTTTTTAGGGTTTTTTGGTGTTTTGAACTATCAAAATAGTCAGTTATAAGCATTTTTAGAGGTTTTAAGTATTCGCAGATTTTAGCTATTCGCATAAGGTAGTGGTACGCATCCATGCGAATACCAGGGGTCGACTGTATTTGGACACTGCGACTCCTGAAACTGTCTTCAGGTCCACATAATGCTCTCCTCGGGTTGTGGATCATCTGGTAATTACAGCAGCTACTGCTTACAACACTCATTCCTCACAAGAGAAGTGTAACTACATCAAGTCAACTCAAAAGAAATGGAGCTCCTAGATACTGCTTCTTGACTAAGTAGGAACCAAACACAAGTTAACAGAACTTAGTTTGGAGGTATTCTTCATCTCCCAGCAAATCAGGCAAAACGACGGGATGCAAAACTGAACTCGTCTGTCATCATCCATCATCGTGGAGTGCATCCAGTTAACCGCTGTGCTGAGTGTGCTACTGCAAACCCGAGCACCTGCACTGCCAATGGAATGTGTCTGGTTGATTGCTGTGCTCAGTGTACTACTGCAAACCGGTGCACCCGCACTGTCAATTGAAGAGATGACAGGACAGGCAAAATATATTACAAACAGGACTTCAATGCTAGTTCTGTCCAACAGCCACTATGCTGAAAGCAGAAACCTAGAATCAGGAAACTATTTCTAGCTGGTATATTCACACCCTTTGATTACCTTGTATAATTTCTTGTCAGGGGCTATTCCATTAAAATGCACAGGTGATAGCATGTATTCCATTAAAATGCACAGGTGATAGCATCAACATGAAAAAGACTTGGCTTTCAGAAGATAGCTCAGCTGAATTGTTAGAAAGGGTATCAGATTAGCAAAACAACCAATGCAGCCCATGAAGAGAAAAAAAGGAACCTTTAAGAGATCTCTTAGACTACTGAATAAAGAGCCTTCATTTCAAAATCATTCACAGCACCCTCTGTTCATATGAACATCTACACTTCTCAACATGGGCCATATGGGGGGGCTGAGGGCCATATTAAAATTTGGAAAATGTTCGAAAAAATGCCTTATTTATCTTTCTTGGTGTGGTGACTGTGATGGCAAGACTAGCCAAAACACCCCCTACCCTACAAGAATCATGTGCTAATGTAAATAATGACAAACATCCTGCTTAAAGAAAGGCAGGCATTCAGGAAGTATTCCCCATTTTTTAAGTGAATGGTATAAAAAAAAAGCCTAATCAAACTTGAGTACAGTAGTTTCAAAGTAAGAGCAAGAGGACAACAAAGGAATCAGTGTGGTCTCTCTTCTTGAGAATAAGAGATACAAGTGAGTACTTCCAGAAAGAAGGATAGATAGCGGTGCTTTGGATAAGGCTAAATAAAGACAGCAAACTTCTTCAAAATGCAATGAGGAATCCCATCAAATCCAAAGATTTCCCTGTCTTCACAGAATTCAAAACTTTATGCACTTTATTTATGAACAGGATAGTAGAGGGCATAGGACTGGTACAAAGCCAAATGACAGAACGACTTTTTCAGAGGGAGGGATACCTAAGTTTGAAGAAACGAGAAAGTGACATCATATTAGATTTTGTAGTTGGTGTCAGGTAAAGAAACAGAGAACTGTAAAGAGATAATGTCACAACTATCATACTTTTATTTACAAAAGAGTTCTTAGTCTTATAAGTTAATTTTTTTTTATAATTCTGTACAGCTTTGAAAGAAGTAGCAACTACAACAGACTGAGATTCCAAGTAGACTCAATATAACTTATCATTAAAATGAATAGCCAAAAAACAAGTATAGTCAAACCAAGGTTAGAACTGAGGAATTTCATCACCAATATACTGTATACCCGCAACCACAACGATATGGGTTGCCACAAGGCTAAGGTCTCACACACAAGTAAATACCCCCAGAGAAAATCAAGAAAAAAATATGCAAATCTTCACACACAGCTCTGTCCAGGAACCTTATAAACTGGGTTAACAGAGGGTCCAGGCATTAGGAGAGACTTACAGAAATTATACGGAAAGGAAATATATAACCAACACCTTGAATGCCTAGAAGCAAAAAACCTGTAAAGGGAAGATGATACTTCTTTCGTTTGCTCCTTAATTGGTTTATTTCTATTTAGCTGACCATGCTTTTGTGGTCAATATTTGGACAGTGTTGGAACTAACCTATTTCAGTTTAGGCTACACTACTTTAACTAATATGTTACATGTGACAAAGCCTATCCTAGCCATGATTTCTGTCTTTTCCACATACTGTAGTAGTAATGATGCCTCTATCAGTTTTAGGTTTACAGGCAAAGTATCTCAATCCTTCAACACTGAGTTGAGAGAAGTTTCATGTCACTTGGCAGGCTCTCCACATTCTCTTCAATGAAGTTGTGAGGATCCAAAAGGAAAAGTCTGAATATGGGGGAAAGACTTGCAACTTTCCCCTGTCATAAATACATCAGGCAACCACTGCCAAGGCCTGGGATTCAGATATTTTTATTATTACTCACATATTTCAATCGCTATATTACATAATTTCTATAGCTTTAAGAGCTCTACTTAGTTTTCAAAACCATATGGTTATTTCTTGTAGTTAAGCAAAGAACATTTAGTACTGTATGCCATCACTGTTCAGTACAGTTGAAAGGTTCTACAAATGTTTCGTCATTTAGTGTTGCAGACATTTCCAAAATATAAGTATGGATATTATAATCAAACATTTAGCCCTGTAACACCATTTCATGCAGAAACGAGAAATATATTTGTTGTCCCTCTTTGGGCTCAGCTGCATTACTTTCAGGCTTTTACTCTTTCATTCTCTGCCTTTTGGCCCCTTGCACACTTAGACTTGTCTTACCCATATATTACCACCTCACTTCAAATTTCTGCAATATTGGAAATCTGATGATGCAATCTGGTTACAATACTAGATAATAATTCTGAGTTCCCTTTCAAGTTTTGTTCAATTTGGGAGCATCTGCAAACAGGTAATTTTGTGACCACAACCTGATAAATAAGCTTAGGGTCACCTTCAACTCTCATTGACTTTATCGAATGGGGCCAGCTTAACTCACGGTTTAAAAGACCACTAATTCACAATTATAAACTCTCACATGGTTCTCATGAAAGACTAGTTCATATGTGAATAAAGTAAAAATTGGAGCACTGTAAAGCTTAGTAAGTTGAACAGCAGGATGGGGAAAACACCAGAGGAAATGGATGAAAAGCAAATGGCAAAACACAAATCAGCTGGGGGCTGTATTGATGCTACAAAGACACTGCTGGTATCATGTACAGTGTACTGCACCGGTTATACTGAGGGTATTACCACCTATGGGGTTAATGCAAGCATCAATTACATTCCATACAGATGCAAGGATTCTGGAGTCTATCCTTGAGCAGTCAGTCACCTGAAGAGCACAAATGATTATGGAATCTAGAATCATGTCCCTGAAGCTTCATTTGGAGGTTACCGGAAGGTCTCGGGCAACAAAATATGTGAAGCATCTGATGTTATAGAATAAAGGATAACACATACTGGTCTGAAATCTTTTAAACCGTATTGTAGTGTGACCAATCTCTTACATTTCAAAGAAGTTGAAGATTGCAGAAAGGGATGTCAATGTTTTTGAACATGCTGGTACTGTCAACTGCCGTTACAGATCAAAAGGGAAGAGGCAACTGAAAACGTTCATAAATGAACTATTTTCTTTAGTTATTTAGCGCTAAAATTTGCAAAGCTTTTCTTAATCAGGAAAATGGGTTCAATATTCATAGCACAGATCACAAATGTTGTGAAAGGTTGACCAGAACTTGAAGATGTCACAAGAGGGTAATCAGTAGCAGAAGGGGCATGATATGCTAATCCAATATTTATCATCATCAGTCATGTCATGACACATGCAGCAACCAGTGTGGTCAAAGCTGCGATCATGGTTAGAGAGGCAATGGAATTTAGGATTTTCATAAAACTTATCTAAGTTATCTCCTCCATAGGTTTAAAATTAACTTTTGGGCTACTCCCGGAGCAAGAAAACATTCTGGGTAAAGCCAGCTTCTCCCATAACAACATATGGTAGAAAGGGTAAAACACACGGTTAGGAAATGCACATACAATATGATAGCAAAAGTAACTGCTAGAACATTTCCATCAACCACAAGTGGAATAGGCTCATTAGCGACTAAGGTAGTACCGAAGCCCATGAGGGCATGAGCTAGTTAAAATGCAGCCATTCCACTTTCAACTCCCAGTTGGAATATATATACATGTAATTGTTCACTGTTACCCAACAAAAGTGGGAATGTTCACCCTGCTCATGGAGGTCAAGATGGAAAAGGTCAAGACATCCTAACTGATAAGTGCCAAAAACTAGCTGAATTTGAGAAGTATTGGTATACATAAATGAGAAACAATCTAACAGTGACATGTTAGACATCTGTAACTCCAAGAGAATACATGTAGGTTGCCATGCAAGGCTACCAAATTCTTTAGACTGTGGTAGTAAGATGAGAAAGAGTCAACCACTATCAATAAACAATATTATACTGGGTCTTTAGGTATAAAGGCAAGGTTCCTCTAGTACTGTACATAGGAGATTTGCAATTTACAGAATACCGCAAACCATAAGACAAAACAAATTTATCAGCACAAAGTGTAATACAATGCTAAGGACTTAATTACTCTCAAGACATTAAAGTGAAAAGGTTATCGTTATTAAAACCTAAAATATTGGACATGGGGCACAGACATAATCAATCACTCCAAATACTGTACAAGGTTAATATAATGAAATATCATACACTTAAAAAATCAAAACAAAATACAGTACTGCAGCACACAGAAAATCAACCAATGATCAATGAACATGTTGCATAGTCAGTGCTCAATTGTCTTGCATATGCAGTGTATCACAAGAAAAAGATTCAGCAACAAAAATGGAAAAGAATAATTATTGTAGCATTATCCACCAGCTTAAAAAAGAGGAACACGGTGCTGACACAAGTGATGATTTCTGAATAGTTGTAAGTATTAAATAAAAACATGGCAAGTCTTAATCATCAAAACTATACAAAATTTGTAGTGTGAAACAGAAACTCAGCTGGAAAAGGAGGACTCCCCAACTGTACAGAATGGAGAGTTCACCTTCACTGGGTAGATATTACAGGTACCTCTATATCTGGAGAGAGACCTATATTGTCTACTTTCTAAACCAGCGGGACATAAATTACATACAAACACAGCATATATTACAAATGGACAGTTAACTGAGAGATGAATACCAAAATTGTTCACCAAGAATTCAGTCCTTGGGAAACCTTCACCTTCCTCACTCCAAATTGAATATCATATCACATCACATATTAATAATGTTGTTGGCTGCATGACCTCAGATCATGGATCACAGAATCCAATACATTCAGCAAACAAGAATTACTGCTATCATAATTACCGGGAGCCAGTACACGCCTTCCTAAATAAGTTGCTCCCTTGCAGAATCAGAAATGGCCCTCATTCAAACACAGTGCAAAGTATCTCTAAAAGGAATCTGTTATGATTGTAAATACTGTATGTGGGATAATGGGGGTCTTGGAAGAATGATTGGTGGGCATATTTGGAGAGCTGGATGAAGATTACATGGTTCATCTGAGAACAAAGCCTTTCAACAAGCTCTACGAAAATCTATAAATATGACTCAGTGATCTTATTAAAAGACAGGCACTTTATAATTATAATAATGATAAAAGGCAAATTACTTATGGAAAAATAAATTACCACATCTTTCAAAACAATCATAATCTGATGTAATTCAATCAGCATCTCTGAACCAGAATTTTCTACCATGTTTTACCATACACTGGTAAGGAGTCCTGAGTTATGAATTCAACCAAGAAGAAATTGCCAAACTGAGCATACCAAGTAAGATACTTTTTGTTAAATTTATTGAGCAAATGTACTTTGTCCAATTTGTGCATTCTGCAAAACTCAAATTTCCTTTGATTACAGACAGTACTGCAGTTACAATTTTCTAGTAATAAAATGACTCAACCAATTCTCACTGCACTGCACCATGGACATTTTTTATTATTGCATTTATTATCAATACTGGTGTCAAGGAGCAAATCTGAAGGCAATGCAGGACAAAAGTGAATGATTTCCAAACAAATCATATTATACTGAGGCAGCTTTGAAAACCTTGGAGGAAAAAGCAAGCAATATAACTTTTCATTAATTCTTTCCACATAACTCAAATATTTGGATAGGGTTGTCATTGCTTCAAAGACCTCAGATCCTCAAGCATGGAGAACAAATTCTCCATTTATGGAGACGAAAAGCCTCCCTGGGAAGGTATGACAGAAAATACTGGGCAGATTCTGAAGTTGACAAAAGAATTTTAACACAAGAAGATATCTAAATAACCACATACGGCCATAGTATTCAGATATACAATCTCTGATTATACGCATCAAAGAAAAGACAAACAGCTACATTGTTCTTTCGGAAAGGGATGACATACACTTTCATGTCTGTGGAACAATAAACAGTAAGCATTACAGCTGAAATGATAGCTGCAGTGGAAAGGATGACTAACTGACATGTCCCAAGATCTTCAAAGATACTACACAATACCTATATGAAGAGGTAAATCAAGGGAACTGCAAGCAAACAGTAAATGTCTCTATTGCCTACGTATAAAGTTTACAGCTCTGAACCTATGATGAGAATCTATAAAATGTATAATTCAGGAAATCTACAGCATAATAATATCCGAGTAGATCTTGTCTGTCCTTCCCCGGGTGACAGTAGGGGTGACATGGTACAGCCACCAACCCCCCACAAACTGGTTTGTCTGCCCAGGGTAGGGGCAGGGTAGGCAGGGGAACAGGAGGGTAGGGGAGACATCCACCCTCCTCCTGCAAACCTGGTTGTCTGCCCTGGGTGGGGGCAGGGTAGATAGGGGATTGGAAGGGTAGGGGAGACAGCAGAGCCAAGTTTCAGCGAGTGCCAACAAGCTCGTTCAAAATAATGGCTGTTACAAGTCTTTTTTTTTACAATAGGTTAATCACACTATGGACAGATACTTCCCAAAGGAAGGATTTATTTCAAGTCTAGGATTAGGAATTTTCCAATCAGCAATTTTAGCATAGTTTAATCAGTATACTGAAAACAATACAGTCATATTTCTAGGCTTTCAAATGGATGGTGATAATGATTAGTTCTTAAACAAAAGGATAAAATTAGATCACAACAAATATACAGAAGCTGAACAAAAGGGTATGACCAGGTCACTGGGAAAAATTGAAAATTTAAGGTGTTATCAATGGCATAAGCTGCAAGAAACCATGAGCAGCAATGCTTGATGGAGCCATATTATTATTGCATTTATTAACCTACATATTATTTCAACAAGATCAACTAAATCACATTTCCGGATTCACATGCTCATTCAATTGCTTCAGTCTTCAATAAAATGTAAAAATTAAAATCAAGGTAAAGTTGAAAAAGTTGGATAGCTCAGTAGGAAGGACTGAAGGGAATGAATGCAGAGAATAAGGCAGAAAGCTGTGCAACTAGGGCTGAAAGGATGCTGCATTGAGCCTTTAGTACCATTTACAGTGTGCCACACAAGGCACACTAAGTAATGCTTCCTACAGGGCAACAGAGCAGTGGTCTTATTAATAGCAATTTATCATTATTTGTAGTGACATTAGGTTACTTTATAAAGGGGTACTTGCAGCAATGACTGTTTAAATTCCAGGGTAGAGTAAATTCTAGTAAAACAGCAACCATCAAAGTTTCTACAGGTCTCTGTGGAGCCTTATTTAATTGCAAGGAAATTATTGAAATTTGGACAGGCATCCTGACTAGTGGACAGAAAAATTTCCTCCTCTCTTTATCATAACCTGTATCATTGTAAAAATGTTTCTCACTTAACCTTCATACGGAAATGCTACCTACAGTGTACTATACAGTATAGTGGTCTTTATAGCATCCCCTTGGTCTTTTCCAACTTCTTCCTCTTCCCTCAATATTATTCCTTTCCCACAGACAAATCTTTAGAGCCAACCCTATCAGAGTCCATAGGTGTGACTCAGTAGTCTACTGGAACTAATTTCTAATTACAAATTACATCCACAAGGGTTCTGTACAAAATAGTGAAGTACAGTCTGAATTTTTGGAATGCCTTAAGGTTAACCTAAACTTAAGTGGAGCCTTCTTTTGAAAGAAACTGTCAATAGTCTGATTAAACTAATGAACACAGGAGCCACCATTTTCAACTCAATGCTTTAAACCTTTTACAGCTGCAATCTAACAAGATTATAACTATACAAAAAGTAAGCATTGCAAATGCAAATTCATCAATATTATGAATGAATTTAACAAGACCACAGAGTAATTTCTACTCTCATAGGACTTGCCCAAAGGATTTATTCTTAAATAAGAGGTGAAAATTAGAGCATGGGAAATTTAAAAAGTTAAAGAATTTAGACAACAAAGTAAAGGGAGACTGAAGAGAACATATAAACTGTAAAAGGCAGAAACCAGAACAACTGAGGTTAAAGCAACTCGACAAACAACCTTAAGTACCATTGACAACATGCCACACAATTCACACTACTGTATTAATTGGTATCACCTTACAGGGTGCAAATAGAAGAAATGCCAGGTGTCAGAAGAAATGCCAGGTGTCATAACCTCCATGACCATTCTATGGTATGATACATAAGAAGGAATACAGAATTTAGGCCAGGGCCAAGCACTGGGACCTCTACGGTCATTCAGCACTGAAAGGGAAATTTAAAGTAAAAAGGCTCTAAAGATGTAGCAGGAGGAAAACCTCACAGTTGCACGATGAAACAATTATTAGGTGAGGGTAGATAGCAAGATGGAAGAAAGAAATTATGAATGGGGTAGAGTAAAAGGAATGAAAGGGGTTGCAGCTAGGGGCTGAAAGGACACTGCAAAGAACCTTAAGTAATGACTACAGTGCACCGTGCAAGGTGCAACGACAGCACTAACCCCCTAAAGGGGGTATGGTGCATAAAGGAAGAACCAGTTCTGGAAAATACTGAATGAGTTACTGAAACTGATATTGGCAAACTGTACAGTATACATAAAGTACAAGAAGAATGCATAAGCAAAATTATTCACCCATAAAATATACATATGATTAAATAATAAAGTTTCAATAGTGCCCCCCAAAAAATACACTTCCAGAACTTTAACTTTATAAGCTGTCACCTCTAACACCTAGCATGTAGATATTTTACAATACACTTACTTTTAAAACTACATCACTGCACTTTTGTATGCTCAGACAAGAAAAAAATTTTACAACAAATTAAATGATAGCTTTTCTCCAGTACAGCACTCCAATTTACAGTTCTTTACCTAAATCATTTCGAAACTGCAATAAACCTCATAATGTATTAGGAAAACTTCACTACATACACACAGACCTAGATATATAACAATTTAATTATGATTGTTTGCTTATATGATGTCCACTTCATAAGTTCAAAGACCTAAAATTAAGTTATTTAAAAGAAATTCACAATACAATTTCTCACAGCTGCCTAGCTTAAGAAAAAAAAACATACTATCAGTAGCAGTATTTCTTTGGCCAAGAAAGATGTGCTGAACATTTTTTACTTTTTAGTTAAGCGATGAGTCACCGAAGGTTATGTATTAAGTCAGTCAGCATAAAAGAGTGATAGTAAGGATGCTCTACCCTAACTTGTACCGTATGTTAAGCTGCTTCCTCAGGACTTTGTAATATTCAAATGAATACTAAACAATCGTGATTTTTCAAGTGAATCCATAAGATCGTTGTTCTTTGCAAGCAATTAATGGGGTGAACATTGAAAAAAAAAATAGGCCAAATGAAGCAAATTGAGTTTGGGGGAGCCACAATGATAAAGAATATGCATAAGAATTTAGCACCTGGAGTGGAATTGGGCATTGTGTGGTGAAGTAATGACAGATATGGTGCTGATAATATTACTATGGCAAGAACTTTTGCCCAAATACTCGTGACTATGGTCCCTAACAGGGCACGTGTTATCTTCTATGGCTGTTACAAGGGTCACAAAAATGTGTGACAGTCATGAGGAGACATAAACAAGAACCAATAAAAGAGGCAAGCCAGCAACTCCATCATATAACAAAGACTTACATCTTGTTACTGTTCTCTGATCTGAAGGTTCAAAGGAGAACCTGTTACAAGGGGTTCATATGGTGCACATCATGGCCCATCTACAAATTTTACAAAGTGAACAAGTGTTTGCTTTTGGACAAAACTGAAGGCAGCAATGAGATAAATGTCAGAATATTTCTAAAAACACTGAGGTAATAGATTTACTGTGCTTATTTCAGCTCCAAGCCAGTTCTGAACATGGAAGGAACTGACTCTTCCAAAGATGTCTACCAAGACATTTGTTGTTCAGGAAAGAGAAGACTGTGTCAAGATTCAAAGCTCCTAAGCACCTTTAACCATTAAATTATTTCCGAACGTAGAAAGACTGGAAGTTCAAGCCCCTTTTGATTATCATTCAGAGAATCCAAGGGTACTAAAAGAACCATGGAGCAGCTACTTGTAATCTGGAAATTGAACTCAAGGCATGGATAATGACAGCCATCAACCACACCTACATGGTTGGCTATATTTCCCTAGCCCGAGTCATGTTAAGACAATAAAACACCAAACTAAATCCTCATCCCAGCAGATAATGCTCAGTCATCTCTAAGCTATGGAGGACCTGTTTGAAAACAGTTTGTTCTTCCCTTCTAACACCACCTCTATAATTCATAAAACTTATGGACCAAGGCATCATCTCTACCTTCAAAGTGTACTACCATTGGCAAGCAGTGAAGAGCATAACCCAATTCCTCTTTGTTAACCCTAAATGACCTTAAGGGAGTTCCTGAAAAATTTCAACATGAAGAATACAATCTACTACATTCCTGATGCTTGGGATAGAAGCAGCCGTCAACAATGAAAGTTTAGTGGTGAAAAGCCAAAAGTCTATTTTCATAAGCTTATCAGTAATCAGGAGCATCTGTGAGAATATTGCCAGGCTCTCATACAAGTGTAGGTTTGAAGTAATTGACATGATGCCAAGGTATTTCAGAAACAAAGTGAACCACTGACCAACAAGGAGTTTAGGCCAACTCTGCAAGAGTTTGCTTTTCAATTTGACCTAAGCAGAGCTGGAATTCCCAAACTGGATAAAACATGTCTCTGAAACTTCCTTGAATTGTTCAAGGATGCCATTAATTACATGTTGAAGTTGTTCCTGAAGCTTCTAAGGGCAATAATGTAGTGTCTGCGATCAATGCAAGTTTACAGCTATGTGAAGAGGTAACCATAGAAGATCCAAGAAGCCTGAGAGACAACAATTTCTTTATTTTAAACCCAGTCCCCTACTTCAGAGTCTTCTCTCCTGTACATCCCAAATTTCAATTTTGGCATCAGCACGAAGAGATCATCGGCATCTATCAAAAACCTATCAAAGTCCAAGGAACTGACTCTCTCCTACTTTCTAGCCAGTGTTACCCACAAACCTCAACAGTTCTCCCTCCTCTTGTTGTCATCTCATCTAAACCTCTCAACAATGATGATGAGCAGCCTTATAAAACTCTAAGGGGAGGGAGAATTAGGAATTACAAAGTCACAACATTAAATGAAAGTATCTGGCTACATATCACATTACAAGTCAGTCTTACTACTGGCAATTGCATTTTATTTTGAATATGCAAAAAAATACTAATTATAATTCTAACAGATGAGAACAAACACAAAACACAAGAAGCTAGCCCCAGAGACGTCCTTCGAACCCTTGGCTAATTACACTTAAGGCCTAATCTTGCCAGATAGTTATGGCCACAAACTCCCTCTAGAAATGTTCTGGGGTTTGCTTCTAAAAGTGAAAAGGGTAGAGTGGGATGAAGAAAAAATTGCACAGCTACTTCATGGTGTAGGAGTTCAAGACCTGAAAAAAAGTTTACGACAGGTCACAGGATCATCACAACCCATATGAGACCATTTCCCTGCCATGTTCACCTCAGTGTTGGCACTGGTAATATAAAGCTTTGAGGAAGAGGAAGGAATCCTTAAACACAGTTAGATCTGATTTTAGTTCTGTCAATGAGACCACCTTCCTTGCATTGTCTTTCCAAGATGAGGATACAGCAGATCCAATCCAGCACTCACTCAGGATACCCTGCAAGGCCATAGATGCCTGGTTATCCATGGTGTAAATCTTGATACTGTAGTTTTTCCAAACCCACTCCCTTTGACCAGAAGGTATGACTGCCACATTCAAGATGCCTTTTTGTCCCTAACAACAGAGGCCTATCTAATATCTGGGAAGGGGGGACTCATTCTAATGCTCTAGATATTCTTGGTCATCACAAGAATTGGGATCTTTCATCAACAAAGACAGTGAAGGGGACAGCCAATATGAAGGACTTCATTGCTAAACTCCTCTTCAGCATGGGCAGAACTGGCTAAGGCAGTGGTGAGTGAATAGGGGTGGCACAAAGTTGTGCTCAGCCATTGTCTGAAGAGGAAGTTCTTCACAAGAACTGGTATATAAAATCTACAAAGGAATGCAAAGTAAAAAACAAGACTTCCAAGTGAAGAAATGCCAGCCTTTCAATGCTGAGGCCTTGGGATGCCTCTTTTAACTCCTTGGAAAAAAAAAAAGGTCGTGCTGGCCTAAGGGAGTAAAATTACAGAGCTAAATAAAATCTGTTCTTTTTTGAACAGAGAACGAAATGTGTGGGACTTTAACCTCAAATTGGGCTAGTTATATGTAATGGGTCTGTGGTAAAACAAAGCTCCTTTCCATACCAAATAAAAAACCAGATTCAATCTTTCAAAGGACTACTATCTCCTTTTACACCAGACAAAAGATGCCTTTATTTCATTAAATTCTACTATGACTTCCTTTGCCAAAATGAATGACATGATTTTTACTGGAATATACCACAATACTAAGAGCGTAAGGGAATATGCTATTCCTTTCTAAAAATCGAATCGTAGCAAGTATTATAGCTTGACAACAGGAGAAAAAGTAATTCCTTTGGATGAATATCCCTCCAGGAAATTTCTTTTGCCTAAACTAGTCTAGTTGAATGGTTGAGATATTGATGAATAAATATGACGGAAACCTTTCAATGGTGAACAAACACTTCCAAGACTTATTTCAAGAGCATGATATCACCATAATACTTTCACACTCTGAAAGAGAAATGTTTAAAAATCTAAAACAACTTAAAAGTTAATTCATAAGATAAAATTTTCTATATTACATAAATACTTTCAGAAAGAAAACAAGAGTATAAAAATTACTTATACATTTCATACATCTTTAACCACAGAAGTTCATGACGCCTGATGACGAAGACTACAAATCACAAAAATACTTACCTGAATCTGATGAACACATGTGACTATAGCGCACTCTATTGTTACTGTATTGTCATTAAGAACAACCACCAACAGCTGGACATAAAAATTAAATCAAGAAGCTCAACTTCCGTCTTAAACCTTACTCTTTGAAAACATTAGCACTGAATTACCTGTAAGCAAAAGAAGAAACATGTAATATGGGAATTAAATAAACAATGAAAAAAACAAACACCAAAAATCTATCAACATGAAAATTAGAAACATAAAATCACAATAAAAACATTAGGAACTCTTAAAGGTTTTGGTACTTCTATTGCTGTATGTAAAATCAATTGCTGGATCCACACAGTGAGTCAACAAACATCCAACAACAGAAGTCCTTTGATAAAAGGCTGCATTTCAGAAAAACAGCTTCTAAAGCTGGTACATCCATAATGTTAGTCAAATGTAAGAGGCCTTTATGTTTCACAAAAAATACTAAATTTTAAATAGCCTGTCAGTTCCATTGTTACAAACCTCACATTTTTACTTATGCCTGATGCCTAGTTGAAACTTAACACTGTAGTACTGAAAGGTTACCAACCCAGTGAAGTGTTGGTTAACAATGGGTGAACCCCTTGTTTGAGAGTGGTCCTTTTCTCAGTTCTAGAAAAAATATTACTTGCTAAACTGTGCACACTGACCAGAGAAGTTTGCTAATTAAAGAGGCTAGAAAATAACAAATCCAGTACAAAAGGAAGAGGTAAAGAGCAATGTAACATTAACTCAAGTTGTCAGGTACATCCATACAAAATTAATAACCTCTCCTTTTTATGCAACAACAGAGTATTAAAACAAGAGATCAAATCCAGCAAGTGAGGATGTGTAAACACCTCAAAGACTACTAAAGTTAAGGAATAAACACAGTTGTTTAGTCTGACAACAACAGCAGAGAATATCTTCTTATGTGAATATGAGTAAACACATCTCTATAAAAAAACTTACAGAAATGCATTTTTCTTGTAAAAACAGAACAAAGGGAAACACTTTAATTACTGGATATCAAAAATTTTACAAAAATTCCTTAAAGATCAACCAGTTTTCAAGGAGAAAGCAATTGTGCATAGGTAACTTCTTCCAGTACAGGCAGTCCCCAGTTTGAAGCAGGGGTTCTGTCCCCAGCAGCATGCCATAAAACTGAAATTGCCAAAACCCAAAGCATCATAATTGTAATGGGAATAAATAGCACTTACAGTACTATGCACCATACATGCCGTAAGTCCGGGTAATGGCACCATAAAGTGGGTAAATCCCACTTACAACGCCAAAAAATTGGGGCTAACAGCACCGTGAGGCAAGTGCCGTAAGTCAGGTAAGACTTAATCCGGGGACTGCCTGTAAAATATATCAGCAGACACAATAAACTGCACAAACCAAGCAAAGATTGGCCCTAAAACCACAAAGGACTTATGACCTGACTGTAATAAATAGTACCTGTACAAAACCAAACATCCTGCTTGAAACACAATTCCTCAAGTTACCCATCATGGGCTTTAATTACTACTTCAACAAGGCTGGAAGAAGGGTATATTTCACCTGTCTGTGAGTGTGTGTGCATTAGCAGGATGTGTATCAAAAGGCCTTTAGAACACTTGGCAGACATGTTTGCTGAGCGATCTTTAGTTCAGAGTTGTTAATTTGGAAACTCTCTCAATCACTGTACAAAGGAATATTTGGCAGTTTAATCCCTTCATGGCCAGCTATTTATTTATGGCATAATTTCCTTTATAATTCAGGTTACCTAGTCTGACCTTCAATGATCAAAGATCAAAAACATGGCAAAGTTCTTAATGTTCAACAACTGAAACTGGTGTACACACACCAATTATTGAAACTGGTGTACGCACATCAATTATAGTTGCTGCAAACTACACAATGTGGATATGAGATAAATGGTAAAAGTAAAACTTCACACACTGTCCCAAGGGAATGGTAATGAATGGTTTGGTGGAGGTAGCTCTCTACTGAGTGGTCTTGCATCTGTACTGTAAACCATGAAATTGAATGAGCAAATATGGATGATACAGTGATATCACATTTGCTGATTAGGTAAATGAGCAAGGTTTCTGATGCTGTTAAAATGAATACTAAATTAAATGAAACTCTAAAATTTTTATTTTTCTTATATATACAAACCAAGTTTTTATACAGAAGTATTCTGATGTGAGCAAGAAATTTTCATTGAGGCTTGATATCAAGGCAATTAAATGGTGGTAGGCTTAAGAGTAACCCAACTTTTTTCCTTTTAGTCTTAGTGATTATGCAGAAATGGTAGAGTGGGATTGTATGTCTAAGAAAATATCAAATTTTTTTTATAATTTTAATTTTTCCTAAATATAAAATCAAAACCTATATAGGAGTCCAGCAAGAGCTGGATGACATTTTTGAAACTTGGTAACAAGGTGGTTAATTGGTGGTGGGTAGTGGGCTACGAAGGGATGGTTGAGTAGGATTATGATAAAAAGCTATAATTTGTATACAGTGAGCAGACATATTTCAAATTATCTTGAAAACTATGGTACTGGTTCCTGTAAGACTGCAAACCAACATCCTTTTATATACTTAAGGTGGAAAGCTGACCACTCCCTAGGTGGGATGATCATCTCTTGGAACTAATTGGTAGTGTTCTATCTCCAACCTAAGATGATCTTTGCCACGCCACAAGATACAACCAAGGGAAAAAATTATTCCTGTATTCCATACAGCTAGGCACAGGGATGCTGAAACTGAAAGATTAGTGGAGGACAACAGGCGTTGCCCTAGGTGCCACTGAAGAGAGACCACAGGAAACAAGCTCCTCCAAGGACTATAGGTGACTGAGGATGACCAGCCAAAGTGGAGCTAATTACCTGCTAAACAGAAACTGTACTGTTACCTCCCTGAACTTTCTGGTGTGAGAGTTTGATAGGATGACTCCTTGCTGCCATGTCTATCAGCATACCCAGGTACCATGCCAACATGAAATCTGACCACTCTCATTTTATCACAATCTCCAAACAATGATAAAAGAAAAGGCTATCTCAGTCTTGGAGTAACTGCACCTCTGAAGATGCCAGGATCAACGCCAATGGTCAGGATGGCAAAGAAGGCATACCCCAAGTAAGTGAGACCAAGCTGACACACTGATGAACATTCCTGTAAACACTTAAAGGGTCATTGCCAGCCTGAAGGACAGTGTTTTGAACTCGTAAATGGTCCTTTTATTGAAGTGCTTCTTGGAGGCCCAATGGATGGACATCTGAAAATATGCATCTTTCAGGCCTACAGAATGCATAAAGTCACCCACTCTGATGGACACCAGCAACTCTGTTGTTTCCATCTTGTACTAAGACTGAGGAATAAGCCCATTTAATAAAGAGAGGTCATTGACCAAAGTCCTGTCAACTTGTCCTCTGGGACAGGAATCAACAGTAAAAGCCAAGGACTGGTCACCTACAATTTTCAGCACATTCCTCTCCAGGATCCTCTTCACCTCTGGTGTCACTGCCAGAGTTTCCTGCAATGCTAAAAGGTAAGGCAGGAAATGAATCAGTCTGTGAAAGAGAAGGCAATAATCATTGGATGATATTCAGTTACCATCCTAAACACAGACAACCCTGGGGTCCATCCATTGTTGTTACCTTGTTATCCACTGATATGACAGGCTTCCTCCTATGCACAGCAGCTGGAGAGGAAGATGAGAGACCTAAAACTAGAGCCACTAACACTACCTTATTTTTTCTACTAGATGTTAAACCAGCACAACAACTAAAAAGAACAAGCTGGTCTCCTCCCAGTTGACAAGCTCTCCTCCCAGTTGACCATTTCATATAAGAAAGCAATCAGAAAAGAGAACTTGACAGCAACACTGGAGTACCAAAAGTTCTATTTGTTCATGTTCAACTCTTGTGAGAGAATAAAGAGATGGAGTCCTCCCATTGGGAGGGCAACTGAATCCTGTCCATACCTAAGAAAGAGGGGCTGAATGGAAGGAATGGAATGGGATATAAAATTTACGACAAAGGCCAAGTGCTGCGACTTATGAGGTCATTCAATGCTGAAAGGGAAATTGATAGTAAAAAGGTTTAAAAGGTGTAACTTGGGGACAACCTTGCAGTTATACTATGAAATAACTGTTAGGAAAGGGCAGAAAGTAAGATGGAAGAAAGAGAATATGAACAGAGGTACAGTAAAAGGAATGTAAGGGGTTGCAGCTAGGGGCCAAAGGGATGCTCCCAAGAACCTTAAGTAATGCCTTTAGTACACCACGTGAGGTGCAGTTGACAGCACTACACCCCTATGGAGGGCTGAAGGGAAGGGTAGCCACCTTCAAAGGAAGGTAGTCATGTGGGTAATACCAAGGGATATCTTGTATAGAATTCTGTGACCACAAAGAAAGGAGTGTGTGTGTGTGTGTGTGTGTGTGTGTGTGTGTGTGTGTGTGTGTGTGTGTGTGTGTGCGCATGCAATTTAATCTGATTGCTAGAATAGCCATTTGGACTGACACTGGTTCCTCTAGATCACTGCTAAACTACAGGTGGATAGAGCTGCTCTGGAAGAATCTAAGTCCAGGTCCTCTACAAAGGAAAGGGAATACGACGCTTCTCTTTCCATGAGAAGATCTGTTACTCATGGAAAAACTGATGAATACTGTACTCCTGTTCCATCACCTATCAGTGAAGGGAATGGTAAGAGCCACTTCTGACAGAAGTGAGTACCAGTAGAATCAGTGTTGTATCTCTGCTGTTGCTTCCCAAGTATCTAAGAAATAATGTGAAAGTGAGGGCTGAATTCCCAGAATGGTGTAATAAAGGAAAAGCAGTTGTGAACCTTATACAACACAGTGCCATAATCATCCCAAAGGTCATATCAACACATTCCAAATTTACTATGAATTGGTGTGGGGACACTGGAGATATGATACGAGCAATCATCTTCTCACATAAGTCTTTATTAACAAGGACTGATCAAAGAATAAGAGCCTTGCTCAGAATGATGAACCCAAGTAGAACATAGTCTGCTCAAGACACAAGGCATCACTCAACTGCTTGAAGGCTATTTTAGCAACTTGCACAAAACCCTCCAGTTTGGTAACAAAAGAGAAAAATTTTTATTTTGCAGACCAGGAATTAACCTTTTCAAATGTGCATGGGCTGCAAAACCCTGGAATGAAACCCACGGTAAGCCCGACACAAGACACTAAGAACTGAGAAGCTGCTCTGGTCATTTTTCCACCTAACCATCATGAACATTAAGAAGAGTCAGCCTCCTGACAGTGCCTTCAGAAGCAGAAAAAGGACACAAAAGCCCAACCTTGTGACTGCTTGAAGGACTGTGATGATGGGCAGTTAACCCTTTTGCTGCAGAGCCTGTTATTACCACTGGTGACGAGATCAGTGTCTTGCTAATTGTATAACCGATATATTTTTGCCTTTTATTTTTAACTTTGATAGTTTGTTACTTTCATTACTGTTATAATATTACACTACTATTATGTTATTATAAGGTTTTATTATAGCAGTGATAAAATATGCAAATGACATGTAGGTAATTATTCAAATAACTGTGTCGCTTTTATTAGTAATTCATTTCAATGTGATACTTCTCAAAGCATGGAGTAAAGTAATGCTATTCCGTTATTCAGTTTGAAAATCTTTATTACAAACCTTAAATGCATGCTCCTGGCCAAAAATTTCATCAGGAAAAACCTCACCAAAAAAAATCAAACAAGAGTCTTGGCATTCTGTAAAAAATGTGAATTTGTCATCCCTAACAAAAGTTTCAGAGCACCGGTTTTGAAGAACGGAATCTTCAATGGTCTCCCATTTGCAAATTTATTCATGTTTTCTTTGTTTGCTCACACCACCTCTGGTGCCTGACAAATCTGCATCATCTTCTGTCATTTCCTCTTATTCATGATCATCTCCAATAAAACCTGAAGTAAAAAAATTATCTAAGGTAAGTTTGTCTATAACTATGAGTTTGATATAATAAACATCACCATATTCACTACTGTCACTATTATAAGTATCTGATAGGTCAGGTCTACTAATACACTATCATTTCCAAATAAAAGCCTCTGTACTACTTCATCATTGAGATAACCTCCTCCCTTCATGACATTTTGATGGTTACTAAAGGTCTACTTCTTGACCCTTGTCCTAAGATTATCATGTAAGCTGGAAATCACATGTTGCCATTTGTCACTGGAATATAGACAAAAGCTCCTTACAGTGACGAGAAATTACGAGCTGCCTAGCTAGAACCAAAAGAATCATGGCTGAGGAAGTAAGTCCCACATCATGGATGAGACCTTTTATGACTGAGGAGATCAGTCCCAAGCAGCAAAAGGGTTAAAGAGACCAAGGCACAAGTCACAATCCTAATGTGTCAAAGGACTAGCTAGTCTGGTCTGTCCTGCACACAGATGTAAAGAGACTACCAGTCCAAAAGAGATCAACAGGCACAGGAGTACAGCCTTACACTGAATGGCCAGAGGACTGGTCATGAACATTTCCTATGACATACCAAACCAGTTCTGTATATCTGAGACAGCCAATAACCATATGGAAGAACAAACTCCAAATTCTGTGCCAAAAGGTAAGGAGAGTCAGTATCAGATCTCCTCTTGAGCAACTGATCACATGAAGGCTTTCCAATGAATAAGTCCCCAGCAAGTTCATGAATGGGGTCATTCACAACTCCAGTCACATCAAGATATCAAGTGACCATGCACACAGAGACCTGCGCCCACGGGATCAGTTAAGAGCAAGCTAGTGACTTGATCCATTTACCCTACCCACAGTTATCTATTAACTACAGCTGATGTCCAGGTTGACCAAAGTCCCATAAAACACCAGGTACAAGTCCTAGGCAAACTCATGACTGATCAACTGGCACATCCATAGACAGCTGCCTCTGCAATCAATGCTGGAGGACAAGTGAACTCGTAATGTAATGGAAAATGGTGTATGCATTCCTTTGCAGTGAAAGTCATCCTCCAGGAAGTTGCTTAGCAAATTCCTGTGATTCCACCACAAGATCACTGCCTCAAGCCCAACCAAACAATACTCCATGGAAATGTCAAAAGCAAGCTAACAAAGTGATCCACTTAATCACCCATTAATGGTTGCTGTGATATTGTCTCTGCTGATAGCGCAGTGAAGTCCACCTGAAGCCTTAATAACCTTCCTCCTGTCCATCAGCTGGTCCAGGAACAGGGATGGCAAAGAGGAATATGAGAGTAAAGAGGAACTGCAGGAGATGGCAAACAAGAAGAAAGGATGAAGGGCATCCCCTTCTCCGACCTCTATTAACCAAGGGCACTTCCAAACTCTATCAGGCCCACCTAGGATGGAGTTGCAACATGCATCCCTGACGAAAATGCGGGAAAAGTCCTCAGTTATCCTGCAAGAAGCCCACAGTGCCTCCAGTAACCTGTAGTCCTAATAAGATGACTCATGCTGCATGGTACCAGACCAAGCAGAGTCCATGAATCGTTGGTTGAGAGTCGATGGCAGTAGCTGGCACAGCCATCCAATATCCTATGTCCCATTCTAGAGGCATCCAGGTCATCCTCATGCAGACTGCACACACTAAGTCTGAGCCAGGGGAAGCAGCCAGGGACCATGCCTCCAGCTAAAAGCACAAGAGGTCAAGAGCAGGTGCAAGCCAAAGGCATGGCACCGGGTTGACTCCGCTCTTCTATAATACCAGAGGTATCACCCAGAAAGTGTTCATAACCAAACACCAGACTTATCAGTACTGCAATGAATATAGGATGGTCCTTGTAATAGACATCACAAATGATGCTCATTACTTGATAATCCTTCCGGAAACATGACTGCAGAAAATTATCATCAGTTGGTGCAGGGGTCTGAAAACCGGAGAAAAGGATCATGTACATACGCCACAATCACTGCACTGAAAGTTGAATGTGGAGCGCAGGGGCTTCCCTAATCTCCAAACGCCTTCCAAGCACTGGTCAGAATCAGGGAGGCTTACGAGACAAGAGTTCTTCAGAAGACCAAGAGGACTATAGGACAGAAGGTTGTGCTCAGAGAAGCACAAGGATGTGGGCAACAGTATTCCCACTGCTTCCCCCCTATCTGCTAATAACCTCTGTCAACTCCAAGGATGTATGGGATCATCAGGCAGTGAGGAATGGTCTTAAACTGTGCCTCAGTTCTGGACAGTTCCAGAGAACAGTCAGGAAGGAAACCAAACTGAAACTCCTCCAGGGAAGTATCACTGAAGGTCGATCACAAACTCTAGCAACAAACTGCAACTCCTTCCAGAACTTCAATCTCAAAGAAGGGGTCAAAGACCAGCATCTCTTTTGTGGAGATGGGAGTACTTATGGAAACACTGAAGGAAAACCCCAGGAACCACTGGAGAACTTCAAGTATAAAGCTGCAGAGAGTGCAACGACCCAAACATGCAGCTGACAAAGGATGTTGGGTCCTGGGGTAGCTCTCCAAGCTCATCGAATAGCAGAGACAGCAGACTGGAATATCATTCGGGGTAAGGCCAACAAGGAGCTGCCAGAATCATGCAAGGGGAGGTGTTATCACCCTGTGAAGAAGTCTGTGAAGTGGAAAAGTGTACACATCCAGGGTGTCCCAGAGGTGATGTAATGAATTTTACATCACTGAAAAGAGGGGCACAGAAAGTAGGCAGAAAACATGAAGTTTTCTGTCAACCCGGATGCAAACTGATCGACCATGGGAGACCCCTAAAACTCAAATAACTTTGCTAGTCAGGAGAGCAGGAACCTGACCCTGATAACTGAGTTGACCTGCAATAACATTCAGCTTGCACAGAATGCATCTTCCAGATAACCTGATGGCCTGATAAACCGTCCACCAACTTCTTGATATGAGTCACGATGGTCATGTAGCCGCTCATCAACACTGAGAGACTTCCACATTCCTGAAAAGCTTGCAATACCAGCTGCTCTGCCTGCCTCCTGAGAATGTTACTTTGCAAACATGGTGTGTCCTACTGACACACACCTAAAACAAAATCTCCTCTCAGGTGTGCACACCCACTTGATGCTCCTGAAACTGAAGCACTTCCCATGGCAAGAGTTCAAGGGAAACCCTTTAAGACAAATCCTCCTCAACTCCTGATTCAAAGGAACAAAATGGTAAGGAGGAGACCAAAGAGCACTCCAGTGCCACTTTAGGCACTGAAGTGAATACAAGCAGCTCTGCTTTAAGGCATGGTCTTCTCCAGTGGTGACAGAAGACCTAGGACCATCTGCCAAATCCAAGCTGAATGTTCCTGCTGGGACAGAAACTGCACCACTAGCCCCTGAGCTTGCTCACATAAGAGTGTACCTGACAAACTCTCTCCACTCTCATGACTGACAAACTCTCTCCACTGCTGAGTGTAAGCAAGCCCAGGTATTTTGCTTCTTGTGTGGGAACGAGGTCAGACTTCTCCCTAGTAATCATGAACTCCAGTCTATGGCCAAAAAGGAGAGAAGTCAATCAATGACCAGCAGAAGTTCCATCTCTGAGGATGCAAAGACTTTGCAATTGTAAGGGGAAACACAGTCAGCAAAGACCCTTTGAAAAGGCCCCAGCCAATACTACACATTCAGTCCCCTCTCTGGTAGGTTCCAAAACAGTACCTGTTGTTCAACTAGAAATGAGTTTGTAACACACACTCATTGGGAGAGAGAGGTTGAACATGAGTCTCCAAACTCCACTCACTCACCTCCTCCACCAGGAAAACCTGACTGTTTGACCCAGGGAACCAGAGCTCACTGATTTTTAAAGTGCCCTTCACCATCATCTCTTCCATCTGACAACAGAGATGGCGACAATTGCAAATTTGAAGAAAGAAAAGAAATATGTTCGGTGTATCTGACAAAAGAGGACAAATATTTTTAAATAGAAGCCAGTAGCTTTCCTGTAGGACTAACTCCACTTCTTGCTCCAGACACCTACAACAAGAGGGACAGAGCAAATCTACTGAGTTCTGTCCAAACTGCAGTGGTACTTTTATGGGGCATACTCTCTCATTAACAACAGTTATTTGTGCTTTCACAAAATTCCATAAGACAATGGGAAGAGCACATAACAGACTGATATCTTTGCTAAAATGCATCATTGTCAAATCTCAATCTTAAACTCTCTGCTCATTAAAGGTTACTCTCTTTAAGACTTAGGCTAATTGCTTTCCAAAACTGCTCTCTCTCTCTTTATTTATTGTGTCAAACTTCTATTTCTTTATTTGTTTTTAAGCCTTTATAAGTTATGAGAAATGATGAATGGGACCAAATAAAGTCATTATCTTTACCAGTATAAACAAGTCAATCTACTTAAAATCAGGCTGACTGGTACATCAATAAAGCCTATAATTTACTGTAAAGGTAAAAAATGTATAAAGAATAAATATGGGATTTACAGTCTGCTGTCTTCATTCAGTCACTGACTGCCATACATAAACAATGAAAGCTTCTGATCTCTATTTGTAAAGTTTAATTTCTATTTCATTGTTTTCAATAAGGATTTATTTATAAAACAGATTCCCTTCTTCATTTCACAGTACTATTTATCATACAGTTTTTTGCAAAGTAGAAAGATTAACTTTGAGACCAACGGAGAGAGAGAGAGAGAGAGAGAGAGAGAGAGAGAGAGAGAGAGAGAGAGAGAGAGAGAGAGAGAGAGAGAGAGAGAGAGAGAAGAATAATAAGCAGTCAAAGAGACTGAGGATTATCCAGGATGAGTAACTGGATGTACCCATGCAAGCTGACCTGGCTTTGCTTTCCAGAGATATGGCAATTGGGCCAGATCTCCCTAAATAACATTTCACTTAATTATTTAGTGAAGATTTAAAGTACTAAAACAGGTTTAATCCCATTAACATAATTTACCTTATGACCATCTCTTGGATTTCACAATTAACTACCATAAAATGTTAACTTTCCAACCAAAATGTTTTGAACATGTGGAAGTGTTGATTTTTTCCCTAACCTTCCTGCACCACCACAACACACTGGTTTGACTACAGCATAAGTAGTGGCACATTAGTGTACTGTGATTATTAGGAAAACAAAAAATTTAACAACATTACAAAAGACCACAAAAAAAAGTTTAATTTGTATCTTTCCTGGGTATGCAAATCACTGTGTTTTTATAAAAGTACCCTTGGTGCAAGCTAGAATGGTCGTTGAGTTCAACAAGTTAACTGATGGTTCCAGGGGCATGAGTGGGGGAAATACTCCTAACTCACCTAATGCCACTAGTCAGTTTTTCCTTTGGCCACATGGACAAAGCAGGGTGGTTGAGGTGGGATTATGTCAAAAGCTCTGGCTTGTATACCCATAATACAAATTAATTTAAAAAATTTGGGGTCCTACAGAAAATTACAGTGGACCCTTCTATTCGCGATTCTGGTGAATTCACCTATTCCCGGAGTGGAACACAGTACACATATTATTCACAGAAAATCTTACTATTCGTGGTATTTTCATACAGAAATATTCACAAATTACTGTTTTTTCATATTTTCGTGACTAAATGCACTTTTTGTGATAAAACTATTAAAATATTCAGATATAAGCATTTTTAGAGGGTTTTTTGGTGTTTTGAACTATAAAATAGGCAGTTATAAGCATTTTTGGAGGGGTTTTAAGTATTTGGGGATTTGAGCTATTCACAGGGGGTTAGTGGTATGCATCCCCTGCGAATACCAGGGTTGACTGTATCAACTTTTAAACTGAAGACTTACTCCTTACATGGGAGGTCTCCTCTGACAACTGACTGGAGTTGTATCCTACCCACTAATGTAATGTTCACAGTTACACATGCTAGCTTAGAATTCAATGAATCCTGTAACCTCCTTGGTCTAGCAAATAGGGTTGGCAGAGAAGTAAGGGCCTGGGCATGAGTGAACATCTGACCCAGAAAAAGGCATTTTCCAAGGGAGACAACATTTAGAAAACCATCAAATCTTCCACAAAAGAAATTCAAGCCTGCAGATACTTATGCATAGATCCTATTCCAAAGGAGTAAAAAGCAGTTTAAGGGCAAGTCCAATCACAACATTCACACCCTTAGGCTGGGAATTAACGATCAGGTTTACCTCTCAATTCACCCGCAACCACGTGACGGATGAGCATCCGCACGAAAAGAGTAGAACTGTCTGTTGGACCATCAATTCGAGGTCACTGTCTCCGGTTCTCGCATTGCCTTCATCATGGCAACACCATATGGCTGATGAGGAGATGGTGCTAAATAGACTAACTGCTGTGGCAATTCACTTAATAGTAGGAAAGAAGCAAAAAGGCATAAAAGAGTATGTTCCAAATATTGTTTTTTAAAGAGAGAAGTATATTCTCATACAATATGAACCAATACCAAGTTTACATTGGAACCTGGGGGTTGGTTCAGTTATTTATGAAATCAACCGTTAAGCCTGCTTTCACTAGTAGTAACACCTTTCATAAAAAGGAAGGACACTTGCCTAGGCCAACACCAAATTGTCTGTATCGCATGTAAATATTGTTTTTTAAATCTTTATTAAATGATTTGGACTCATAACGGCCTAAAAATAGCGCTGTAGGGTCTAACAATGAAATGAATTAGGCATATACATTATTTATTTATATTCTGATCAGAGCAACTGAGATCCTTCCTAGATGACATCCAGCAGCAAACTGTCATGAAATCATTGCTTACTCGTCCACACCTGTAGTCATCTTCTGTCGATCGGAAGAACTTAAGTAATTCCATCAGTTCATCCGTTCTGGTGTGTGGACTGACTCCGCCCACAAACTGCCGTCTACATGTAAGTTTAACATCAGATTCGACAAACTTATAGAAGAGCTGAAAGGTAAACCTGATCGTGAATACCTGGCCTTAAACTCCCACCATGCGAAAGTACTCAGGCGAGACATTTTTCTGTCTGGTCAGAGCTGGGTGCTAACACAACTTGCTGAGCAGCCATCACAGGTCCCATGAAGAAAGTATTCAAAGGCTCGTGGGTGAGACTGCTCAGGTAGAATGAGGTACAGGTTATCTGTCTGATGTCAGACACCTACCCTCATTACTTGATGTACCGAAAAGTTCTGAAAAAAGCTAGGGATGGTCCCAGGCACCTGACTTTGTGGGCTCTCGCATGAATACAGGGACTAATTTCCTCCTCAGAGGAGTCATAAGTTCACTTGATTGCCTCACAACAGCCTTGAACTTAAGAGACTTGAAAGAGCTTGTCTCCATGAAGCTAGATGGAGGAGTCTGTGTTCTACTGAACATACACCCCTTCTACGACAACAATCACAGAAAATGGCCCACTTTACTTTGTATATGTTCAAGGAAAAACAATGGAGGTAACCAAACAATTCTTCGTGGGCCTGCAAGAAATGCCTGTCTCTCACACAATACACTGGATAGCCTCCACATCTGAAGATGAAGGGAGTATACTGCCTAGTGATACCTCTAAACATATTGCTGACACAGGAGAGTTGACCATGGGAGAATCTCTCCCAGCAACTTGACCAAGAGAATCAGTAGATCTGAGTATCGCTCGGCTTAAGGCCAATGAGGAGCCACCTGGGTCACCCTCAGAGAGGGACTGAACATTCTGGTAATCACCCAGCAGGTTAGGCTGAATGGCAAGAAGGCATAGACATCCCAGGGGTAACAGAAGGCATCTTCCATCAATGCCAAGGAAAAGAGAACAATGGAAGCTTTCTGTTCAGCCTGGTCATGAACAAGCTGAGCACATAGAACTCAAGAGCTTGAACAACCTTTCTGCTATGTGAGGAGGCAGAGACCACTCTGTACTGTACCTACAACCTGAATCCGATAATTGAGCTAGTCCGCCATGAATGTACATGGCTGACAGTTCAACAATGTGATGAACCACCCAATCATGGATCTGCAATGCCAACTGACACAGAAGAAGAGACACTGTCCCTCCGTGTTTGTAGACAGACCACTATGGTTATGTTGTAAATCATCTGCACTACTGATTGGCCTATCAACTGCTACTGAAATGCTTGCAATGTTAGCCATGCTGTCTACAATTTCTAGAGCACTGATGTGTCCTGTGCCCACACTCCTGAAATGAACACACCTTTCTGTTGGCCTAGCACCTACTATGCCTAGTCCAACCCGAAGGGAGCCCAAGGGCACTTCTTGTCTTGCATACCTCCCTAGTATGCAACAGACCCCTCACACAAAAGGAAGAGGAGCTCAAAGGAGACCTCTCCCTCAAGCAAAGTACTCAAGAGATCTACAAGCACAGAGCAAGAATGCAGCACTTACTTTCTTGTGTGCCCCCGATTGTCAGAGCGCATAATCCAAAGACTTTGCACATGCTAAACAAACAGGTTGGATTTCCTTGGAAGCAGGTGGTGGGGGGCTTTCCCAAGCAACCACATGCATGCAGCTCTGACACCAATAATGCCCCGTGTAAGCAAGATGCACAGGTTCATCCACTGGTGAAGGAGAAGGAATCACCAGCTTGAATTTCAAGTCAATGGCCCCTGTGGCCTTGCTCTATACGAATAGGGTTCATCTTCTGAATAATATTAAAACTTTGAAGAAGCAGGAGCAGGACAGTCCTCTAAACCTAAATTGGTAAGTGTGGGAGAACCTACATTGCCAAAGGCTTTAGAACAAAGCATTGGTGACCAAGAGTCACTGCTCCCCTCTAAGAAGGGAGAGTATTCATAAAGACTGATAGGAAATCTGTGAGAGGCCTTAGATTTCCCTTTCTCCCTTCAACTAGATAGAAAATTCAAGGATGCGGCTGAGGAGGAAAACAAGTTTGATGGGGAGGAGGAAAAGGACGAGGGACGTGTCGAGAACGTATCGCCCTTTCCTCTCTTGGGTCTTGTTGTCCTTGGATGCCAAAGGAAAGATCCAAGCAAGAACAGAAGACACTACCATAAGGCAAAAACTAGGGGGTCTACTACTGGAAGAACTACCATTATAGGAGGGTCCTTCTCCTACATCGGAGCCAAGGAAGCAGCTGCAGGAGCAGGCAAGGTGAGAGCTCCTCCTTCTCTGTGGCCAGACTGCTCGAACACAGAGCGAAAGATGCATTACCATGAATGTTTAACATAGGCCATATCTTTTGTAGGTACTCCAGAGATGTCTTCTAAGTAGGCTACATGGAATGTCAGAGTCAGTTAAGTAAGAGGATAAGGCTGGTACTGGGGACGAGGCCTGAAAAGGGAGGCGCTGGACCCAGCAGCAGCATTGTCCTCCAAAGAGCGGGTGCCAGGACTCCTTTACTACTTGAGTGCTAAGCCCTGCAGGGGAGGGGATGGACTTTAAGTAGAAAACACAGCAGGAATAGAGGAGGAAGACAGAAAGGAACCAGAAGGATTCAGCGGTGTCATCAGGGGTGTATTCCCTGCCAAAGAGGCCAACTAAGACTTACTGTCTTCCTCCTCCTTCCTACCAAACTTCCTCCCACTGAGGAGAAGTCCAACTAACACACTCCTTGCAGGAAAAAGCCTTGGTACATGCCTTCCCCTGGCAAAAAAAAAAAAAAAAAAAAAAAAAAACAGTACCTGTGGGGGTCAATTGTCATGGAAGACATGAAGTGCCCACAAGACCACACCCTTGCCATGGCATAATTCATGTTTTTTCTACACCACAAAAGAAAAACAACAACAAAAACAGCAGTAAAGGTAATGAAATCAATCCAACTACTCATCCAACATTTAACAACAAGAAAAAGGGTGCAGTAAGACATCCACTCTTCACTGTGGCTGAAGAAAAAGTGACTAATGACATAAGGTGTGAGGGATATTCCCTCACTCACCTCTCATAACCATCAGTTAACAACCTTGTTACCAAGTTCAACAACTTCTCCAGGAGAAGGTTTGTATTTTTGTAGAAACAAATAGTTGCTATAGTTCTTCCTTTCACGTAACACTGAATAAGCTTTGGAAATTTACCTTAACTAATGCCATATTTTTCCATAAGGTTTTCATGGTAAGAGCATGATGGAACTGCTATCCCAATATTAGCACACTTGAGTAACAAGCAGACTTAATGAATAACAATTTCCATTTAAAAGTTGTAGTTTTCTGACAAACATAAGTCTTGTTTATAATTACACCTACAGTACTTTCAACCTTTTCAAAACCACACCTAAGGCAAAAGGCATTCTGTCCTGTGTAACTCAGGAAGCTACACATGTTGAAAAACCACCAGATGTGTGAGACACCTATTCTTGATACCAGCAACACCAAGAATTTCTTCTTGAAGTCCAGGGATAAAGCAAAGCCCCTATCTTCGTGGACCCTAGTCTGGGGTAAAGAGCAGTCTCCCTCGCCTTCTGACTCGTATGCCTGCTTGATGGCCTTAAGAAGTCAAAATTAATCATGTGCAGACAGCAACATGAGGCTTTCACTAGACACAACAGCATCTTGCCGTAACTCTCACCTATAAAGCCTTGAAGGAAAGAAATAAAAAAAAAAAAAAAAGCTTTGAATTTACAGTCTGGAAGTAACAGATTCTGAGCTTCTGCCACATACTCAGAAATCAACAAAAACAAGAGGAATTTCCAGCCCTTTAAATATTAAACTAAATAAAAGTGACTGTACAGCATACCTCATCTCTTCACTGATAACAGGGTGCGCAGAGAGACATTCTTGACTGTAACACTCCTGTCCAAAGCCTCCCTCAAGAGCTCACACAAGACCTGGGCAAGACTATGGAGCACAAGAGTTACACCTCACTCTGAATGTGTAGTTTGTTTGGTTGGGCAAGAATGCTTGAAGCTCCTCAAGAGCACAGGAAACCTCATGCAAGGCAGAGAGGTCCAAGTCCTTTAGCCAAAACACTACGGAAAGGGCCGAGTGATATCACTCCACTGCAAAAACACAAAGGCACCTGTCTCCAGAGATACAGGCCAGGAAGTCTGCACTCTGCTATACAATGGCTCACACCACAGAGAGGCCCTTCTATAGCCCATTCTGTCTGGTAGACATTAGCTGTGAACTCATGGGCAGTACCATACCAGACACCTTTTGTGCACCCATACAAAATAAGACTCTTTCAAGAGATGCTTGACAGTCTCCAGTCATGAACTGCAAGCGACTCCATGGACTGGTGGTACTTCAGCATATCTGGCTGATAAAATAGTGTTGACCTTGGGAGCAACTCTCTTAGCGTCTCGAGAACAAGTTCCAGCTATTCAGGATAACATTGGGCTTGTGGCTAATGGGTGGCCATTGGAGTTAACCTGAGATCAGGATAACAACAGATAGTTGATGACTCGACTAACAAGGCTGATCAGGTAGAAAGGCGTAAATGTTCAAGTTCTCCTATGGGTGGTGAGAAGGTGTCTTCCAGTGTTGCTTATGTATCCAGCATAGGACAGCTGAATACTGGGAGCTTCCTGTTCAACAGACTGGCAAATGGGTCAATCACCAGAGTTCCCCCAACCTAAAACAGCCTTTCTGCCACATGCTGATGGAAGGACCACTCCATTCATACTAATTGCCTTAAGTCACTCAGCTTGTCTGCCTATGCATATGGACAGAATATGTTGTATCTGGCTGACAGCTCAAAGGCACGGGGAACTGACCACTTTTGTTCCTGTCTTGCCACCTGGAAAAGGGGAAGGAAGACTAGCAAACCGATGGAGGTTACAAGAAGTGGCAACACACAAGCAGGGTCTTATCCATACAGGATCTGGGTCAAACACCACCTGATCAATGCTTAGATTGAGCAAACAAAAAACAGATGAACACCATCCCAGCAACAGGGCCAAGGGTCGGAGCCAGAGAGAGTTGCTGAAGGCTAGGTCCTTCATTCCCCTCAGAATAACCCAACAACACCTTCTCCAACTTCCATTTTGGTCTGTGCTTCTTTCACTATGCAGGAAACAAGCAAGACACCCCATGCAGTTAAAGGATGGCATACTCTCCTGATCTCTGCAAGAAATCACGGTGCAGTCTAAAGCCATCAACCACTCACAGAAAAACATTCTAAAGATTCTATAACAAGTTATAATATTAAACCCCAAGGAAGAGCATGCTTGTTGACAGCAAGGCAACAGTTTGCAAGCTTCAACAAATGAACCAGCTTTCACTAACAGGTAGCCTATATCCATATAAAAGATGAAGGTTCATATCCTTCATGAGAGCAATATACTTTGTCTCACTCTACAGGTACCATAAAACTGATGGGGTTTCTGAACTTCATATTAATATTCCTAAAAAAAAATATCCTGCAATACTTACTTTCTTTATGCTCAAAACCATAGGATACACAAACAAGAAAGGAGGAACAAAAATATGGATGAAGCTTAAACACAGAGAAGGCTAGTCTTCATTTATCAGTTTCCTCAATGTCTTTGGATCAGCGAAGACCATTAAAAACAGCCAATATAACCACCTATTTATAGCTAACTAGCTAGGCCTAATACATTAATTTAAAATAAATACAGCATGTCAAGCACAATATACTACAGTAGAATATTAGAATCATACATGTACTACTTTTTCACAAGGCCCTTGACAATCCCTCTGAACTATACTGTACTTTTAAAACTTAAACTTTAATAAGATCCTGCTTTCTTACCAAAACGATTACAGTAGTTAGCCCAAAAATGCCACATCAAAATGGTTTCAAATGCTACTTTGTCAAGAACCTAAAGCAAGGTAACAACTAAATAAACCCAAATTTGACTACAGTAAAGTTCACAACACAAAAGCAATCCCCATGATTACAGAACTGCTTACAGCACTAAAAACTAAATTTTACACTATACAAAAACACTCTGCAGTAATAACTACAATATATAAGTACCCTATAAAGTATTTTCTAAACATGAAACAGATTTTTACATTGAGGAAGCATTGTGTTTAAGATACATAAAACTATATGAGCATTTTGTTGGTCACATGATGACTTTGCAAAAGGTCAAGTGCAGTACAGTACACTCGAGTCAAAATGTGCATGACAGGCACCAATTTTTTTTGTTTACTAACTGACACACTCATACATAAAACAATACAGCACATTCATACATAAAACCTCTAAAAATACACTGCATTCCACAATAAGCATGTTTTACAATTTGAAAAAAGAAATTTCATATTACTGTTATGACGAATTAATTTCTATAGACATAAAATGTCTTCAGTCTATATCAATGTAATCTTCACTGCCAGAGCCCTGACTGCCCTACTTCACATGCCCAGTCAATGACAAAAGCAACTGTTTAAGCTTCCTATAAAACTCACTTAGGCCTACAAATGAAAATGCACGACAACAGTAATTTCAACTTTTACAAATCTATACTAAGCAGTTTCTACTTTTTACTACAGAAAAGTCAGAACACAAAATATTATTATGTAAGAGAGGTAAGGCAATGCTTAGATCACTTTTTGTAATCTTTTAGGATCAATGTTTGCTGCTAACTTGTTATTTGCCATTTGGCATGAGCATACAAATCCTGTGCCAGGTGAGAGTAAACCTAGGCACTTGAACAAGACATTTTACAAGCAAACAAATAATGACTTTTTCTCCTGGTCAACATCGTGCCTAGTTGAACTGCAATGTACTGTTAAGAGATCCTTAAAATCAGCACATTTAAGGGGTCTAACCTGTGGATCTAATGTCTGGGTAAAAATACTAGCCTAACCTAACCTAACCTAGTGTTCATTTATTAATCACTAACCTTGTCTTTGAAATAAAGTAGGAGCGAACCCTATTGCCAAGGCAGTACCTGTACCATAAAACTATAGATGTAAATGTCCTACAGCCTACCTAAGTGACCAACTTCTTTTTCCAAGCGCAGATGTGGCCAATTTCTTTTTCCAAATACGCAGACAGAAAGAAAATAAAGGCAAGAAAAGGAAGGGCAGCCTACTCCTATTTGCGAATAATAATGGGCCTATAATACTTTCAGGTACTCCTATGGAACATAAATGTTTAATCAGTAACTCAAGAGATGGCAATGGACATGGGATGACCAGATACTGCACAATATGCATTTATCTAGCCCAGTATGTTCTATTAATGCAACGTAACTTAGGCCTATAGCTCATTAAGAATACTGTTTCACACTGACTTGCCGACACACATTTTATTAGGCTGTTATATACATATAACATAGTATATGTCTATAAATGACAAACCTAGGCTTTTAAAATCACCTGCAGCAAGTCTCCATTTATTCAGTCCTGACTAATTATAAGCTCGTCAGCTTACTCGACTAATTAACCTAATTCCTATGAATTTAGAGTAACACTTGACCCTGCCCTATGCTTGCAATATCCATGTAAGCTAAATATATGTTATAAAGAAAATTAATTGGCAATGCACCAAATGCCAACCAACATAGTATCATATTTGTAAAAACGGCAGTAATTTTGGATTCAGTTCTTAAAGGGAGAGCTTGGGCAAGGGATTGAGCCCGAATGCATTTCTGTGGAGGACATAGCGGTCAGGTCAATGGACGTCCAGAGTAAAACTCGCAGCTAGCTCGGATAGGGCGCAGTTAAAATAGATAAGCATGGTATCTGAAAGTTAACCTAGTCTATATCAGGGTATTGGACGGTGCGCCAATGCAGTACCTAGTTATGTTTCTTCCTAAAATGAAATGCCCTGATTCCATCATTCCCGGAAACCCTACTGCGCCTGCAATTCGCTCCCAGCCTAAAACGACCTGCCATTCCGATTAACCACTAAAATTCCAGATTCAAGACCCCTGACTGTCTTAGCAGACTACCACCTAACATAACCTAACCTAAGCCCACCAACTGGAAATTGCAGACCCGAGGACTAGGCTTCGCGAGACGGCGCCTCAGTGAGGCCTTGCCCTTGGAGAGCCAGCGGGCCTAGGCTAGGTAAACCTTGACCCTGACGAGGACCAATTGCGTGACCGAGTCACGACCGGGGGGGCCTTAGGCTAGCGTGAGGATGACCTTAGTGCCATCTCGGGGGGGAGGGGTTTGGGAATGGGTGAAATGGGCGGGTAGGGGGTACAGAGGGAGTGCCTCTCGTTCTGCCACTACCTGTACGGGCACGGTGGCTCTGAGGGGGCTGGGGCGGCGGCTACTGCTACTCCTGCTGCCCTCACGTTCTGCTCCGCTGCCCGCACTAGCCATGACCACTTCAGCAGGAGGGGCCTCTTAGGGCCTCGGGCGAGCACTAAGCACTAAGGGTATCTCCTCCAGGAACCAGTAATCAAAGGGCGTCACGTCGCGTCTAAATAAACACACACAAACACACACACGGAACGACTCCGACTCGATCCCCACCGAAGAAGTAAACACAACACTTTCAGCTGTTCAGGGACAAGGTCACGTGACCCCGCTCCCGATGACGTGATTGGACCAAAAGTTTAATACGTCAAATTCAACGCAGGGGCGGGAAAGACCTATGGACACACACACACCCCTCGCCCGCGATTTTTTTCTCCCTTTTTCCTCTGGCCGTGCCCTTCGGTGGCCCCCTGCTGCTGTGTCTGTCGTTACCGTTTAACTGTCTTTAATGCATCGCCGAGGGTTCACCCCATTAGCTTTCATCTTTAAGCATTTCGATCAATTCTCTCGCTCTTTGGGAAGACCATGTCTAAAACTATCTAGCTTTTGCGTGACGTCTGGACTATCTTTTTTTTTTTTTTACTCGAGGGGCTGTTTCACTAAAACGTCGGTAAATCTTTCCATTTCACGAGATAATACGCGTCGGAGTAACCAGTGAAAGAGTATGGGAGTAGCAGCATCCCAAAGAATAAGATTTCGAGACACGCAGTCCCGTTAGAGCTGCAATTCAAGGCAAGAGCTAAAGACCTGGCCTACTCGGCCTACGTGACTAATTATCAGTACCTTGCATTTGCAAGACACAGCGTAGGTGTCAATGTTTGTTGGTGTTTTATCCGTTCCAGTGCAATACAGTCACAATTCTTCCTTCATTATTCCTATATATGGTACCGTGTATGAAAAATCACACTCTTTTTCAGGCAATGCCATGCGTCGTTTTGGGGGAATACCAGCATTTTGATATTGTTCAGAAATGCACTTACGACTGGAAATTAAATCGCAAGTATCCCATATCAATGAGTATTCTTGTGACTATGTATAGAAAGGGCAAAAACATGCTTCTGCTAGATTCTAATGTATTGCATTCTAATGTATATCACCCGACGGGTTAAATCCGCAGTAAAGTTCGCAAATTCACGTTGGTTGACCTTGGTTGAACGTACGGATAAATTGGGAGGGATTAGCGTGGCGTTAATTTCCCTGCCCTGTGAAATACGTCGCGTTATGGAACTTGCTGATCTGAGTCATCGGCTGTTTATTCGCAATTTATATTAATGGCAGATGAAGTAAGCGAAACCAAGAACATGAATAAATTAGGAAAACTTAGAGGTAGGGTCATGGTTCTTTTAGAATTAAGTCATCAATAGCTATGGAGAAAAAGTGGCTTGTTTTCGGTATACAGATATTTTGTATATATAGAAAAATTATATGTTTCTATTTCTTCATGAGTTCATTTACATACTTATTCATGATGCATTCATCGATGTGTTTATTACTTCACTGCTCCCTTGAGTACTCTGCATCATGCATTACGCACGCATGGGTCCAGAGCGATCTGTAGCTCTTAACGCAGTACATTTACAAAGATTATTGGCTTAGTACTTCATGGTTTGGTTGTTTGTTTTCCCTATGTATTTGCTGTGCAGGCCCATTAACAAATAACACTTATAAAGGGCCGAAGAAGAAAAGGAAAATAGGGAGCAACTATGGGCCTAAACCAAATTCGCAGAGTTTAGGTATTAGTGACAGGAAACTGACAGCAGACCGGCGATAGGACTGTATACCTGATCTCCTAACCGAGTTATTTACAGTACTTTCGTGAACATGCTCTAAAGCATAGCACAGGAGTCTCTCTCTCTCTCCGGTTTATACATCGTGCACTGGTGCCTCGCTTTCAATAAGCCTATGGTCTATTAACATAATATCATGATCATCTATACTGATATTTATGCTACCGTAAATGAGCCATATATACGCTTCGTTTACATATAATCATAAGAATTCTTATGCACGCTATCCTTTACGTATCTATTTTTTTTTTTAGATTATCTGCTATTATAACTGGTCAATGTCAGCAGATGACTGTGTGCTGGTTATGTATATGAAACAAAGTATAGGCCTACATATTCTGTTTATTTTACGCTCCGTTCGTTCGCTCCCAACACCAGTCCCTTGACCTGGTGTCTTGTTTATGCTGGCACCCATAACGTTGATGTACCCTTCTGCCCATGTAGTCACCTCGTCTTCTATTTGAAATCAATCTTTTTCGATGAGGCCTGTTACAAACAATGGACTCCTGAAGGACACGTTTAGGAAAGCTTTCTTTCGTTTATTTTTTAAACGGGGAAATGCTTTTTAGGTCCTCACATGCCAAAGATAATTTTTGGTTGTGCTACATTGGCAATTTATTTCTAATTAAATCCTCGCTTTCTAGAGTTGTTTAATGACGTTGTTTTATACATTTGCCTGGGATTATCATTATTATCTACGCATCCAAGTGGGAACGGCTATTAACCTGCGAGATGAAAATCTTCCATAAAATAGAATCGGCCAAAGATTACATTTGAAAAACTTGCTATTATATATTTTAATAATTTTGTTTTGCTCAGCGTGAATGCTTACACACTTTGCCTCATTCTTCCAAATGAAATTCATTTTCCGGTGATAGAATGATCTAACACAATCAGTCAGATAGACGCTTGTGAACAGATAATCATCATGTGAACGGATTAGGCCTATTCTAACCTACTTTATCCCTACATTATTTAATTGTCTCCCTCCTCTCTGTCGGTTATTTATTTCTTATTTTAATTTTCCTTATCGTTTATCATATCTCTTTATCGCTTACCATTCTTTATATCTATTTTTATCCCGTCTTATTTCTATTTCCTTATATTTCACTTTATCCGCCTTAATTTTATTTGCCTACAATTTTATTTGATTTTCCTCCTGTTTTATGGTTTCGTTTAATTAGTTTTCTTCGTCTGTTTTATTCCTACCTTTATTGAATTTTCTTCTTAGTGGTTACCATTCCGATTCTCATCGTCACAATGTCTTCTTCCTCCCAATTAATTTAAAATGCACACCTTTCTATCACATCTCTTTCCTATGTCTTCTACGGCTTCCTAGATTCATTACAAAGACCCTTTTTTTATATTGTTATCTCATGCCAAACGTAGAAGTGGCTTCGTTTGTTAGCATGTATGTATAATAGCTGACATACAACTGTAAGTTTCAGCTCGATGAAGTTAACGTTGCTGTCTTCAAAAGCAAGAATTTTCAGTTATTTTATAGATTAGCATCTATTAATTATTTAGTTAGTAAACAAAATTTTATGGAGTGATTCGCCTTAGACTCAATAGTAATATGTCACAAAAACAGTGACATTTATCTTACTCTGTTCTACTATTAAACTAAAATACACTGTATGAAGAACTTTAGACACTGCACTTATAGTTCATTCACTATTTATTCAATTTGATTTAGAGGAACGTCTACCTTTCTGGTGTTTCCCGAGCTTTGCAGTGAATTATTAGCGATGGCATCAGAGCACTGCATTTCTGAATGTCGCTACCTAGGCACGGGGCAGGTCATTGCACTGTTTTAGAAGTCAGCTTTATGCACATCAGCGATAAGTTCCTTCTCCACCATAGCTAGGACCTGGGAAAGCTTACCAGTGGTTGATGGTGACTCAGCAGGTAGACCTATGGGACTACCCAAACACTCTGCCTATATCTCACAGAGAACATAAGGTCATGTTGCCAGTGATATCTGTCAAGCCATGACCAGGGTTTGAAATGGGGACACCACCACTGAGCTACCACGTCCCTGAAGAACTATGTTAAGCTTCAGTTATGCTTATTTATTGCTATCATTATATGGCACAAAACTCGAACCGATGTCTAAATCAATAATGAGATGATGAAGGTAATGTTTTTTTTTTTTTATAAAAGTTCCATTATACATGATACTGCTCTGTGTTGCTTTCAATCAGTTTTCTTCACCCATTTTTATTTATTCATTCTTTTAGACTGGAAGTGATAATTGTATTTTCATCACACCTCTATCGTCTAGCCATCGACTTTTGATATTTCGAAGAACTTGTTCCGCACGTTTTCCCAAATGCCATCTACGAGATTTTTTCCCATGGGACGTTTCATTAGTGAACGTCAAAGAGCTCTTTTGGATTTTATTTTTCGCTGACCAAGATGGCTGTCGGGAAGACGCTCAATTCAGAAACGAGTTACGCATTCTTTTCTATTGACAGCTGTCAGGGGAACCTCACAGCACTAATATAGAGAGACGAGGACTGTCATTCAGCTTTGGGCAATGTTCTGATCCTAGTTGTGCCTTATTGCATTTAAATGCAAGCTCTCAGCCGTTTGTGTTCCTGTAATCGTTTAACCTTCCTCTTTTTACAAAGAATAAGCAGTTTCCCTAAATCAGGGAACAGAGACACCCACACGATGAAGTGGTCCAAGTGGTTAACTCTCGGTTCGTGCCTCCCACACAAAGTCTTTGTGATGCCGATGCCTGTCTCAGTTTCTTAGCCTTAAAGTCAAATATTATAGAGATGAGGTCTTGAATTTTGAAGAGTTGCGTAAAATCTTGCTTCTCAAGCATGGTTTAGGCGATGAGAGCAAGAGGGCATTGAAAAAAATTGCGTTCGATTTCAAAGAAAACAAGTAGATATTTCGTTGACAGGTATAATACACGTATGTGGGTACTCGAATGGTTAGGACGCTTACCTTACTAACAATAAGGCCAAGTTTGATTCTAGGCAGACTCAGAGAGATATGTGTATTTACTATAAAACATATTGTGTCACTATTGACCCAAGGAGTGAAATATGCCATAGTATGTTAGTCAACTATTGTGGGTCATATCCAGTGTTTGAAAGGCATATGGCCATTAACCTCATCTAATAAATGAAAGAGTAAACTATCCGGAGTTTACCCTATTTTTTTTTTTTTTTACCATACACGTGGGCTGGTAGGTGACAGGCCAGGAGTGATCCATGGCCTAGCAACCTTGGGAGAAGCACTGCACCACTTGGCCACGAAACTCCCTTTGGTTGATTGCACCTTACACAAGGTGGGCGGTGAGGTTGCTTCAGAGGAAGCCAAGGCATTGCCCAATTCATCTTCCAGTCTCTGAGAAAAAGGAATATTAACTCTATCGTCTTACACAGCTGCATCTTCTGAAATTCCACAGAATGATTAGCTCTGTAGGCAGCTGGCACTTTTGAAAAAGACACCTCTTCATTCTTCGCAACCCCTCGGCACTCTCGATTTGATTTCCCTTCGTCGCTCCCTCAAAAAGATATCCCTAGTCTCTCTCAAACACATTGCCGCGTTCTTTCCAAACATCTGCCTGATCTTCGTTTTCATTTCTCTCAGTCTCTCTCTCTCTCTCTTTCTTCGGCTCTTTCGTTTTCACACAGATCCACAAAATCAGAAAGCAAACTTTGGTAATCACATGGGTAGAGAGTCATTAATCTAGCCACCTACTCTACAAATATACATGTGTTGGAGGCCCGATGACTCGGCTTGTTTCGACACCTGCGCATCAGATGAAGTCGCTCTGTTCACCTTTGTCCGTACATCTCCCGACATTATTGCTTGCCTGAAGTAACAGTAAAACGCAACTTTAACATTAGATTTTGTAAACTAATTCCATTCCAAACCTCGGATAAAGAAGGGTGAAATTAATAGAAAAAAATAATATCACTAAAGAAACTTCAATTTAAATCCAGCGGGCTGGTGCAAGAATTACCGGGTCACACGACTACCAATAAAGAAAAAAAGTATAATGTTTGCCATAATATTGAACGGATGAAGGGCATTCTGTCTTTAACTATACGTAAACATATAAATATATTTTATGTACACATATATAGTATATATAGTATATATATATATGTATATATATATATATATATATATATATATATATATATATATATAATATCAAATAGGTTTATAATATCAAAACCAGGTTTCAAAAACGAAAGGAAAACAGAGTAAGGTAGAGATTTCCAACGTTGTCAAGGAGAAAATCAGAAGTGTCACTTATCTGTATGAATTTCCACATTTAGATTTGGGTTGGCACTAGGCATCGAATCTATGATTTTAAAAAAGTAATGCAACTTAATACTGAATAGCCGAGCCGACGATAATTAAGACTGATTTATAAATCTTCACATTAACCGACGTGTCATATTGAATACCCATTTAAATTTAATTTGTTTCATTACGCTGTTAGAATGTATATTGTTTGAATACTTAAACATTTCAGAAATAATTTGGACAAATAAAATTATCTGATCATGAATTCTGTTTAACTTATTTAATTCATTTTTCCAACATCATGAACTTGCCTCTGTATAGATTCACGTGACCCGACCCTGATTTAGACAATGTTTAGATTGATTGATTGATTGACCGAATATAGAATTTAAGCCAAAGGCCAAGCACTGGGACCTATGAGGTCAATCGGCGCTGAAACGGAAATTGACAGTAAAAGGTTTGAAAGGTGTAACAGGAAGAGAACTTTGCAGTTGCACTACGAATCAATTTTTAGGAGAGGGTGGGAAGTAAGATGGAAGAAAGAGAATATGAAAGGAGGTGCAGTAAAAGAAACGAAAAGGGTTGCAGCTAGGGGCCGAAGGCACGCTTCAAAGAAACTTTAGTAATGCCTACAGCGCACCGTATGAGGTGCACTGACGGCACTGCCCCCATACGGGGTAGACAATGTTTAGTGATAATATTCTACAAGGGATTTTAAGAACTAACTGAGTTCTTTGTACCGATATGGATAAACTTGCACACCAGCAGTAATCTTGGACGAATTCATTCTGTTATGAACAATCTCCCGTATGTGATTGTAAGTTAATGATGAGATTTCACTATACAAATATAATTGTTGCACTTATTTCGAGGCATGACTAGAAGAGATGACTGATAGCACGCTCGTCTGAAACTGCTCGAAACTTGCTTGAAACACACCACAATTATCGTTTCATGTTTATTTTGACAGTTTCATCGGCTTTCATTCGGTCCATCAAGCGCACCTCTTCGTTAATATCTTAAATTATGGCATTTTTGGGCATCTTCTTAAATAATCTAGTTGTTGTGGGATCAGAGTCAGACGCCCTTCTGTTGTCCAGAACTTGGCTCTGTCATTTCATGTTCAGTTATCCAAGCGCCGCCTAGGCTGGCGAAACTTGGAAAATATAAACAGTTTGTTTTATCTCTGCCAACTGTCGCATTATTACAAGAGGTCGTTATCGGCGAAGCAAGCCAGTTCCGATAAGCGTTTTATCATGCCGGCGGCCACGCTTGCTTCGTCTCAATATTCGGGGCATTGTCTTCATGAAAGACAGCTGTTCTCCGCGATAGCAACTTACCGAATAGCGTCTGCTTCTTTGATAGCAGTGGGAGATGCCACTGTTTACCCATCATTATAAGCAACTCACTTCTGTACGGAATTCAGAGGTTTTTTGCCGGAGTTGTGGTAACAGCTTTATTGCAATTTTACCTCTAATTTTTGTCAGATTCTACAGCAGCACTCTAATGTTGTGGAAGTTTGTTTACTCTCCAACAAAACGAAGAGATTTGCGCAGCTGGTGCAGGGGCTTAGTACAGCTGAAAGAAATGCTGATACTGTAAATACTATTTCTTTCAAGGGCAAACTGCTTCGTCTCTGACAACCCTCCCCTACCTCCAAGCGCAATAAAACAAGTGAATGATAAACTATATGGAAATCTCAGTTTAGTAGGAAGATATGCCCTTTTAGTTTGCGTAGATTTCGCGCGCTGTAAAGAAACAAAGAATGTTTAGAAAAGGCAGATCCCCACTCGATATAGCGCATAACTATCCGCGTGACGTAACTCCTCTCGCACCTATCTGCAAATAGGGAGGGTGCGTAGTGACAAGATGCGAGTTGCTAGGCTACTTCAGTAATGAGAAGGTGGGAGCGGCTAATGGTGGTGCCACAGCCACACCGCGTCGTTTCGTTGACGCCTGCTGTCTGGGTCACAAGTGTTGAGATTTCCAGCGCTTCTCCGGCAGCGGGACCTGGCTAGTTTTTTTCTTTGGTATCTTATCTAGCCCAGGCCCAGAGGTAACATGAAAATGAAGTGGGATGGAAAAAAAAGTTTGAAGTAGTGAGAGAGAGAAGCGTCACCAGAAACGCGGGATTCGAGTATGTTTAAGAAAAATGAGTCTCAACTAAGTTGCTGATCTTGACTTTCAAAGTTTACGGCTTCCATCTCTTTTCTATGCATTATTAAGGATGAAGAGCTTCATGAACTGCACCAGTTTATAGGAATATAGTTTTTTTCCTGATAAGTTAACAGATTGCTAAATACCTAATTCACTGCTTACGTCAACAAATGCTCAAGTGAGATTCAGCAGATCGTGCATTAGGCGTTTCGGCAAAGTTGGGTATCTAACCCGGGAACTCTCTCTCTCTCTCTCTTTGTAAAATGATTTTATAGAGTTCCCTCTTCCAAACATAATTTTTTTCCCTGGACTAAAATTTTGCTGAAGTACCTCCTTCCCGCGCCATTGGAATACCTGTCAGGCGACCAGTTTCCAAATTTACTTTGTGTAAAACAGTCATTTTTGGGCTTCAATGTTCGTCGACTATTTTGTCTTATCGGTCGGCATTTTTTAGGCTTCCATGTTCCCCGATTCTTACAATCTTCCACTCTTTAGGAAGTGGAACTTTCTTCCTCAAGACCAATAAAGCGGTCTGCTAGTGAGTTTTTTTCGTTCGTTACAGAATTTTTGGGATACGTTTCCCGACTTTAGTTAATTACTAGTACTGGCATTCTTGAAGCTCATTTCTTTCCAAACTTTGTAAGTTCAAACTATTGTTTTACATAGGCCTAATAGAATACCCCTGGGCTTGACTCCGTGGAACTTGACAATTAGGCCTAAGAGAATCAATGGTATGTATCTGCGACATATGTTTTTACACTCGAGAGAGGAAATGTAAGAAATTATTGAAATAAGTCAGTGAAGGGAAAATTAACAGGCACACTTGTTCGTGGCTTATTTTCTCGGATCATCTAGATAAAATAATAATACAGTAATACTTACTAAGACCTTTACAGTATTAGTATTCAAAATAGGCAAACAACTTCATTATCGCCTCCAGTGGTAAGTAACCCAAAGGGCCTCATGAAATTCCGCCACTCTTGTCTGTCCTGTGCTATTGTCTTCTACAATCTCCAGTCACCTCAAGTACCTTCGTGCAGTTCTTTTCCAAGTAGGTCTAGGTTTTCAAACTCTTCTGGTGCCCACAGAAGCCCACCTGATGCTTTCACGTACTCTTCTCTCGGGGGTCGTGCATGCCAAAAGCCATTCCATGTCCCCTTCATCATTATCTCATCTACATGTGGACTTCCTGAATGTTCCTTTTGGTATAGTATCTAACTTTGTCCGCCATCTAACTCCTAATATCCTTCTTAAAACTTTATTCTCATATAAAAAATCTTTTAGATAGTTTCTCTTTCTTACAATGATCCATGTCCATATAGGAATGCAGATTGTAAGAGACTACAGTTACAGATTGTACGTTCTGTAACTTTCTTCAATGTTTTACAGAAAACGGAAACCCCCTCGCAGGGAGGTAAGCATTACTTAAGGGTCTTTGCACCCTCCATTCAGTCTCTAGCTGCAGTCCCTTTCAGTCCTTTAACTATACCCCGTTCATATTCTCTTTCTTCCAGCTTACTTTCCACCCCCTCCTAGCAATTATTTCATAGTGCAACCGCGAGGTTTTCCTCCTGTTACTCTCAATTTCCCTTTCAGCGCTGAATGACCTCATGGGTCCCAGCACTTGGCTTGTGGCCTACATTCTACATTCCTTTCCTTCCTTTACGGAAAATCAAATAAAATTCCAGTAATATTTCTGTAGGAGGATAAACACGGACCTATTCTTTTATACGGAAGCCGCCATGAAAGCATAGTTTTCTTGATCAAAACCGATTTATATTTGCAATATGTTCTTGATCTTCTTGAGTATGGTGCTCATAAAACCCTGAACTAGGCCAGTTCGCGTAAGTTGTTGTGAGCTGGCCTAAGTTGTTATGAATACTAGTTGCCAGAATATCTGTAAATAATTGCTACAGCAATAACGAAAATAAAGTGATTGCTTTCGATGTTAGGAAGTCCTCTGAGCATTAGTATTTGCGGATGCTCGGGACTGATACTGTCCAGTAACTGTATTTTATAAACTAGCGCTTTATTCTTCCAAATGTTTCACCTATCGAAAAATGAAAGAAATCGATAATCATTAGTTCATAAAATGGATGATTACCTTAGTTGTTGCTTGCAAAACAAAATATGTGGCTACTTTTTGACGCATTAACTCTTTTCATGAAAGGCAAATTTTTGCTCCTAGGCCTGTTGCTTATAACTAGTCACAAAATATTTCGCTCTAAAAATCGTAACTTTGAAAAATGCGTTAATTCATTCCTTGTCATATCCTACCGTTTCTTTACCATTTACGTTGCCATTTAAGGTGAAATAATCAACTTTTGAAAACACCCATTTATGGTACTTCACGCCATCCTCCCTACGAACTGGTGGATTTTTGCTTTGGTTTGCTGTAGCAATACAGTATCTTTGGGTCAGGTGGCGTGTACGTTTAAATTAAGTCTGTACAGGACAACTGGATAGTGAACTATTGTAAGCAAAGGTAGGCAAGCAAATGTAATCTAGGATACTTCTCCCCAGCGTTTTTAAAGAAATTTAATTCCATTGATTTCCAGTATAAAGTAACATTACATAAATGTTCTGAGCACAGGCGCGGACCCGAAAGTTTTGAAATCTTAGGCTAGGCTATAGGAAGGTTAGGTTAGGACGCATTCTTGTCAGAATGTCTTGGATCTGTTTTTAAACAGAAATAAGTCTAGCGTGCGCAGCTCTTCCGCACTTACACCGTCTGGGCAACATATTCTGTTAACAAAAGTCGTGTCAAAGTCCCGAAACTGCCATTCTCTAATTATGGTTCGAAATCTCCAGCAATTTCTCCTCAGTTTTTACTTCTCGTACACTTATGTGCATGCGTAAATTTTAAATGAATTCGTGTTTCAAGTTCAGCCACTTGAAAGCTGCCCTAGGTTAGCAGGTTAAACGTTTGCCCTAATTGCATTTCATCCATAAATTAGCAACAGACTTGCGTCAGTAAAACAACAGTTTTTGGCCGTCATTGCAAGTATGGTCGCAAAGTTGCTACTGGATTTTGTTTATATTATTTTATTTTGGCCATTCATATTGGCCAGTAAATACACATTTTATTTCTAATCAAAATGTGTGTAGTGTAAAGCGTAGATCCATATAGTGTACCAATGATGTAATAGTCTAGGGTATTTAAATATATATTTAGTGTGATGCCCGTATCGCAATATTTACATCGTGAATCATTCATTTCTGTACATGGTTCCTATTTTCATTTTTGTCAGTGCACCGATTTTTACTAATAAACGTCACCGTCATTTCATGTTTCCTTGAACTAAAGGTTGCCTCCGTGCCTTGACACAATAACAGCTTTAAAATTCGTCTTGAAACAGAAGCTGTGCAGTCTTACAGAGAGAGAGAGAGAGAGAGAGAGAGAGAGAGAGAGAGAGAGAGAGAGAGAGAGAGAACGTTCGTTCGATCAGGAATGCAGAAGTGTCCAAAATGTAAACAAACGGTTATATCGCAGAAAACCGGACCAAACTGGTTCCAAACACACCCTTTCGTGGGTTTGGGTGAAGCTCTCATTACTCGGATGTTCGTTATGTTCTCGGTTGCAACTTAGTTGCAACTTACCTTAGACCTCTTTTTCATTCCGTACACGTCTGGTGGTGGTATCTGGTATGTGTGTGTGACACTGTTGCCAATGTCATCTCAAGCGACCCCGTCTGTTCTGTCCATTTCTTTTTAAAATTTCCGTTTTCGAAGTGGGTAGCGCACCTTCACCTGCGATGGGTTAGAAATGTAGGTCACTGAGGTTCTAGATAACAGTTAATCTAATCTTTGTCAGTATTCGTAGGTCAAACTTTGCGTCACTTTTTTTTTATTGATACTGAGGAAGGTCCAGGAGTCTTTTTTTTTTGCTGTGATACATCTACTAGTAATGCATTGCATGCTCTTTAAGTTTTTGTATGGTAATCAAAGTCATGTCTCTGGATGCGTCTAAATGTTAATAAAACTCAATTTTCAGGGTGAATCTGAGTGCAATGCACTCGTTCAGTTTGAAGAGAGAGAGAGAGAGAGAGAGAGAGAGAGAGAGAGAGAGATTCAGTCTTCCCCTAACATGCCATCAGCTCCTTAAACGACTGTACCTTTCATCTTCATTTCTAGACTCATATCACGAGGTACTTCTATTCACAGGCCATGGTTTACGTTGATAAATTAAGTAAAGGATGAGACTCAAGACGAACGTGAAAGTACGAACAATGAGGATAGATATGTAAATAAATATACTTTCTCTTTTATAGATAAGTTTGTGGAATTATCTAAACCTTCAAGGAAATGACAGAAAATGCTAATGGTTTGTTGGAGTGCGCTCACTGACCCGTTTTAGTTTAGTTGTCCGTATGCGTTGGAGATGTTACATCATGGAAATGCCACGACTCACACCCACCTGTTCGCTCGCGCGTTCACACAGATAGGAAAAACAATAGGGTGGTCACTGTCGCTTTTAATCTTTAGATATAAGTGATAACCAAATACGAACACCATTGTGGAAAACTTCCACAACATTGGCCTCTTTTTTATATATACTTGCACAAAAGACTCATCAGCATCATTCGTAGATTAATTTTTGTACTTGGGACCTAGATAGTCATGTCTGCTTAAATCTTGCTCGAACCTGACGAGCAATTTTTTTTCTTATTAGGAAAACATGAGACGGGCGTAGGTGCCCAGGTCGAACTCGACAACGATGACCATTGTCAAAATTTCATTTATTTATTTTTTGGAAGACACTGGGACATTTCATGAATGAAAAAATATGTCGCAAAAAGGCAGTTTCCCAAGGATACAGAGGAAGGGTTGAATCCATACACTGAAGTGAATGGTTTTAACAGTGATTCCGAGTGAGGCGATGGTTAAATTCATCTACAGCGCGTACATAATGATACCAATGCCTGTTTCATGGAACAATCTTTTCGCATCTGTTAACATAAGCGGCGAATAAAGTACCTCGCAGTTAGCTGACTGTGACTGAGGGTTGGGCAGCAGCCTGACTGAAGAAGGGATGCCACATCCAAAAATACTAGCCGTTTTCCGCCATTTGCCTTTTCCACCTTGTTGCGGATGGCACCAAAAAGAGTACAATTTCCTGTTTCCTTAGCTAGACTTTAGGGGTGAAGTTGATAGTCACACAATCTTGTTCTTCGTTCCAGCAGACGCTGGTATCCATTTACAGCTGGGTGGAATGGTGAGTGGCAAGGTCTACACAGAATAGACCTGGTGAGTGGTATTTTGGTCTGGAGACAACCGCAACCGTAGCAAACATGAGTGGAATGCTGCACTACTCAGCCGCGGCAGTGCCCACTTAGGTAATATACTTACACGCACACACACACATATGTATGTATATTATTATATTTGTTTGTGTGTGTGTTTGGCTGTCACTGGTTACTTATACTTACCAAAGGAAATAATTGATCATAACCATATTGCAAATCCAATAACGCCATCCGAGTAAGTGAAAATAAACCTAAATCGAATCAACTGAGAGCATCACGCTTTATCAAAAGCTTTTAGCCTATGTTCCTAGTGCCTCAGTCATGTCCTCCACATAACGTTTTTACCAGTCACTGGCATAGACCTAGATCTTGTTTACGTTTGTGATAGTGAATCCATTACGAGGGGTCACCAGGTCTTAAGGGTGAAACAAAGAAGAGTAAATGTTTATTCCTCCTTGTGTGTTTTCACAAGTGCGTGCATTGTTTGGTCATGACATCACCCAAGTTCATTGCATTTAACCTTTACACCAGCACAAATACTCTCACATACACAAACATATATATATATATATATATATATATATATATATATATATATATATTATATATATATATATATATATATATATATACATATACATACATACATACATACACAGTATATTTGTATGTGTATATGGAGAAAAGAAATAAGCTAACTCAGAATGGTCGTGTAATAGCTTAACATGATTACTTAAACGATCTCCTGACTTAGGCCTACCAAAGAAACTCATATCTTAGCCCTTAGGAACGTAAGCCTTATGCATATCTAGCATATGCCCAGTTGTATTATGACTGTCATTTAAAGCAACAACAACTTTGTAAGGACAAGTGATTTTTATCTGCACGCTTGTAAACATAAAAACCTGCTTGGTACTTAATACTAGCAGTAGATGACAATCAGGCTCAATAGATGGCGCAGTTGTCCTAGCTCTAGGTACTCACGAGATGCAAAGATTAACCTTGAAATTGAAAGAATTGAAATGTATACTGTACGTAGCCTTCTCCACGCTGGCCATCATAAGTCTTTCCTTATAAGCTTTGAGCAAAGTTTCAGCTGAAGTGAAATGAGAATGAGTTACGCCGTAATGTGGAGTCACGAAGTGTCTGTCATATCGTAATGTGGTTTTGAAACACTTCTGACTAGACGCCGGCACTCTGTTTTGGGCGCCAGTATTCCTTCTTCTTCTTCTTCTTCTTCTTCTTCTTCTTATTATTATTATTATTATTATTATTATTATTATTATTATTATTATTATTATCAATGGAAAGGAAAAACCTGATTGGTCTTAAAAGGGAAAATACGAAAGAAAAGAATATCGGTCTATATCTAAAATGAACAAATAAAATAAAATGAAATGAAAGGACGATCATAGAAAGATAAATGCAGGTGACACTTTTTCTTTATACGATGTGACCACCTGGGTATGATGCCACCGTCCAGATGATACCTGGTGATCTGCTGCCCATTTCTGCTAGGTCTCAGAAATGTTAACCAGCTTCTGTTTTCCCAGATCCTCAGACGCTTCCCTCTGTAGTAAGGTTATCTATCGCTTCCTTCGGCAAAAAGATTCATTATTCGTTTTTCCAATTATTATTATTATTATTATTATTATTATTATTATTATTATTATTATCATTATTACTGTACAGTCACCAACAACAATAACTGTACTAGTAAGCTAGTAGGTCTAACAGTAGCTATAAATGTAACTCAAACAACATTGTAAACAAGTAAAAAATGCGCCGAAGTTTCTTCGGACAGTCGAGTTTTCTGCACAGCCGCTACAGCGTATGATCAAGGCCACCGAAAATAGATCTATCTTTCGGTGGTCTCTGTATAATACTGTATGAGCCGCTGCCCATGAAACTTTAACCATGGCCCGGTATTGGCCTATCCTATATCGTTGCGAGAAGTACGATTATGACTAAGTTTAACCTTAAATAAAATCAAAACTACTGAGGTTAGAGGGCTGCAGTTTGGTATGTTTGATGACTGGAGGGTGGAGGATCAACATACCTATTCGTAGCCCTCCAGCCTCAGTAGTTTTTAAGATCTGAGGGAGGACAAAAAGTGCGGACGGACAGACAAAGCCACCTCAATAGTTTCTTTTTAGAAAACTAAAACTAAAATCCAACGATGGGACACCGATGAGTTACAGAGGAAGGATATTTCATCTCCCTCTGCTCCACTTTCTCTCGTCATCTCCCAATTTCTTTTGTCTTTAATTCCTCCCTCTTTAATATCTCTCTTTTAATTCGTTCTCTCTTTAATTGGTCTCTCTTTTTAATTGTTTCTCTAAATCTTTTGTGCACGGATTGTGATTCGAATGGGAACTTTCAGCGGGATAATTACAACGCTTTCCCCCTATGCGATAAATTGTGCGTTTGCTAAACCAGGAAAGGATGAGTCTCTCTCTCTCTCTCTCTCTCTCTCTCTCTCTCTCTCTCTCTCTCTCTCTCTCTCTCGGATTGTGTTTTGTATCCCCCTCTTTCTTACTGCCCAATTGAGCTCTCTCTCTCTCTCTCTCTCTCTCTCTCTCTCTCTCTCTCTCTCTCTCTCTGTGTGGTAGTAGGTCTAGCTCACATCCGGAGGGCTGGTGCTCGAATTTCGAACCAGGTGGGGAGGGGCGGGTAGCGCGTTCCATAAGACCCACTGTGCCTCGTTTGTCCTAAACAATGAATAATGTACCTGGTTATTAGTTGACGGTTGTTGGTTGCAGCCAGGTTAGAGAGAGAGAGAGTGAGAGAGAGAAAGAGATGAAACATCAGGTGTGTTCATTGCTCCTTCAGATCATACGCCATCAAAATGAGATCCTCGACGAGGTAATCCTCATCCCATTAAGGTGAAACCATTCATAGATACTCATGACTCCTCTAAGTGTGCTCCATAACGGGTAGTGCCGTCAGTGAACCTCGTGCAGTGCAATGTAGGCATTACTTGGGATTCTTTGCAGCGTCCCTTCTGCTCCTAGCTGCAACCCCTTTCGTACCTTTTACTGGCCCTCCGTTTATATTCTTTCTTTCATCTTACTTTCCACCCTCTCCCAACAATTGATTCATAGTGCAACTGCGATGTTTTCCTCCCGTTAAACCTTTGAAACCTTTTTACTGTCGATTTCCGTTTCAGCGCCGAATGACCCCATAGGTCCCAGCGCTTGGCCCTTGGCCTAAATTCTATATTCAGTGCTATTCTATTCCATTAACTGTAGTATGATTAAGAGAACGCACGAATTTTAAGTTAATAGCAGCTCTTCCTGAATTTTTTCTTTCTTTCTTTTATTTAAAATATTCAGTGTCCAAAATACATTATACTCTGGCTACAATATTGTGTTCAGGAACACTTCCATGTACCAACAGTCTACAGATTATCATACACAGCACTTAATAATCAACTAAAATAGCTCTTATTTATAATTGTACAAATAATGAGATCTTAGGTTATCCTCAGTACTGACTACAACGGTGTCACTTGGCGGCATTAAAGTGTTCCTTCAGCCTTCCGCTAACATTCCTATGTAAGATTGTTTAGGCTACGAGTTTTTTTGTTTTTCAAAAAGTTCGCGTGGCAGTACACTGCCTAGGACCTGATTTTTTTTTTCTTTTTTGAATGACGATGCTAATTTCGCGACTATAATACTGCTGTAGAACAACAAGCTCGTATTTATTTCCAGACCGATACATGTCAATGTGTATATGTAATAACTTGTTGATTGACCTATCTATATTAATCTTTCATGAGCTTTTTACCATAATCATGTTTTGTTTTCATATTCTCCCATTCTATGTTGAAGGAAGTGTGGAAACAGTCCCAGAACCCACCTGATTTTATTTGTGTTGAAAGCACGAAATTGAAAATGTACAATGGATTTCTGAAATTTATCTCTCATCAGCATTTAGGTTGTCTTGTAAAGAGCTTGATAACGGACAGTGCATCAGTTAGTCTTAGAATTTGAATTCTCAATATTTCTGATAAGTTTTTGGGCTGTACTTTACCATGAGTTCTTTTTCCGTGTCTTCTGACTATTTAAATGCTCATCAGGAATGAAGATCAGAATTCTTGAGTAAAATTCTTTTTATAAGTTCATGAGTTGTATTTTAACAGAGGTATTTTACATACACAATTGATCCCTGGCCCGCTTTTCCCGCCGAGAGCAATCAGGTTCGCTGAACAGCAGCGCCAATATGCGGTAACTGTGCCTCGCTGTCGAGCTTCTCAGTTGCAGAGGTCCTTTATTCCTCGCACCGTTGCATTGTGGAACAGTCTCCCTGAGGATGTCGTTTAACTGGGACTTCAGAAGTTCAAGCAAAGATGCGATGCTTTTACTACCCTTATTCAATTCTCCTTGTATTTTAATAATTTGCTTACATTTTTATCGTTTTATTTATTATTTTGTTAATAGTTTATCTGTTTTTCCAATAACTGATCTCCTCTTTCTACAGTTGCCATGACCTTCTGTTGCTTCTTTCTAACGAACACCACATTCTTTGGAAGCTTGAGTTTCAAGTCAGTGGCCCCTTTGGTGGGCTTGTTCCATATGAATAGGGTTCATCTTCTGAATAATAATAATAATAATAATAATAATAATAATAATAATAATAATAATAATAATAATAACATGAGAACTGTCAAGAATACGGAATTTTCTAAGATTACTTTTTATCTGGGGAAGGATCAACCTTTTACATTGCATCACAGCCGATGATATGCGATAACCCTTTGTGGCAGTAACAATCTGTTCATACTATATATACTCCGTAGGGGGGTAGCGCCGTCAGTGCACCTCATGCAGCGTCCCTTCGGCCCATAGCTGCAACCCCTTTCATTCCTTTTACTGCCCCTCCGTTCACAATCTCTTTCTGTCTTCTTACTTTCCACCCTCTCCTAACAATTGATTCATAGTGCAACTGCTTTGAGGTTTTCCTCCCGTTACACCTTTGGAACCTTTTTATTGTCAATTTCCGTGTCCGCGTTGAATGACCTCACAGGTCCCAGCGCTTGGTCTTTAAGCCTAAATTCTACATTCTATTTTATTTATTCTATACGATATGTATATAGAAGTGGTATGTTTATGGACCTATTTTTTTTTCTTTTCTTGTTCGTTTTCTCTCTCTCTCTTTTCTTATTTGTCCCGTTATTTGCTAGAGATCTATAAATAAGGGAAATATGTAGGGGAGGATTAAGTAACACGCTATTTCAAAGTCAGTTCTTTTGCTCCATGTTTTTGCTAACGATCAACAGTTTCACCTAATGATTTGTTTGCTTTTCATATGTGCCATTATTCAGCAGAGAGAGAGAGAGAGAGAGAGAGAGAGAGAGAGAGAGAGAGAGAGAGAGAAGAGCGAGAGAAATAGAAGAGAAGGAGGATGAATACAGAGAGAGAGATAGAGAGAGAGAGAGGAGGTATAAATGAGAGAGAGAGAGAAGGGAGTATAAATACGAGAGAGAGAGAGAGAGAGAAGGAGAGATAGAAAGAGAGAGACAGAGAGAGAGAGAGAGAGAGAGAGAGAGAGTATGAATAAGAGAGAGAGAGAGAAGGGGAGTATGAAATGAGAGAGATAGAGAGAGAGAAGGGAGTATAAATACGAGAGAGAGAAGGAGGCAGAAATAAGAGATAGATAGAGAGAGAAGGGAGTATAAATACGAGAGACAGAGAGAGAAAAGGGAGTATAATTACAAGAGAGAGAGAGAGAGAAACGGGAGTAGAAATACGAGAGATGAGAGAGAGAAAGGTATATAATTGGAGAGAGAGTAGAAATGAGAGATAGATTAGAGAGAGAGAGATGAGGGAGTATAATTGTGAAGAGAGGAGAGAGAAAGGGGGCAGAAATAAGAGAGAGAGAGAGAGAGAAGATTTCCGTATAAATACCGAGATGGAGAGAGAGGAGAAGGAGTATAACTAGGTGAGAGAGATTTTTAGAGAGAGAGAGAATAAATAGGAGATAGAGAGAGAGAGACTAAAGATCATAATTAAATGTCGGTCTGCATGTCTTGCGTTAATATTAGATGAGTGCATAAAGAGAAAGTGACAAAATTTGCCCACAGAATGGCATTTTGAGACAATGTTTATTTTGAACTTAGTTACCGCCGTCTTTCGAGCGAAGATGCAACGCATTATAATATACTTGAATTTTATCTATAGTATTTATTTATTAATTTGTTGATATACTAATAATATAATTTTTCCTTTTGAAAATAATATCTTTCTATTATTTCTAATATCTTCTGTTACTTCTGTCAAATGAACACCATATTCGTTAGGCTTGAATTCAAGGATGGCCGCCCCTCCGCCCCCCGTATATCTTTTTCTTCCTTATGAATAGTGTTCATCTTATGAATAATAATAATAATAATAATAATAATAATAATAATAATATAATTATCAAGATTGAATAATAATAATAATAATAATAATAATAATAATAATAATAATAATGTACGTATCCAGAATAAATGATTAGCAACAATATCAAAAATTCCTTGTGTCACTATATATAAGGACTGGTCTTTAGGTTTTGTGTGTTCAGGAAATAGCAATGGAGGAAAAAATAGTAAAAAAAATTGTGACGTAATCATTGAAGGAAATTCCAATTAAGAAATCCAGCTACATCTAAATGATGCAGTTGTTTACCTTACCTTTCGGGAATTATGATATTTTAATATCTGTTTTCTTTCATTATTATTATTATTATTATTATTATTATTATTATTATTATTATTATTGTTAAGTAGAGTACAGTAACAGATAAACGAACAAACAATTCAGAATGGATATATACACACATCAACGTTCATGTAATTGAAAAAATATAGTTTTCTTTTTTCTATATTAAACTGTTATTTCCGGTGTGCTGCAGGTTATCATTGCGTCTTTATCTCTTTATTTGCTTTTCTTCTTCTTTTTCTTCTTCTTCTTCTTCTTCTTCTTCTTCTTCTTCTTCTTCTTCTTCTTCTTCTTCTTCTTCGTTTCGTATTAATATTAATATTACTCTCAGATTATTTAAGAAGCGCTGTTTGTAAGTTTTCATTCCTGCTTCAGTTACGTCTTATGGGATTTCATTTTTTTCTTCTTCTTCTTTTCTTCTTCTTCTTCTTCTTCTTCTTCTTCTTCTTCTTCTTCTTCTTCTTCTTCTTCTTCTTCTTCTTTCCTTATTATTATTATTATTATTATTATTATTATTATTATTATTATTATTATTATTATTCAGAAGGTGAACCCATTCATATGGAACAAACCACAAGGGGGCCACTGACTTGAAATCAGGCTTCCAAAAATATGGTGTTTATTCAAAGCAGTAACAGAAGGTAATGGGAAATACAGAAAGATGAGACTAGTTATTAGAAAAACATAAGTTGACAAATTAATTCATAAATTAATAAAAATGTAAAATATTAAAATACAAGTATAATTGTATTAGGGTAGTAAAGCACTGCAGCTTCGCTTGAACTTCTGATGTTCCAACCTCACGACATCCTCTGGGAGGCTGTTCCACAGTCCAACGGTGTGAGGAATAAAGGACCTCTGGAACTGAGAAGCTCGACAGAGAAGCACATTTACTGCCTATCCTTCACACTGCGCATGTCCACTATAGTCCCCGTTCCATTAAGCAGAGAGCGCCTTTCTTCACTGTGACCCGTTGTTGCTGGCAACAGACTCGTAAGGTGTGTTGCAAGCTTTAATACTTTTTTTTAAGGCTGTACTTTCACTTTATGTTCAGACTTTTTCTTTTCGTCTTTGGGCCGGCACGTCAGAACGGAATACTGGCTGGTGGAGTGGTTCATCTGGAAGGAGTTGACGCCCTGTTGATGAAGCTTCCGTGTAGGTTAATGCATCTGTGTAATTTTTAGTTTTCTGTAAAAGAAGATTATTGTGCCAGCTTTGTCTGTCCGTCCGCACTTTATTCTGTCCGCATTTTTTTCTGTCTGCACTTTTTCTGTCCGCCCTCAGATCTCAAAAACTACTGAGGCTAGAGGGTTGCAAATTGGTATGTTGATCATCCACCCTCTTATCATCAAACATACCAAATTGCAGCCCTCTAGCCTCAACAGTTTTTATTTTATTTAAGGTTAAAGTTAGCCATAATCGTGCTTCTGGCAACGATATAGGATAGGCCAATACCGGGCCATGGTTAAAGTTTCATGGACCGCTGCTCATACAGCATTATACAGAGACCACCGAAAGATAGAACTGTATCGGTGGCCTTGATTAAACGCTGTAGCGGCTGTACAGAAAACTCGATTGCTTCGCCGTAGTTTTACTTGTTTTCTCTTCTTTTTAAAGAGAGTTGTCCTTGATTCAGCCGATGGGGACTATACTGTTCAGTGTCAGGCAAAATAACTCTTCCATGGACGGACGAAATTTCTATCATAAGCAAGACCCGGCCCCACCACCCACCCCACACCTCTATCACCCGCATTTACAAAATGCCTTTGGAGAATGAGGTAGCCAACTTTCACCTTAGGTAACATAACTCTGATTTGCGTTAGAAAGCTCATTGGAGGTGGGCAGACAATCAACTTACACCACACCGCCGATAATTTCCGAATGTACGAAAAATTCGTAGATGCGCAGGCAGCTAACTTCAATGTTGGTGAATTCACTCCCAGAACGTGAGAAAACTTCCTACAAATGCTGCGAAATCTCCTTGAAAGCAGAAGCAACTGACTTCGGCCCTCAAAACCGATAATCCTCTCCAACACGAAATCTTCGAACAGTAAGACCCCGTAGGAGGGTAGTGCCATCAATGCACCTAACGCGGTGCAATGCAGGCATTACTTAAGGTTCTTTGCAGCGTCCCTTCGGCCCCTAGCTGCAGTTCCTTTCGTTCCTTTTACTGTACCTCCGTTCATATTCTCTTTCTTCCATCTGACTTTCCACCCTCTCCTAACAATATGTCGATTCTTAGTGCAACTGCTTTGAGATTTTCCTCCTGTTACACCTTTCAAACCCCTTCACCGTCAATTTCCGTTGCAGCGCTGAATGGCCTAAGTTGCCCCAGTGCTTGGGATTTATCCCAAAATCTATAAATCTATTGAACAGTGGAATCTTTAAATCTATCGAACAGTGGCTATCGAGATCAACCCAGCCTTGTGCTAGCACGGGCTCTTGCTCTTCAGCAGCCCGTAAAGGAACAGTAAACAAAAGGAACAGCAAACAAGCGACTTCCATCCCAATGCACGACGTCGCTCCCAAACGCACGAGAGACGAACAAACGAAGGCGCAAAGCACCGAGCAAGCCATACAGCGAAAGCCTTCATGCGTCGAGCTGTCAATCACGATAACGGGGAGCCAGGGCGGGAAATTCGGGAAGAGGGCAGGGCTAATATACTTTTAGGGGATATGGGAGAAGCCAGACTCCGCTCCACAGCCTCCCTTTCCGAAGAGTCTTTTAGAAAAATTGATGACTTTTAGGGTGCACGTTTCAGAGCGACGACAGACAGACGTCTGTGAGAGGAGAGGACGATGGAAACTTTTTCGAAAGTGTTTGTGTTCAAAGGAAGACGAAAAGGAATGAGTTGTAGTTAAGGCGTTAATGGCGAATATGTTACATTAATTTATGAATGTGTTTTAACTATTCAGCAAACGTATTTATTTATTCTTTCTTTACTTATATTTAATTCTAAAGCATTGTTTTCAGTTTACAAGTTCTTTAATTATTTACTCATGGACTTTGTCATTCCATAGTTTTTCCTATTTTTCATGATGTTTCATTAACAACAAATTGTTATGTAGAATCATCTGATATATTTTAGTTTGGAAAAGAGTTATTCAAAACAGCTACCCTGACTAGAGATTAAGCCGAGATGTAGATAAAGATCTAACATTTTTATTTTATTTTTTGTCTACTTAATTTACACATCTGAGTATTTAACATCACGAATATCAAGTCCACAACTTCATCAGATTAAATATAAATTGATATCAATTTTTCTGAATACAGAGGCCGTTGGGATGGGTGATCGATTACTTCTATATAGCCCAGGAGCGTAAGACAAATGGAAACTATCAGATAAACGTTCATGCACATATAGTAGAATGTCAGTTGAGAGAGAGAGAGAGAGAGAGAGGGTTAAAAGAACTTAAGATAAGTAGATAGATGTAGACAAAGAAGGAGGAAGAATATTAGATTTAGCAAGGACGAATGGAACGAAAAGGACGGAGGGAGTGAGGAAGGGTCGCTAAAGAAGGAAAGCAAACGAAAAGAAAGCAGGAGAAAGTTACAAATGAAAAAGAGAAAGAGAGAAGTATAAATATGAGAGAGAGAGAGAAGGAAGGATAAATATGAGAGAGAGAGAGAAGTATAAACACGAGAGAGAGAAGTATAAATACGAGAGAGAAAAGGAAGTATAAATACGAGAGAGAGAGAAAATGAAGTATAAATACGAGAGAGAGAGAAAAGGAAGTATAAATACAAGAGAGAAAAGGAAGTATAAATACGAGAGAGAGAAAAGGAAGTATAAATACGAGAGAGAGAGAGAGAGAGAGAGAGAGAGAGAGAGAGAAAAGGAAGTATAAATACGAGAGAGAGAGAGAGAGAGTATAAATACGAGAGAGAGAGAAGGAAGTATACATACGACAGAGAGAGAAAGAAAGAGAGAGAGTATTTTCCTTCCAAATGGGGGTCCGGGTCCTAATGTGAGGAACCGTCAAGTCTTGTCAGCTCTCTTAGCAAAGGAGAGATTCTTTTTTCGGTGACAAAATATTCTTTATTTTCGTGTTCCGTTCTTAGAGAATTTTGTGGGAAGCAGCTATTATTCTAATAAGGTAATGTTCATCAGAGTGTGAATAATAATAAAAACTTTATTATTATTATTATTATTATTATTATTATTATTATTATTATTATATTGCCATAAACATAATCCATAATCAAATATATATATATATATATATATATATATATATATATATATATATATATATATATATATATATATATATATTGATAATTACTGCTCATGGTGTACAAGCAACATCTGCAATACAGCACAGGTTTCCTTTCGTCTTTGTCACCACCGCAGCATTCTCTGACCCGTTGCCCAGTCTTCGGTATTAAGCGCTTTCTTTCCATTCCTACATTTTACCTGGAATTAGGTCGTAAGTCGTGTAACTGGAGTAGTACAAAGGTTCCTCTTATTGTCGTCTTTCCTCGTTGCATTCCTCTAAGCGTTATTTTCTTCCGAACTCGATTGTCAGGCATTCTTTTAAGATGGGGAATCCAGCAATCTTTTTTTACTTACAGGATCAGCAAAATTTTTTAGTGGAACGAAGTGTTTCTGACTAACTTTTCTTGGCCCATAATCTTGTGTAGCGAGTAGGCCATTCCTGGAGATGGCTCGTGGTCTCCTCAGGAAGACCAGATGATTATTATCGTCCCTCTTCCAAACCAATGACCATCACACACAGGCAAGAAACATGGGGTCTAATAGTTGCCGTGGAATATATGTGGCATCAATATTTTGAAGATTTACTGACTACATTAACAGAGACAGACAAAGCTGATTGAATCAAGAGTAGAAAGTGCTAGTGTAAGGTTGAGAATGCTTTTGGAATTGACACTTAGGGATGTAAGGGAACCAGTTAAGAGTTTGAAGAAATGAAAGACTCAGGGTGTAGATGGTATTAAGTGAGAGATACTACTGTTCAGTGGGGATAGTGAGACTGAGTGGCTGACCGGGGTTTGTAAGGTAAGTATGGGAGAGGGAAAAGTTGAAGTCAGTGGGCTTGAGGATTAGTCGTTCCATTGTATTAAAGTAAATATGATAGAGGCACGTTTAAATTTATACAGTTGTTGCATGAAGTTACTTAGTATACCAGGAAGGCATGTGAAAGGATTTTGACTGACAAGACAGATGACAAAAGGACTGTTAGGAGAAGAACAGTGTGGGCTAATGCAAGGTAAGGGATGATTGGATCACGGTTAAATTACAAAGTAGTTATGTGAAATGCTTTAAAGTGAAAGAGAACGCTAGATATGGCTTACATGGACCTAAAAAAATTTGATAATAAAATCAAAAGAGAACTGAAGATGAATTACTGAGAGTAATTAACAGTTTTTGTGGTGGATGTGGTTGTCAGAATGTGCAGGTGGAAGAGTGTCTGGTTTGGCATGAAATTGGTCTGAGACAAGGGTTTGTTACGTCTCTGTGGTTGTCGTATAACTTTGTAGATGGAGTAATACCAAAATCCAAAGAAAGAGTAGTGGCTGTAGGTGCAAGTTGTGGAATAAGAAAATAATCGTGAATAGGGTGTAGAATGGTTGACGTTTGCAGATGATATTGTGCTGATTGGAGATAGTGAAGATAAACTATAGAAACCAGTCAAAATGTTTGAAGGTGTTTGCAATTGGAGAAAGTTAAGGGTAAATATAAGCAAGAGTAAGGTTGTGAGGGTAACTGGATGCCAGGGAGATGGAGCAATGAATGTAGAAAAACGAAAGTGGCTAAATTTGTGGCATTTAGGAATAAATATAACAGGACGATGGTATTGCGAGAGAATAGGAGAGTCACCGGATAGGTGAAGCAAGGATGATAGCAGAATGGCCGTAGGGCATTGGGAAAAGACTTGGACTGTCAGTGGAAGCCAGGACGAGCCAACTCACCTTTAAGGAAGTGAAATATGATGATGAATGGAAATGGGGAAAGAAGGCTTAACCTGTCGAACTGTTTTTTTAATATATGAGACAGAAGACTAACTGACAGGGAGGGAAAAGTGCAGACACAAAGAAATGTCAAAAAGGTAAGCATAGGTGAAAGGGTGGATCAGGATAAGGTACTCTTGAGATGGTACAGTCGTGCAGAGAGAATGAACGACAATAGGTTTAAGAAAAAAGATATAATTCAAAATGATTGAGCGAAAGGAGGAGAGGAAGGCCTAGAGATTGTTGAATAAATGCTATTAAAGAAGTATTGGAAGGTATATGGGCCATCAAAACCAAGAGACCTGAGAGTGAGTCCAATATAGGGAAGAATGGCGTAGTATCTGTGGTGGATTTCGAAGCGCAGCTGATGAGCCTTCTGTGTGGCTGTATAAAGTAAGTGATGTTGTGGAAGTCTTATTGCACAAGAGACTCATCCACAATTCTGCAGATAAAGTATGAATGCGGTTGTGACTACTGCTAAAAAAGAGTTAAAGTCCTTCTGGGCCTCTGTAGGCTCATAGGGCAGGCGCTGATCTCCTGTTTCTTAGGCCGACAGCCAGTGGGGGGACAGGTCCCAATGAGCTGATTTTAATACAGCCACCCCCGCTGATATGGGAAGATGTTTAATGCTAAACAAGCTATATATATATATATATATATATATATATATATATATATATATATATATATATATATATATATATATATATATATATATATAGAGGCTATACTGTAATGTGTGTGTGTGTGTAGTCAGCGTGTGTGCGCGTGCTCACACAGGGCCGTTAATGCGTAATGAATAAGTAGGTTACCCATATGAACGAAAGCTTACGTAAGAAGCATTCAAAGTGACACTACTGATGATCTCATATTCTTGCTATTTCCTGTCCGTTCGCACGACCTAAAGAGGCCAGCATAATTAACAATATTGTGAACAAATGTTCTTCGGAATAATTAAACTCACGAATATGAGGTGAAATTCAAAACGAGACATAAACAGGAAGCTCGCGAAAAAATGGCGAGTTCCGTATACCATTAAATTAGGCCTACATGTGTAGCATACAGGACGGACGTAGGCTTACACCTTCATCACATAGAGCCAGTGCTTAGACCCAGTCTTGCTTAGACGCTTAGCCTACAACAGAGGCTTAGGAGCCTGCAGTGGCCTACATATGTAGGCAATGTGTTTGAGATTCATACTTCCTTGCGCAGGAACATGCGGAATTACCACAATTGCAAACACGTTATGCCACGACACCATGGAATATAGTCCATTTCACTAACAGAGTAAATGAAGGAGAGAGAGAGAGAAATGCAGTATTTTAGGTATTTTTCTGTTTCTGTCGTAAGGAGATGAGAAATATGCAACAATTAAGGTATGCTTATTACGGTTTCCCGGCGCAAGGAGAGAAGAGAGAGAGAGAGAGAGAAACGGAGCAATTTAGGTATTTTTTTTACGATGTCCAGGCATAAGGAGAGAGAGAAAAAGAGGATTTGCAACAATTTAGGTACGCTTGTTACTGTTTCCCGGTGTAAGGAGAGAGAGAGGGAGAGATATGCAAGAATTAAGGTATGCTTGCTATGGTTTCCCGGCGCAAGGAGAGAGAGAGAGAGAGAGAGAGAGAGAGAAATGCAACAATTTAGGCATTTTTTTTTACTATTTCCCAGCATAAGGACAAAGAGAGAGAGAGAGAGAAAACTGCAACAATTTAGGTATGTTTTTAACTATTTCCTAGCATAAGGAGAGAGAGAGAGAAATTCAACAATTAATGTGCTAGTTACTGTTTCCGGGCGTAAGGAGAGAGAAATGCCGTTTTGGAATTAGAATAAACCATTTCATCGTAATAACGAGAGAGAGAGAGAGAGAGAGAGAGAGAGAGCCAATGATTCGCAATCAGTGCTTGGTATGTGGCGTGCGAGAGCGAAGACGCACCGGTCACTATTATTATTTAAAGTGCACAAGAAGAACAAGCAAAGTCTTCGGAGGAGGAGAGCAGTTGATATATCAGCTTTAATAATTGAAGTAAGTTGCTTTCAACACACAACGGTCGTTGCCGGACATTCTCTCTCTCTCTCTCTCTCTCTCTCTCTCTCTCTCTCTCTCTCTCTCTCTCCTCTCTCTCTCTCTCAAAGGAACAGGGCTCAACATGGGTCTTGAATGGGAACATAAATGGAAACTCAGTTAGTACCACTCACACTCAAACACACACACAAACATAGATTCATATATATATATATATATATATATATATATATATATATATATATATATATATATATATATATAAATTTCTGACTTGACTCATCAGGATCAGCCCAGGTCTTTCAATTTGAAAGGCAAGGGCGCTGCCCACTAGGCCATACAAGTCATAAAAAGTTGGAACCTGAGGGCAACTGCACCTGGAATTGCCCTCAGGTTCCAACTTCTGTTATGACTTGTATGGCCTGAGTGGACAGCTGCCACCTTTCAATTAAAAAGACTGGGTTCAATCCTGATGTGAGTCAAGTATTTCTGCTCCACGTGATTGTGTATTGATTATTTCTACACACAAACACACACACACACACACATAATGCAAGGTTTGGTCTCTATACATGATACAGAAGTTCCATGCCTTGTGGTAATCTGTCTGACATATTTACTTGAGCCTCCAAAAGCTGTTTATTTTGTCAGTATGTTTATTGGACTAGTGATATTATTTCTTGTGAGCCTTACTTATTTTTATATCTCATTTCACTTCATTGTTATGATTCTGTGGGCATTTGAGTAATAATAATAATAATAATAATAATAATAATAATAATAATAATATAATAAAAATAATAATAATTATGAGTACACACACAGGCTGATCCATCCACTTGTGCATATATATGTATGTATATATACAGTATATATATATATATATATATATATATATATATATATATATATATATATATATATATATATATAAATTAGAAATAATCAACACACAATCACGTGTGGAACAGAAATAAATTTCTGACTCACATCAGGATCGGACCCAGGTCTTTCAATTGAAAGGCAAGGCGCTGTCCACTAGGCCATACAATTCATAAAAGAAGTTGGAACCTGAGTGCCACTGCATACAAGGAATTACCTAGGCAAGCTAATTGCTGAGTCGAGAGGTTGGGGAAAACACGCTGGTATGCAAGCAGTTAGCTAGCCCAGGTAATTCCTGTGTGCAGTGGCACTAAAAGGTTCCAACTTCTTTTATGACTTGTTTCTACCTAGTGGGCAGAAACCTGCCCTTTCAATTGAAAGACTAGGTTGATCTGATGAATGATGAAAATTTATATACATATATATATATACATACGGATGTATTAGCCTGTCTGCTCTCATGTTATTATTATTATTATTATTATTATTATTATTATTATTATTATTATTATTATTATTATTATTATTGTTCAAAATGCACACGAAATCATAACAATTAAGTAAACTAAGGTGGAAAATATAAGTAAAACTCACAAGAAAGAAAATTACTAGCTTACTAACCAGCTTCTTAGACATATGTCAATATGTCAGACAGATTATAACAAATGGCACGGAGCTTCTGTGTATCATGTATAGAGACTAAAAATTTGCATTAAAATAAATTGTGCATTAGCCTACCCAAGAGAGGTCAGTAGTACAAAAAGTAAAACAGCAACATCAAGAATAAAAATGTCAAAACTAAATGACAAGATAAATTACTAAGCCAAAAGAATCAGAAATGAGAACGAAAAGGAGAAAATAAACAATACAAGACTTGCACGCTAGATGTAAACACAGGATCATGCGCATCCCGATGCTACGTTGATATGGCGGGAACAGGGGCCCATGTATTATGAGCGCTGGCGCTTGGCTGCTAACTGTAATCTTTCATAGGCACACTGTGAAGCATTGCGAAAGGATGAGGCCATTGCTCATGGTTACATGGTAGCGTTATTTATTGGTTTATGTGTATCGATTTTGCTTGCATCATGTTCTTCATCTAGGAGCAGAGCTTTGTAAAATGGCGTAGACCTATGCTTGTAGTGACGTAATTGCCAGTTTTTTTTTAGTTTTATCTAACATTATGATCATATATTTCATTTACGTAAATTTTCATCTTTATTTCCGTATCATGATGATACCACTAAGTAATAAAAGGACATTTGAGAAAATTGATAAGGATATAGAACAGTCTTTTCTCGGTTATTTGATAAATATAAACTCGGTAAGATACTTTCAGTTGCATTTCTTTAAGTATTGTTATTATAATTTCTAGACCTAGGAGACACTTAACTGATCCGGAGCAAGAACCCGGGTTCCATTTGGGGTCAGAGGTGGACCGTTTCGAAAACAGTTCGTGAAAACCCCATTTTGACTCGAGTATTGTGCTCCTGGTAGTTAGACAATTGCGGTGGATGCAACCAATGGGAAGCGGGGATGGGGTTAGCGACCTCATCCCAAGCTATCTGCTGAAACCCGGAAGGGTAACATCCTTTGAAGCAGTACCTGGTTATTATATATATATATATATATATATATATATATATATATATATATAATATGTACGTTAATTTAAGTACGTTTCACAGGTTTATTAAAGCAATAGAATTACTAATTGACCATACAAATCTCCCGCTCTTGCTTGTATGTAAAATACCCAGTCTTCGAAAAATCCCACTATACAGATGAAATGATGAGGAAGCTTAATCATACACATTCTTACACTCTACAAAGCGAAGCGCCATGATAACCTGCATCGAAGCACAAGCGCACACTCAATGCACGCACAAACGCATGCACACACACACTCACGCCTGGCTGAGTTCCTCGGTGATGTTGACGGAATGTCGTCAGTTATTGCTCTGGATTTTTAGCTGAAATTTTCACCTTTTTCTTGTTTTTCTACAAGTCCGTCTGTCTGGCTCTTTGCCATTTCCCCCCGTCCCCCCCTCTCTCTCTCTCAAGGACATCGTACTACTGTGTTAGCTTATCATTAGAACAATGACTTATCCAGAGTATTTGAATAAGTGGTTCTACTATTAACCTGACGAATTTTAAGATATTAACCTCTCTTGATTAAAGTACACTGACCTACAGTACATTATATATATATATATATATATATATATATATATATATATATATATATATATATATATATATATATATACATATATATATATCAGCAGGTTATTATACATATTGTTAATAGTTATGGATTATGGGTGTTTTGTTATTGTCATATTTTCGTCGTTCTGTTGTCTCCTTTCAATTATAGTTTTGTCTCCAGTACTCAGAAATAAATCAGTCAATCATACGAGGTTAGAGATGACTTGTAACAATTACATTTCAAGAGGTTGGACTTTGATGCAATTTGAAGTAATAAGGGAAGGACGCAATAGATCTGTAGCCGAAGAGAAATTGCAAAGAACCTTTAGTACTATTTACAGTAAGCCACTCATGGCATACTGTAAACGGCAACCCCTTGGATACTAGTATCATATCCACAGCTCCTGTGGAAGTGCAATAATCCTCGCGCTAATTCGAGGATAATTGTGACAGTAACGATAAGAGTCAGAAGAAGCATTCCTACAACCCTTAAGTGCCATAATCCTCGTTCTAAGTCTCTAGAGCTAATCGACTCAAGCTGAGCCCGGGTGTGTCGTAGCTGTAAAGAGTACAGATGGCGGATTTGAAGCCCCTTTAAATTGATGGGACTGGCTTTCCCGCGCAATTGCGCTCTTGTTTATATGGCAGACGGTGGCATCCACTCATCTCAACTGCTGTTGTCGCCTGAGGGGCATTTGAAGGATTGCAGGAATGGGTATGTTGATGTCGTTGTAAAGAGAAATATATTTCGTGGAATGAGCGCCGAATTAATCTACGATAAACATGATAAACATACGTAGAAGTATTTTATTTATAAATATAAATAAGGTATGATAAACATGTACTGTAAATACCAAAATACGACTGAGGCAAAAGAACGTTGCCCAAGCACTTTTTATATATTTACTGTATACACATTCCTCTGAAGATGTGCAAACAGTAAATACACGGAAGCGCTTGGGTATCATTCTTCAAGTCCCTCTTACTTTGGTATTTGCACTATATATATATATATATATATATATATATATATATATATATATATATATATATACACTTTTTATTTAGATAGTAATAAGTAAGTCAGATAAATTAGGTTATAGTGCAGAAATGACTGCAGAGTCTTAAGAAGTTTGAAAGAATTTATAAGTTAAAAGACAATGAAAGCGAATGTTAGTAATGGCGCGTTTGCGAGTGACAGTGTCAGCCACGAGGGTGGAATGTGTTTATATTTACGATTAGTGAGAAAATGGAAGCGGCAAATTGTCGTAGGTGGCGGAGAAAGAATAAAAGGTGGCTGCTGAACGTCAATTAAAGAAAAAGTGAGAAATGCAGAGCTGTGATGATGTGGTCGAAAGTTTAGCTTAGGTGAAGAGAAGAGTCCGGTGTTCAGAGGTGGTCTGGTCACGTGTTGGGGTGATGGAGCTCAGTAAGATGGAGAGATTTGTCATTCGAAAGGCTTTGAAGGAAAGAGGAGAGGCATTAACCCGGTATGTATCCGCCTTTGTCAAAGTCCAGGGTAAACTGTAAATTGTCGACCGCACAATATGGTTTATATAATACTTTGATCCCCGAGGGACTAGTACTAAACACAGCGTCCCAAGGAGCTTCCGCCATGTTTAGTACTAGCACCTCGGAGTAGGTAGCTAGGCTACATACCGGGTTAATACCAAGAGGAGAGAGAAACCGAGGAAGCACTGGCTAAATAGCACATGAGTGTTGGAACCAAAGGACACTCATGTTCAGGAAACACGACAGAGCCCCAGGAAGTGGGTGTGTTTAGGATAGACATTTAAGGCGCAGTGTCTGTGTATTACAGAGGAAGGATTGATGTGCTGCTGGTGAGCCTTCTATTTCGGCAAATGTTTTAGGGAATTTTCACCACACGGGTCTTTATGGTTTATCCACCTTAAAAAGTCTGTATGTAGCAGTGACCGTTGTGATGTTTTTTCTGGAGCCACCCTGTTTGGGGAAATGGCTGCATATATATATATATATATATATATATATATATATATATATATATACATATGTGTGTATATGTATAAATGTATATAAATATATAGTATACATGTATGTGTATAAATGTGTATGTTTATATATATATATATATATATATATATATATATATATATAAATCGTACACATGTGTGAATTTAAAAATAAATAGACTATTATTGTTTCCAAGTAGTCTATTCTTTTTAGCAATTACGCCGTATATCACAGAGACATTAACTTATTCATGTTAATTATAGTTAAAAAAGCCCAGTCTGTAGGAGTTACGTTTGAATTTTATGGCAAATATAAAAACCCATTAAAGCTGAATGTTGAAGAGCCTCGCTTTTGTTCATGACTTGTGTATTGATGACTCTTCATTCAACTAAAGAACACTGGGGACTAGATATATAAAACTTTGATGTTTGTATTTTGTGATTTACTCTGTATTCATTCGTATTTTCGCATGTGTTAATATACTTCTGTATTTCCTCTAACATTAGAATTTAAGTGTTACAAATAATAATACTCTATACCACTAATTAGGACACCGTGACAAAGGAATCGGTGTCCACCTCTTGCAAAACTCAATTCAATAACTTGCACTAGACCAAACTCGCCCGAGCATCTTCTTACCTCAGCATAATCACATTTCTCCGGCTGAATACGATTAGACAGAGACCCTGAGCAGCTCCTCGATATAGAAAGACCTAGGCTGATGTTACACGATAACTTTCTTTAACTCTTCGTTTTGTGCAGCTTTCGACGTCTTGCCGTTGAACTATGCGCCAAGTAGGCAGAAGTATTTGTAAATTTGGGGGCAAGTTTAGCTTCAAAACGTGTAAAAGACGTCAGAAAATTTGCTGATGTGATGTTGCTTTGGCATCTGAAATAAGTTGGGATACAGACCTTGTGGCACTCCACGCAAAAAAAAAAAAAAGTTACGCGTGTTTGTGTTGTGACTGAGAAAGGCAAAATACTTAGCCAAAACATTGGTCCACATCCTCCAACGACTCCTCTAAAACGAAGTTTTAAGAAACCTCAGTAAACCTGTGATAGGAAATTCATGTCCTGCTGAAAATAGGGTTAGAAAACAACTCTTAAGTACTCATATGTCTCGTGAAAACAAAACCAAGATAAACGTGAATGATTTTGCCAAGAAACATTTAGTCAAAGTTCGAAATCATCGATTGGAAACGAAGCCTCTGCATGTATAGGAAGCCTTCGTAGACGTATGAGTGAAACAAAATGCAAGAGTAGGCGAAATCTTTAAAGAAATCGTCCAAGGATTCTCCTCTCCTCGGTTAAGAAGAAGAATTGGAAGACATGGAGTTGGAAAAGTAAGACGAAGAAAAGGAGAGGTGATTCTCGGAATGTTGGAAGGAGAGGGGGAGAGAGAGAGAGAGAGAGAGAGAGAGAGAGAGAGAGAGAGAGAGAAAGAAAGAGAGAGGGGAGGGAACGTCGTCGATAGTTCCCTAAGAGCCTCCCCTTTCCACCGCACGAAGAGGAAACAAGAAAAAAAATAAAGGAAAATACCGAATGCCGCCGAACAGTTCGTAAGAAACAAATCCGCGCCGGAGAGATACAAAGCCTTTTTAAATATTCATTAGCGAGCTTGGGTCGTTTTTCAGAATGTCCGGGTAACAGAATTGTTATGTCTTTGGCCAGGAAATATGAGAAAAGGCAGTGCACATTGACGATATTGCGTTCCCCGACTTCTGTGCAACAGACTTCGGATCATTTCCGACCTGGAAGAAGAAGACAAAGACCGCAGAGAACATATATAAATAAGGAAAGAACGAAGCAACACACTGCCTTCAAGAGCGCTAGTGTGCCCTCCACGTCAACTCTATTAAATTGACCTGTATGTGTGCGTGTGTGCGCGCGCTCGTGCGTGTGTGTGTGTGCGCGCGTAAGAGAGATAAAGAAAGAAACACATACACTTTAAAGAATTATACCGTTCTTAACTCTGTCTCTCTTACGTAACACTGACTGATTCTTGGGCCACAGATAGATATCCTGGGCTACACCCCTTTCTACTAAATCTACGTATTTTATAAGTCAAAGGACATGTGTATATTCATTCACACAAACACTCACATATATAGACACAATGACACTATATCCACACACCTACTGCGCTCTGAAATATAAAAATAAGCAAAAACTCAGCAAGAACTTTAACTCTTGTGTCTGATTTACATTTCACAGTGCTGTGGTGTTCCATAATCAGTCGGAGTTTTGTTACAGTGAAGCAAATTACTATAGACTCCCCCAAAAAAACTAACATGTGTGCCATATAGTTGGTCAGTACTTGGATGGGATACCAAGACTAGCCAGACTCCTTAGCATACAAGCTCTTGGCTCTTCTCGGAGTTGAGTTAGATATGCTTAATACTTTTATCGCTATCTGTAATCTATGTTCATCGTGAGAACAACGCAACATTTGACGTATCACTGCAAGAATGCGTGGCATGGCATGGCATGACAAAACAGAGAGGGACCGAAGTCCTTCTAAAAGAACCACGTCATTGCTTAGGAAGGGAAAAGTCAGCTCCGAAACGATAACCTGGCAGTGATTTTCTGTCCGCTAAGACAAAGGGTCGCAATTGAGGGCATTTTCGCCCATTGAACTCGTGATTACGCTATCGTGTAGCCGAATGCAATTGATGTGTTGTGCTGCAGACGTTAAAAGGGATTCCCTGTGAATACACAAGAAGAAGAGTTGTTGCACACGACGGTCACTCTTATTATACAACGTAGAACTTCTGTAAATGGTTTCTCAAATCATTTTAACAGGCTCCCTTCTCCAGTCCTTTATGTGTGTGTGCGTGTTTGTATGCCTATGCGGTGTCTGTACGTCTTCCTGTTTCTCTCTATCTCTTCTCCTACCCACCATTTTCCTTTAAACCCCCAACTTCCTCCATCCCAACCCCCGCAGTCCTGCCTCCTTTCGGTTATTTCCCCTCTGAGTCTATTTCCCCTTTTACTCACACGTGAACTTCCTCCTCCATGTATCCAATGTATGTTTACATGTATATCTGCATTTCTATACGTTTCCCTCTCGTTTCTACCCACTCTTTTCGCAATATCTTCACCGGTTGCTTTCTCTCTCTCTCTTCTCCTCTGTGCTATCCTAGCACTAGCACCACCACCACCACCACCACCACCGCCACCACCAAACCACCACCAGCAACCTCCTCCACCATCGCCTCCTCCCCTGCAGTGGCGGGAGTCCGTCGACCGTCTACCCATTCCACGACCAATTTCCCAGAGATTTTCGACCTTGTTTCTAATGTCTTGGATCGCCATAAATCTCATTTGAGCCGCAGTGCTGAAGGAAGCTCGAACTTGTAACAAACCGAAGCGTAATAAATCTATTTCGTATTTTTGTCTATATCTGTATTGAGCGAGCTGCTTCTGGCGAGTTTTTGATGGGTCAGAAAATATTATATTTGTCTCGGGTGTCGTAAAATCGATCCAACCGATCTCTCTCTCTCTCTCTCTCTCTCTCTCTCTCTCTCTCTCTCTCTCTCTCTCTCCCCGTGTGCCACCTTAAAGACTTAGTACCGCTTTGGTCCGAAACCGTCGGAGAAATGCTTGTCATGGACTACGGGTTCAATGTAGGAATAACAGCCAAGATGTCTGTTTGTCACGAAATTCGATTCGTTCCTTTCGCGTTTCGAGTAGCCCAGGAGCTTTCTGTATGTTTGATAGTTAACGTACTAACGTATATATACAGTATATATATATATATATATATATATATATATATATATATATATATATATATATATGTATATGTATGCAACGTTTGTTTCAGGTGGTATTCAAGGGTATTCAGCAACGACAGAATTACGACTGCAAAGTTTTACCAGAAAGGGCGGGAAACCTCGCTGCCCCTGACTGCACAATTTTAGACTCAGTTATTTTTAAACCACGATATTGATTGCGGCGTTTCAATGTAAGACTCGGCTCGTTTTCCCAAATGAATTTTTATAAACCTAGCGTAGCTCTGATCAGTGTTAATGATCGCTGAGGAGGAAATGAAATGCAGATATTAATAGAGGAAGCTTTTTATTGCAAAAGCTTTAAATGCGAGACAACGTATGTTGTACCTATCGGCGTTAACGATTCGTGGTTGATGTAGTAGATTTTAAATGTGTGGACCAATAAAACGAAGACACATGTTAAGTCAACTTTTTCATGTTTCATCTCTAGACTGTTTTCCTGCTGTTTAAACAGTTCGTATTGGATAAATTAATTTACCTGTGAAGAATTGGTCTACAGTTTCCATAAAAGTTGTCGAGTGAATATGCACCAGAGGAGATTTATTGCACTAGTTATTTATCTGTGTAAATCCATGGGAATAAAACTAGCCTGCACTTTTCATAATTACCCTGTCGTTTCCATATAGTTTTTCCAGAAGAACTGGATGGTAATTTACCGCAACCAACCACCTTGTATATCTGCATGAACGTAGCAAATCGTAAGTTATCGTTGTGATTGATAGCCAAAACGGCTTAGACGGAAACCCAACAAATAGTCTCTATTGATTGACTGCCATAACCGTACTGCCACTCTATATATATATTGTTACCTTTTCCCTTTTCATCTGTTCTTGCATTAATGGAGCCTATTTTGACCGAAAAGAAGGGTCCCGCTAGCAACATTCTCCTATTCTTTTAGAACTCTCTCTCTCTCTCTCTCTCTCTCTCTCTCTCTCTCTCTCTCTCTCTCTCTCTCTCTCTCCATTATTTCTTTACTATATTGTAGTTTCCACTAATACTTTCCTTATTCCCTCTATACTGTCATATTTCTTTATCTCCCTCTGTCTGTTATTTCTTTACAGATATTGACGTTATTGCTAATATTTACATTTCACTCTCCTTACAGTCATATTTCTCTCTCTCTCTCTCTCTCTCTCTCTCTCAATTATTTCTTTACAATACTGTAGTTGCCACTAATACTTTCCTTTCTTCTATACTGTCATATTTCTCTGTCTGTGTCCGTTATTACTTTACAAATATTGAAGTTATACCTAATATTTACCTTTCACACTCTCTCTCTCTCTCTCTCTCTCTCTCTCTCTCTCTCTCTCTCTCTCTCTCTCTCTCTCCAGTGGGCAAAACACTTCCATTTCCACCACTCCGTCTTTCTCAGAATTCCGTTTGGTGAAAAGTGATATCGCCACAGACTTCACCTGTGCACAAACCCGTACTGCAGACGTGTTTGTGCATACACGTTTGTACACAAGTAACAACTTAGTCGTAAACACGATCGTGTGTCCCAGTAGGCCTATAATCTCATATACGGGTTTACATTTTGCGTGTATTCAAGTGTTATAGACCTACACAAACAGATTCTGCACATATTAAATTGTGTGTACGTTTGTGTAGCCCACGTGTACTGTACATGTGCGCCCGAGCATGTTTTACTTTTCTTCAGGGTCGCGTGCTTCCGTGGACATGTAGGTGAACGGAAAATGAAATAAATAAAGAGAGAGAGAAGAGGATATGATAAGGATACAGAGAAAGGAGAGAAAGATGATGATGATGGAGAGGGAGAGAGAGAGAGATTGCGTTGGCAAGGCCTTAGAGAAATGTAATTTATTTAAAGATGATAAAAAATGAGAGACATTTTTATAGAATGGGAAATTTATTGACAGCTGTTTTATACACACACACACACACACACACACACATATATATATATATATATATATATATATATATATATATATATATATATATATATATATGTATGTATATATATATATATTTGTTCCACAGTGGTGCACAGAAGTTACCAACTCGAGAGGTATATAACCTTTCTGTTGACTCTTCTACAATGTTCGCTTCTGGAGTGTGGAATTCCCACCGTTCCTCTGTGTTTCCAAAAGCATTTAACTATATTCCTTAAAAAAAAAAAAGGCGGGTTTTGAGAGAGAGAGAGAGAGAGAGAAGATGCCATGCATAAAAGGCGAGAGAGAGAGAGAGATAGAGGTAGAGACAGAGAGAATGCGCTATGAAAAAAAAGACGAGAGAGAGAAGGGGGTAAAAAAAAAGGAGAGAGAGAGAGAGAGAGAGAAGATGGTATAAAAAAAAAAAGCAGAGAGAGAAGGTGCTATGAAAAAAGACAATGGAGAGAGAGAAAGAGAGAAGGTGGTATGAAAAAAAAAAGCAGAGAGAGAGGGAGAGAGATGGTGCTATGAAAAACAGCACAGAGAGAGAGAGAGAGAGAATGAAACATGCACTTCATCAATAAGTGACGTCGTCACATCTTTACACTGGTCGTCATCAAAGGCAACTTCCCCTTTGTATTACTCCGTGTTATAACAACTAAACAAAAACAAGTGATAAAAATCCTCCTTTATTATAAGAATAAAAAAAAACTGAATCAATAAGCGGAAAATATACCTATATAAAAAACAAATAAATAAAATCTGCTATTATTCAGTAGAGACTTTTGTTGGCTGAATAATGAAGAATATATATGACTGTATAATGATAATGCGAGGTAATTATTTAATGAGAATGTATGATGAAAGCATGAAGTCATTTTATAATGAAGTATGAGGTTATTTCATAATGAGAGTGTGAGATAATACTTCATTTTGAATAAAGATAACTACATGTAAGACTAAGGGTCACATAAACGGGAATGTGAGATCATGACAATGAAGTATTTAATTACAAAGAGATAATTGCATCACGAGGATGACTTCATTCATTATAATTCGACGACTGAATGATAATAGTGAGATCATTATTTAATTCAAATACAGTAATGACATGAGTGTTAGATAATATCCAATGAAATTTGATAATTGCTTGAAGAGAATGAGAGCATCAGTTCATGAAATGAAATCGTGGCAAGGTGAGATTGTCATATTTAATGAAACATTGTCCATTTAGGTGAGATAATTGCATTGTGAAAGTGAGATCATCATTTCATATAGATAAAGTTATTATCTGATCACCATCATTTGACAATGAGATAATTGTGAAACTAAACCTTCAATTCGAAAGTAGTGTCTTTCCCTCTACCGTCAGGCTTTGGCAGTTTCTACCTTGCTTCGGTTTTCCAAATGCATAAGATAATTCCCTCTTTCAAGAGGCAAGTTTCTCTCAGGTCTTCGGCAGATAACGTCGTTAGGCTACTGTGTAAGAAAATGAGATAATAGGTCCTCAGTAGGCCTAATAATGTGGTCGTTGGAGAGAATGAAACAGTACTAAAGAATGGGTAAGAGGGAGGGAAATATAGTACTAAAAATATAGGTGAGAGATAAGGAAAGATAGTACTAAAATTATAGGTGAGAGAGAGGAAAGATAGTATTAAAATTGTAAGTGAGAGAGGAGGAAAGATAGTACTAAAAATATAGGTGAGAGAGCAGGACAGATAGTACTAAAATTGTAGGTGAGAGAGTGGGACAGATAGTACTGAAAATATAGGCGAGAGAGCAGGAGAGATAGCACTAAAATTATAGGTGAGAGAGGGTAGAGCAGATAGTACTAAAAGAATGGGAGTGGGAGGAAGAAACATAGTACTAAAAGAACGGGCGAATGTTGTGCGAGAGAGAAAACCTGAGAGAGGTCGTCGAGAGAGGAAGAGAATCTTCGGTGGAAAGAGGGAAAGGAAAGAAATGTGGAGGGAACGCACTGTAACTGAGACTAGCTTTTCCATTCTCCGATATTCGAAGAGCTGCCGCAGTCAGGACAGGCAACAAAACCAACCAACCAGTTTGTCGGGAGCCTTTTCTCCAGGGTGTACTGTACGTAGGAGGCCGAGACGGACAAGGACACGAACACGGGTCCAGAAACGAACGGACGACGTGGACTTAAATGTTCCGAACACAACATTGCAACTTCGTCCCATTCCTGTTTTAAAGGGCGTGAAAAGGTGGTTGCTTGCCTTCGCGGTTTTTTTTTCTCTCTCTTTTTTCCTCTTTCTGTTTTGTTGGGATTTTAAACATTCGGTCAGCATTTAAATCCTTTGTTTGGTTTTTATTTATGTTTTTATTTCCTTTTTTCTGTTTAGTATTTCGACAAATTTTAATATTTTTGTTTGAGGTAATTTTATAGAATGTCACAACACTCTTATTTATCCCTCTCTCTCTTATATATATATATATATATATATATATATATATATATATATATATATATATATATATATATATATATATATATATATATATATATATATATATGGGAAATCTCTGGGAAAGTCGATCCACCTCTGAATCCGTTGTCTTCAATAAGCGCGGTATTTTGGAGGCTGAGCGGTGGGGTTCCGTTGTTTATTTGTGACCCATAAAATGATGACGAACTTTTTAAAGTGGACATTGCCGTTTCGTGATGGTGCTAACGTCGTCAGTGCGTTCTATTTTCCATTTACGAGTATTTCTTCCTGAAGAGATACTGATTGGTGTTCTGGGTGTGGCTGACACACACAAACGCATGAACACTTGCACATTTATAGCAGTCTTTCATGAGTTGTTTCCCATTGCCACAATCTAACCACTTTGCCTAAGAGAGAGAGAGAGAGGGGGGGGGAATCAAATAATTGCTGGGAACGAGATCAGCTGTGTATAAAGTTATCTTTTAGAACGAGATCATCTGTGTATGAAGTTATCTTTTAGAACGAGATCGGCTGCGTACAAAGCTATCTTTTAGAACGAGATCGGGTGTATAAAGTTATCTTTTAGAACGAGACCGGCTGTGTATAAAGTTTTAGAACGAGATCGGCTGTGTTTAAAGTTATCTTTTAGAACGAGATCGGCTGTGTATAAAGCTAATCTTTTAGAACGAGATCGGCTGTGTATAAAGCTATCTTTTAGAACGAGATCAGCTGTGTATAAAGTTATTCGTTCTCCTAATCATGGCTTGTCAGTCATAAAACCTGAATGAAATGATCAAGTTTTCCATTTCGACCGCGTTATATTCCTTGTCTTTGTCGTTATAATATATGCCTTGCCCAGGCCCCCGGCCCCCCTTGCCGCTGGTTATGCTTTACTGGCTTCACTGTTCACTATTGTGTGTGTGTGTGTGTGTGTGTGTGTGTGGCTGCTCTATCAGACACCCAGCGAGCAGCCGTAACGTCCTGTACCAGTCAGTACGAAGTGTCTGACTGCCTTTTAATCAATAGATTATTCATTACTTGCTGAAAATTCTCATGACGAAATATCTGAAATAATTCTTCAATAAACAAAAATAACCTGTAAGCCGCTTTATGAACTCAGCTCTGAGGCATTTCAAAAACAGCAGAACACTATTGTGATCGTAATATCGATGGCTAATATTTCACTGAATGTCGAATGAAATCTATATTGAGTCCCAGACAAGTGAGGATTACACTTTTCTTATCACTCGATAATCAAACGCAAGAGAAAGCGATTCCGTCTCAACTAATGTTTGTGTTTTTTTTCCTTCTTATTTTGTCCAAAAATGTCAAAGTGAGAACAGACCGCCAAAACGCATGCCTCACTTGACAGCTTCTGAGCCTTTGCTCACAATAACAAACAAAGGCGACATCTGTTGGTGGAAATCAGAACTCGTGGGACTTCACGCTATATCGGCGCTACAACTTTCTTTTTTCTGTTAGGCGGGATCTAATGTATAATATACAGTATTATTTTAATAATCCCCTTCTACAGTAGAAATATATCATTGCTGGGTGAGCACAAGATTTACCGCCTGTGAAACTGATCAACTTCCTTTAAATCTAGACAATCACTGAAGTCGCATTAGAAAGTCCCGGAACAAAGACACGCAATTATTGCTAGAGGTCTTTGACTGGAATGACACGAAGATGCTCTCACTCACGTCAAGAGTTCTTGGTCGAACGATACTCAAGGAATGAGATCGGTGTGTCTCTATGAATACGATAAATACTAGAAACCTTGACGTGTTTTTTTGTTTGGGAATTAAGAATTCTTGAAATATATAAAAGGAGGGTGTATATAAGCAATAATGAGGAAATGCTAAAATAGTGAACCCTGAGCACGATCAAGAAGAATATAAGCAAGAAAAAAACTAGAAAAAAAAAAAAACATTGATTTTCTGGTTTCTGGCAGTTTATCTTCTTGTGTGCGAACGTGGAAACATTTCCTGATGAAAGTATCCCGGCGACCCCAACCGTACATTTTAGCATGATCGATGTTTTCGTAGAAAGAAACCTTGTTCAAGAGAGTATATAAAGGTGATAAGCAAGGAAAGGGACCTGGGTTGAGAGCTGCGTCTACAGGGTCCGGATGCGGTAGGGTTGGCGTACATCCGGTGTGGGGGAGGTAGAGGTGAAGAGAAGGGGAGAGAAAGAGCCTCAGTTGAGACTAGTCTATGGCTTGATTTAAATTACGGGAAGTTCGGAAAGTCTGTGGCTTAATTTGGATAGGAGGGAAACGAGTCAGAGTTGAGGTTGGTGTATGACTTGATTTACATCAGTGTGGAAAGAAAGAACCAGGATGACGTTTCTCAAAAGGTAGCGCGGGAAGCCAGGTTTGAAAGTTAAAACATAGTCTATATGGCTTGATTTATACCAGGGGATGGGGGAAGGGAGAGGCTAACGAGACAGAGTGAGACTAGCGGTTGATTTAATCGGATCCCATTCTCTTTCATTCCAACGTCACTCGAGGGAACAAATGACCCACAGGGAAACAGAAGAAGAGGAAACCCTTCCGGCGAATTTAAAAATGTTCTTTGGTGCCATTTAAAAACAAGGTTACCTAAACAGAAGTTTTTCCACTGATGTTAGCAGTGTGTATATATATATATATATATATATATATATATATATATATATATATATATATATATATATATATATATATATATATATATATATATATATAATGGGTGTATGTGTACATCCCGAATGATCAGGTAGAGTGAATACACACAATAAAACATAACCAGAGTCACGTTGGGTTTTGGCATGGCACTTTGTGAGTGGCGGGAATTAAAAAAAAAAATAACAAAGCCGGGAAAAGGAACCTGACAAATCTACATCAGGGATATTCACTGACTGACCTCCTATCCGACCATGAATTTCAAAATGTTAACAAAAATCGTTTATGTATAGTTTCCAACCGTTGCATTATTGATTTTATGGCGTGATGACAGTTTATCACCTTTGTCCTAGCTAAGGGCATTGGGATCGTCTGTCCAGTGATCGTGACATGAAAAATATCACCTTCCATTTATGCAGAAGCATAGCCCCAGTAATACGTGTATGTTCGTCCAATTCCGATTTTATCATAAAAGTTGCGAATAAAATATATTTCTTCTGTAATTTCATGGTTTTAACTATATTGTTTTTATTTGTTTATATAAAACGATATTGGATACCTATTCAGCCATCTACAGCCTTCATTTAAATAATAATAATAATAATAATAATAATAATAATAATAATAATAATAATAATAATAATAATAATAAGAGACTAGGATGCTAGTTTGAAAGGAAGAAATCTGACTTTCATACTTATTACCTATTGGTCGAATGTGGTTTAGAGACTACTCTCTTCTTGGTTGTGGACTAAAATCACTTATCGGCAACTTTGGAGAGAAGTTAAACACAAATGTAGCAATGTTTTCTGATGTGGTTACGCGGGGTTGTGAGAGGGTTACGTAAATAAAGAAAAAGAAAAAAGTAGATTATGCAAAAGAGAGAGAGAGAGAAGCTTCTACCAGTGCCCCGATCGAGACTGGATTAAATCACTTGGCGGCAACTATCGGGTAGATAAGCATATGAAGAAAAGACAAAAATGTACCAATGTTTTGTGGAAAATGTTACGCGGCGTCATAAGGGTGTTGTATAAACAAAGAAAAGAACGGATTATGTAAGAGAGAGAGAGAGAGAAATGTTTCAGCCACAAGAATGACATTGTTAAAAGAAGAGAATAGTTGCAAGGCAGTGTTACCAAGATGAATCATATACATTTCATAGCAGTTCGCGAAACAAAACTTGCGAGAAAATGCATTTCTGGAAGGATGGATAATTATTTAACAATTGTAAGTACAGCAGCATTCTAATTGTAGGATATGGAATAGCTGTTATGAAAAGGAAGAGAAACCCAGGTAACAAGGAAGTGTGTACGGTGGGCGTGAACAGGTAACGATCCTATGAAGAAAAAGAAGAAGAATAAGAAGAAGGCTGGAGATTAAGGGCGTGTGTTTTTGTGGTTGGGTGCAGGAGGTTGTCTGCTTGATGTCAAGAGAGGGTGGGGAAGGCTGAGGCCAAAAAAAAAAAGTCAGGATTTTATTTAGAAATTGAAGAATGGCAGCCACCTGAATAGGAAGAACGACAATAACTTGCAACACACTTTTGATATCTGTCGTCTGGAATCGAACCAAGCTCTCTCGCAGGCGACTACAGTATATGAAGGAGTACCATAACTTACACCCATATACGTCAAGTAATTAATAAATTCTTAAAATATTTTACTTATTCATGGTGTCTTTTTTATTTAGGTTAATATTCCCTAAAGAAATACCTGAAAGAAGTTGCAGTTAAAGTGCTTGATACTGGCTTCGTTGTCAAATGTTTTGGTTTATTCAGTTTGATGCTCGTAGGCTTAGAGCAAGGGGCGGCATCTCAACCGAAAAACAGTTTTCTTTATATATATCCCAGATTACAAAACGTATCCAGAGTGATAGGGGAAACTGTGGACTGAAGGATATAGTCTATCTACAGTAATAACCAGTCTTCTCTGAAAGCGAAATTACTCGGAACAGTCACTGCCTACCACGCTTACCAATTAACTGCTAAGTGAGCGAACCCATGTGCTGAAGAGTTAGACAGGTTTCCATTCAGAATATTTGTCCGTGATGAACTCACCTGCCGAATTAATTCTGCTTAGCAAATACAGACGAAGGAAACGAGTTCTAGAGCTTTTTTTTTTTTTTAGTCATGTTAAACCACAGCGATGTGAAAGTGTAGAATTTCTTCTTTATATTAATATTTGTTTTAACTCGTATGTCTCATTAATACGGGTCTGAGATGCTCGCAGTGACATTTAATTTATTCAAGATCATTCTCTTCCTCGTTGTTTATGCAATTATTTTCTGTGTGTGTGATGGAGAGAGAGAGAGCGGACCTTAAATTGGTCTGTATAAACATAATGAATCGCATACTTTGCTTCTGCAAGAAGACACTGAGAAGAGGCGTATAATTTTCTTGAAATGGCGAGATTTATCAGAAATGGCGTTAATAGTTTAATTAAAACGACTTTTTCAAATATCTAATAAGTTTCTTTGTCATCTGCTCTTTTCGGTTGTACTCTCTATCTCGTGGTACGTAGATAAAGGCTCTTCATATCGCAAGTACGTTTTCTGGCGGGTTGAGCATTTTGCCGCCAAAAGTCCAATCCAGTACCCACTATTTTATGTACATCGGTGGCAAAACTTAGGACGAAGCAAGATGTAATAAAGCTGCTTAAGTGACACCACCTAAAAACCTAAGTGCGCGAATTGGCGGCTGTAGATATAATCTTCTTCCCACGTCATTAATAAAGACGTATGGTGTCACGTTTCTTGTAGTCCTAGTTAATTAATGCGACAGTGGTTATTTGTCTAACTGTTAGTCTTAATTGTCTTCGTTATTTTAACTATTATTTTATGTTGTTCTATTTCTTCCTCGCTTCTTAATTAGGTGCGGTTATTTAGTTTTTGAAAATTCTTCAAGCCCCCAGATGTGGAGTTGAAGACTAGACTTAAAAAGTTAGGCCTACTCTCCAACATTTCCGTCGTGCTGTCTCAAGACATACGATCTCAAATATGCATTAACAGGCGCGGACAAATTTTATCAGTTCTTCGGATGTATTTGTTGTCGTTCACTTCTGGTACAACAGTTTCGTTATCCCCATAGTACGTGGTCAATTACCCCCGTGGTACGTTGCAAGTCTTATCTTCACCGTATGCGACTGGCACCTTTGTTGTTTCTTATCCCAAGTCTTGGACGTGCATCTCGTTATCGTAATCCGATATTCGTCGACTGCAGGCTATCGTACCATAAGTTCGTCATATTACCCTTTATGTAAATCTGCCATGTAACATGATACTAGGTTTTCGGTAGAGTGAGTGCACATTTAAATTATTCCTCGGCAAAATAGTATAGTTCCTGATATGATAGGGTACCATATCATATATATATATATATATATATATATATATATATATATATATATATATATATATATATATATATATATATATATATATATATATATATTACCCAGGAAAACCTTTTTGATTTTCCTGCTTAAAAGTATGAAAATATAAACTATCCATATGCTATATATATATATATATATATATATATATATATATATATATATATATATATATATATATATACATATACAGGAAAATACATACATATATAGATGATATATATATATATAATATATATATATATATATATATATATATATATATATATATATATATACTATATATATATATATATATATATATCAAAAGTTTACTCTTCAGCAGAGAGAGAGAGAGAGAGAGAGAGAGAGCTAATTATTCAAATCTGCACTTATAGTGGAGAGTGCGAATAATGTTTAAGTTTTTTAACTCTAAACACGTTAAAAGATTTAAAAACTAATTTAACAGTTCACGTGAGATACTACATAATTAATGACCTCTTTATAAGAGAGAGAGAGAGAGAGAGAGAGAGAGAGAGAGAGAGAGAGTCTGGCCATGTATGTAGTATAGAGTATGCGAATAATATTGACGTATTTTTCAATGTTTACGTATTTTTCAACCATAATTAATGACCTCTTTATAAGAGAGAGAGAGAGAGAGATAGTTTTGCCATGTGTGTAGTATAGAGTATGCGAATAATGTTGACGTATTTGTCAACGATCAGCGAGTCAAGATATTTAACAACTAAAACAACAAATTACGTGAGAAACTACATAATTAATGATCTCGTTGAGAGAGAGAGAGAGAGAGAGAGAGAGATAAAGACCGTCCCAATTTCAAACCAACGTTGCGACGGACGGGAACACTGTTCGCCCGAGAGAAAATTTCCCGCCAAAACCAGCCCCCGAACGTTTTCTCGTACATTAATGGCGTCCAGTGATGATATCAGCAACGTTTAACATTTTTCACGGGGGAAACTCTGATTTCCGTCGTTTAATTAACCGAAAACAAGTTTTGCCGAATTAATTTACTTAGCAAATGGGTTTTACGTCATCGTAATCAGCGGAAATTGTTACAGGAGTTAAAAGCTCGCGAACAGTGGACCACTTAAAGCGCTAAATTAGTAATTTGCAAATTGGGCTATATTCTATATATTGGCATAGTTTAATACTTAAATACACAAATATTATATATATATGTATGTATGTATGTATGTATGTATGTATGTATGTATGTATGTATGTATGTGTATATATGAAAGAATGTTTGCAAGCGCGTGTGTATCTAAGTCGGGAGGCGTGTGCTAGTTCAGGTGTGTAGTGCTTACGTATATATTTACTGACTATGTGATGCGTTTTCGGTAGATTATTTAATCGGTCCCATGGTCACTTGCTCAAGCCATTTGAAAAATTCATGCGTGAAACTAGCATAAAAACGGAAATGCTGTGATAGACCTCCGTTACATTGATGAATGGTTTCTCTTGATAATGACACCATTTTCGCACGCTTGAGCGATGAAATGATTCGTTTTCATTTTCCCACGAACCGATAAGGGAGCTTTTAGGAAACTCTCGCAGGTATCGTTTGAATAGCAGACATAAGCGCGCCAAATCCCCCCTCGGGTGGCACCTGTCAGCAGGCCTATAATGATATTATCAGGATATAGACCGACGTCCAGTGGCAATTTCCGAGGGAAAACGGCAGTCGAGTTGATGTCTACTATATGCTCCTGATAAATAAGAAATAATCTGTTTCGGGGTAGAGTACCACTGGTTCGTATGTGGACTTCGATAAATCTAGTTTATGATCCTCTACCGGTGGACGTTTAGACAGAACAGATGTTTTGGTGTTATCATGAATTTTAATGTGGAACACATGTAGCATAGGAATTATGTAAAAATTAACGTTCGTTTGGGTAACATCATGTACACGAGCGCCTTTTGACATATAGAATGTTGTGGTATACTGTTATAAATTTTAGAGCAATCGACCGTGGCATACTGTGCCTTCACCGAAGAGAGAAGCGTTGCTTATTAACTTTTATTTCGATAATTGAGAATTGCGGAATCTATAGTTTACGTTAAGGCTTCTAATATTTGTAAAATAACTTTTTGTTCAGTTTTATTCTAAATAATATACACGAATGAGTATTCATCACGGCCAGAACACCGTGCTTTGTGGTCTGCTGCTTGAATCTCGAAACTTTACTACATTTCCAGGTTCGAATATAACTTTCTATTTTGAAGGGCTGATACATCACTTCCTTGGCTGTTAACCCTCCTTCACCTCTTGCCGGGCTGCTTTCTTCTCTTCCCTGTTATAGTTCTATGACCAATATTCTGATCACTGAAAAGCGAGAGGACTGTGTCTCAACTGTGAGGCTGTCTTTTAAAATGATCACAAACAATCACTAACTAATAAATCAAGCCGAGAGATGAACTAATCAGCCATAGCATTTGTAACACAGTCTAGAGCAAACTTGCACCTAGACCGAACTGTATCACCCAGAGGCTAGTGTCGTCTGGATCACAGTCACAGGCCAGTCATCGAAAGAAACGCTTGGCAGCTGAACTGAGTCATGAGGGGGAGGAGGAATTGAGCAATCGTCGATTTGCCTCATGAGAGAAGCTGTTTTTGAGCGTTGAGCCTAAACTAGAAAGCCAATGTTGAACCTACAAGGAGCCGACGACTCATTTCAAACAAGAAAGGTAGCCCCCAAGCCAATGCAACGAGCGATGGATTCCCGTAACTAATTATGGCGAAATCATTAAAGCAAAAGCAGTGCTAGCACGAGGCCACCATTATTTAATGGCAACCAGCACTTTATGAACAAGTTTCATGCGCTTTGACTCTCATCATCTTGCACGGACAATACTGTCAAATTCCTAATGCAGCTGTTACAGTGTCTGGTAAGCTAAATGTATCCATTCCTATGTGCCCAGGATGCCAACAGAGCTACCGCTAAAAACAGAACAGGATGCGGTTTGATCATCAATGACGTGCATCTTTCATTTCAGCACCGGGACTGCTCACTGTGTTAGCGATTTTTGAGGAAACGCGACATTTTATTATCCAAAGTTCACGTCTTGTCCACTGCTACCTGCGGTATTGACTCCCTTTAGCAGAAAAGGTAGAAGAAATCTTGGGTATTCGAACAGTGGATATACTCCTACTGAACAAACGCGAGATTTAAAAAAAAAAAAAAAAAATTCGTGACAGAACAGACTGTATTCAGTGAGGCCACAAAACTGTTGGTAATCAGGAACTCGGCAAACGATGTTATGAATCAATTGGAATTTTAAGTTACTCTCTCTCGGCCTTTGGCTCAAAATACGTGTTTTTTTTTATACTTTTTCTTCGTATGAACAGAAATCTTGCTTTGCTGCAAGAATGTGCGGGTTGCTTTGTGTATTATTATTATTATTAATAATTACTAGAAATATTGTAGTTCCTTAATGACTTAGTTTCATTGTAGAGTGTCGTTAAATCACAATGCAATAAACACAATATAAATTTATTTATATATATATATATATATATATATATATATATATATATATATATATATATATATATATAAGAGAGAGAGAGAGAAATGTATGTTTATATTATTCACATCATTCGAGAAACCTCTCTGGTAGGCTAATTAAACGTTACACTGTGTTAGCATGTATTCAAGTCCGCCACATTTCTTCCCTAACTGATACCTAACGTCTAACTTTCTACTGGTATTCCTCCTTCGCTTCTTGATTCGCCATGCCTTTCCTCTGTCTCCTCCTCCCTCCCTCCCTCCCCTCCCCAGTCTACCCTGCCCTCCCGCCCACCACCCATTCCAAATCCATGAGACACCCCCCTCCCACTTCCAGCCCTCCACCTCTCTTCATCAAACCAGGATGTTTCACCTCTGTATAGTCTTCCCAAGTTCTGACGCAATTGTAGAATTATTCAACGTCGGCCATCCTCCCGGCTTATGGAAACGAATTGTGTAAACTAATACATGAACACAAGCCTTTTTTCACTTACAGCTATTACAGACATATATATATATATATATATATATATATATATATATATATATATATATATATATATATATATATATATTTTATATTTGTGTATATATCTTTGTATGTATGTAACGCAATCTGTGGAATACCAAATCTGCACTATATCTCTCCACCTTCCAGCATATTGTATGTTGCAACCTAACTTTTGCCGCGATAAAGGAAAGAAAAAAAAAGATTGCAAATGGCAGTGGTTTCTCCCATAAAAAAGTCGTCCGTGGGAATATAACATGTTATGCACAAAACGGTCTTCACGAAAAGAAAGTGTTCGTTCTTTAGCGCCAACAAATAGAGTTGCATCACCAGTTAGAATCACTTGCATGCAATTTTAATGTTATGGGGTTGTAACGTCATCAGACTATTAAAGGTGAGCGGTAGAAGAAGAGAGGACTGCTGCCTCTCCGATGTTATGTAAGAACGTTCCCGACGCATAGAGGGCCTGCCTTGTGTGCGTGCGTGTTTATGTGCCTCCAAACTCTCCTGGTCTGAGTAGCGATTCCCTCTCTTCTCTCCTTCACTCACTCACTCTCCTTCACTCACTCAACCGCCCTCACCCTACGAGTAGCAGAGTATGTGCGAGCATCTCAAAATTTAAGAAGTCGCTTATTTATTTTACTGTCGCGATATATAACATTACAGTTATAGCGGCACCCTAGAAATTATTTACCGAAAGAGGAGACTGTCAGATGGTGATTTTTACAAAAGCCGCTCGTGTCTTCGTGTATAATACAACGTATACAGAAGGTCCGACCTCCAAGCACCGGTAGAAAGGGTCTGGAACGCTACATTATTGGGAGGGGGATATGACTTGGAGGAGTGGGGGTGGGGGCCGTTGAGACTGCATTAATGTACCTCTCTGGTTTCTCTAAAAACTTGGTAAAAGCTTCACGGCGATAGAGCAAATACTTGATGAGGATAGTTGTATGGAATATTATGATACTTAAACACTTGGTTTTGAATGTGGACTAATTTCGTTATGCAACGCCGCACAGGGTTGCTAGGTATGGGTAGGACCTCTCCAACGAGGAATGTGTCATTTGCAGTAAGAAGCGCCGTTGGTACATTAGGTGGAGCGCATTGAAAACGTCTGAAGTTAAGTCCGTTTGAATTGAGGTAAACTCAACAAGCAGGTGAAGCAGAAAGCGCAAAAGTTTTTGGTGGCAGTTGTACCATCGGAAACACCTGGTATATTACCAGACATACACAGCCTCACCCTACCACCATCATTGCTAAACAAAGGCTGCATGAGGCTGTTCCCATCTGCCTCGACAGCAACACTACGTCCCTCGTCCCCACCACCCCCACAGCCTCTGTTGCTGTGCCTATGTATGTTTGCTGTGCCTATCCCGTGTACCCTCTCAACATTCGCTGTAAACATTGCTGGAATAAGAGAAAAAAAAAACCTCATGCTCAAAATATTTATCTACAAAGCCTCGATTTTAAGAAATTCTTTATTATCGAAAATTTCACAGAGGAAACACACAAGTATTAGTTTATTGTTGTATCTTGTATAAAGACAAACGAAAACCTAACCCAACAACAAAATTGGTTCGTGACTAAAGATATGGAGCGGTAAAATTTTCCTACACTTCGGCATCATAATACCAGCGTTCCTCGAACCCCGGTACAATGAATTTTACCAACTGAATTGACATGTGTAATTCCAAAAGGGTATTGCATGCAATAGTTACAGCACATGACAAATAGCGACTGTCACGATCATTATCTCTTTGTGATATATATGCAGTTATAGAAGTACTCTCGTTCCATAAGAGGGTTTTTTTAAAAACTAGGGTTCACTGTCAACAAGAAACGCCATTTGGAACCAAACTCTTGGAATAATTATTTAATAAAAATAGATGAACAGCCTTTCATGGGCCCAGCACAAAAGCATCCATGTTAAGACATTGGAGGCAACGAACGAGGAGAGCAATTTCATAAGGTTACAGTTTGAGTCTTATATCGGGGTCGCTAGCCTGACATGCGAACCTCGACAACCTAACCTTCCATGTTTTAGGTTCTTAGCGTATCTGCACAAATGTTCCTGACAGGCGCTTCCGTACTTATTTCTGAGTGGTGGCCTAAGTATATGGCAACTGGCACTTTCTCTACAAAAAGGAAAAGTACAAAAGTCCAATGTATCAAGGTTTCGCGAAGTTTTTTCAAAATATCACATACGTTTTCAGTAACTTTCGTTTCAGTTAAAACAAGACGAATTTTATGCTGAAATCGGTTATCTCTAACGAAATAAAGCTAATTCAATTAACAGAACTATTGACATCATCCAAAGTATCTACTAATAAACAGCTGGCCCCGTGACACAATATTCTTCAGTCGACTGAAAGTGAATAATAATGGTTTTGTTGGAAATGTTAGTTACTGGTGTCTGACAGCCAATTCGCGCGCTTTTCCCTATTTTTCGTGCTTTAGCTAAAATGATTATATTTGTTTTTTGCCACCCAATCGATATCTACTTAACGTTAAATCTACGTGTGTATGGGATAACTTAATGTATATTGCTCTGACGAGGGGAAATGATTTTGTGGGTCGACTGGAAACTGTGCTAATATAATGCACTCCTCGTAACTAAAATAGGTCACTAGTGTATTAAAATTGCAGGATGGTAAACTACTCGAGTCGCTTCAAGCCCCTACCGTAGTCTTTTAAAGTATTCCGCGTAGTCTTTTCTCTCTCTTTGGTACTTATTAAATGCTCATACACGGCACGCTGAATAAATGTAAGAAAGGTTTCCGCATTTTCCTGTGCTGTTGAGAATGAGAACAAAATTAACCGCAAAAGAATGTTCGTGGAATACTGTGATAGCAAAGCCGAGCTGCTAAGACTGTTCGTAGTGACATGCAGTTGACTCGCAAGTGGGCTAGAAACTCAGACATGAACCAGGGAAAGGCGTGCACAAACCCCTCAACCCCTTGGACGCCGCAGGGGTGTCCTGTTACAGAACTCTGGAACAAACCTCAGGAAACCCCACATACGTACCCGTATTTCGCTCTGGTCATGTTCAACTGTTAAAGAGCAATGTATCTTCAGATAGAACCGATTCTAGCTGTGCAAAAGGATAAAATCAAACAAATATATTAACAGCAACAAATATAGCCGTGTAATACGGAATGCATGACGCGCTGCCATTTCATATCATGTGGCGATAAGGCCAAAGACGTGAATATGAATTACGTCTAAGCTTAAAAAGACAAAATGGCCGTGGTTCGTGGTGTAGCACGTCCTTCCTCTGGACCACTTCGCCCCACACTCGCATTTTCCACAGTTCCACAACTCCCGCTCGGTGCAAGTGTGCCGAGTACCCATCCGAAGGTGTTTTAGAAATAGATGGAAATGACAATTAAAGTAGTTGATATACATATTAACATTTATTTGTTAATTTAAACGTTATATTAACAATTTTGAGATATAAATAACGATTATCCAAGTAAAAAAGTGTTAAAATAACCTTTGAGTCGAGCACCAAAACTTTGAAATCGAGCCTTGGCTGTTTACCAACAGATGGCGGCAGTGAGTGAATAGTGTTCCAAGGGAAGGTTGTATGTGTTTGCTCCTCGATTATCGTTGTTTAATATGATCGTAGTGTAAGGGAAACCATCATATAGTGATATGTGACGAGGAATTGCCCCGTGGTGTTATCATGAACGACGAGAAAGAAGAAGAAAGTGTGAAATTAGGCGAAATTTGACAAAGGCCAACGTTAGTAAGCCTAACAACAACAGCAGCAGCGGTGGGGACCTCTTGGTTCAATGAGTGTACACCAACACAAACTTGTATTGGTGTCCGGACGATGGTTTCTCCCTCAAAAAAGAAGAGGCAGATAAAGGGAAGAGTGACGCCAGCCTTCAAAAGTGATCGCAAAGGTAATTGTAGCCATTGTTCAGGCCGGTTAGGAACATTCACTCGAGTTTGGCAGATAGGGGAAGGCGAAGTCGAGGGCGGTGTAGTTGGTGAGGGATGATGATGATAGTGGCTGACGCTCAGCCAACACCCGTCTCTCTCTCTCTCTCTCTCCTCTTTCTCTTTCTCTCTCGCTCTCCCTCACTGCCGCTCACAAACACACACGCTCTCTGATCAATACACCCTCACCTCCGGCCTTCTCTCACTTCTCTTACAAAGTATTTGACCCACTCCTGAAGGTGTCAGAAAGCTGGGGAATCATGAACCTCGGGTGAAGAAGGGATGGAGGTGGGTGGCCAGCCAGTGGCCCTCCTCCTCTTTCTCCTTCCTCCAGCGGCCTCCTCCTCCTCCTCCACCTCATCTCTGCTGGTGGCCAACACTGTCACTCATTCTGGGAGGGCACAGCCATTTTTATCCTGCACCTTCACTCTCAGCATATGGCATGGCCAGAGGGAACACTTGTCACCCTGGGGATGCTCAAAAGTGTCACCCTCCAAGGAACCTCTGGGGGAATAACAGTTTCTGTCATTTCTGGTGTGGCCAGTAAATTTTGGTAGGGTATAAATACTCATACACCAAAAATTATGAAGTATGTGAGTCTGTGGCCTAGGCAACTGCATAATTGATTTTTCACCCATGCAGGTTGATTTTTTAAGAATTACATATCGCTCGCTTCTTTCCGCTTCTGCTCATGCATTTTGGGTGGTCAGAAATATCTTCGTACAAGAATATTTTGAGACGTCAGTTTTTTTTACCACTATGGATTAGGGCAGTCAGTTTTTTTTATCACTACGGGTTAGGTGCAGTCTAATTTATGTAAAACAATATAGTTTACTTTGCACTATATGCACAAGTGTATGTATTGGTCAGAAGTATTCACGGAGAAAAATTGCGAAGTGGCTGCATTTTAGTTTTCACATTTAAACGATTTCTGCAAAATAAAAATATTGTTGCTTTTGCTTGAAGGAGCGTCACCTAGACAATTAGGTGTTTGTGGAATGGTGCATTATGTTAGGCTAAGTAGTAAATCAGATCTGTTACAGGTGCCCCTAAGGTCAGGTGTTTTACAAGCAAATATATTGGTTAGAGGTTAATTTGCTCTCAGCGCAGTTTTAAAGAGGTAATCAAGTTCAATCATATCTTTTAAAATGGTTCACTAATCATGTATTTTAAGGTAATGTGATGCTCTTGATATCCCTCAGCTGTAGTGCTGTTTGTTGTTGTGTTCAAGAACAGGCCAGTGGATAGAATTCATTCATTGACGTATTTGGTAAACATTGATGAATGTAGTTGCTTGGGTTGCGTTTTCCTTGTGTCAGGTAATCACTTAGTTACCTAATAGGAAATTAATATGTTAGATGCATAAGGCTCTTCTTAGACTCAGTTTGACTAATCTGTAATTTTTGAAGTGCAATACTTGCATCATTTGTCAGTTTTATTGCTATTTGCTGATAGTATGAGAAATGTCAGCCAGCAATGGCTGCAAATCACTTGCAGATTCCTGACAAAATTGTAGCTTCAAGGATGTGTCAGTGAGTACAGTATTAAAATTTGTCCGTTTCATTAGCATTTCTCTTGAACCTCAGTTGTAGTCATTTGGACTGCTTTCTGTGTCAGTTAATCAGTTGCGCTGTGTAGAGTCTTAAAGTTTTATTTAGTTACATCCATTAGGAAAATGAAAATGACATGAGGTGTGGATTTCTTGGTTGAGACCAGGCTAATATTTTCAAGTGAAAACTGTAATTTTCAGTTGACAACCTATGGACCTCTCAGTATTGTGAGAATCTGTAAAATTGTAGTGATGAGCTCTCGAATGTTATTTTGAACCCATGACAAGATGTCGAAGGTTGCGTCCCCACTGCAGTAAAACGTAGCACAAACAGCACACATGAGTTGAATAAAGTCAGTGACTTATTGGAAGTTCTAACCAGTTTCATACAGTTAACCAGTATTTACTAAAGTTTGTCTCCATTTAAAGTTGTTCAATTGTTGTCAGCTTGTTTGTGATATACAGTGTATGCAGGAAGCCAATGACATGTGTTTTTATGACATGTTATACTGCAGTGTGGACACTCTTAAGGTGTTTAAGAACATCCCTTGCTTGATCCCCAGTTTTTTGTCGTCATGAACAAACTCCTTCATCAGAATGTTCATATTGTGTGTAATAGATGATGATTTGTCCATTAATTTGTGTTATGTAGATAGTTGTATGTAGCAATGTAATTGTAAACTCTGATAGCAGCTAATCATTGGAATGTAACATGTTTAACCTTGTTCTTTTGCTTTCGTCATTTGGTTTGGCCAGTGGAGGAAGTGTCGTATGCACTTGAAGAGGCCTTTAGGTGTCAGTAAAACTTCTGTAGTGTACGTCTTTACAAATTTGAGCATTCTCATGGTATACTGTACTGTGAGATCTTTTATTTAATGTGGACCACACAGCCAAACGTCAAAGGTTTCTTGCTTTGGACATTACTTCACTTGAACTCTGTCGTCATCGTTACAGTGTGTTGACAGTGTTGTGATAATGTTGACACTCCGATTGGTAAATTGTCAGTTTTCCGTGTGTATATAATTATATCTTCGAAATGTATACAGGCAGTTCCCTGGGTTACGTGGGGGTTCCTGTCCCTGAAGGATGACGTAAGCTGGAAAACAATGTAAGCTAGAAAACCATATTAAAAAGTTGCTAAAAATGAGAAATAAAGTGAAAGCCTCACCTTTAATCCTTTGGTTGTCTGAATTGATTTACCTTGCTTCTGGTGAGGGGTGCATCCATGATCTTATAGAATTTTCTCCAAAAATATACAAACATTCTTCCATCACTTACAGCGCACCGTAAGACTGAAACAACTTAACCTCGGAACATCCGCTGTAACCCGGAACAGATTTTTTGATGAATACATTTGAAAAGCAACACAAGCTCAGGACGATGTAAGCTGAGACTGACGTAACCTAGGGACTGCCATATACTGTAACGTGTACCCTATGTTCTTGTGCTATATTTATGTCGTTTGATCTTTCCTTGAAGAGGCCGCTAGGTGTTGGTGAAACGGTTTTAAACTTTGTGTGGGTGTATATGATAATTTTTAATAGATGTTAAGCATCTATTTTTGCATGGAGTGTCAGGTTTAGCCAGTGTATTTTATGTTGCTTATAAGAATAAATTGGTGAGCAGGATGTGCTTATCTTGCTTGCCCTAGATCTTAAAGCTAGAAAACTCTAGTAACCAATTGTAAACTAGTAAAATTACAGTAGGCAGCTCTAAACATGAAAATTTAGAGTAGGCAGTTCTAAGCCTGATAAATTTGGGTAGGGAACCTTAACCCTGAAAAGTCTGTTTAGGCAACCTTAAACTTTAAAAATTTGGGTAGGCAACCTTAATCCTGAAAAAATCTGCTTAGGCAACATTAAACCTTAAAAATTTGGGTAGACAACCTTAACTCTGATAAATCTGCTTAGGCAACCTTAAACCTGAAAAATTTTGGTAGGCAACCTTAAATATGAAAACTTAGGACATGTGACCTTAAACTTGGAACATTAGGGTAGGCAACCTTAAACCTGAAAAATTAGGGTAGGTGATTTTGAACTTGCCCTTCCATGTAAATGTTGTCATGGAACAGAATGTAAGAAAGCAATAAAAGTGAATGATGGCAATTGGTTAAATTGGTTATCGTATTCATGTTGTATGTGAAAGGAAAGGAAGGTTCCTGCAAAACAGGCTGCTGTTAGACTTGGATGCCTAATCCATATTACCAAGTTGTCTGCCAGGATCTTTTAGATTTGGATATGGTACAGAGTTGTACTTTCCTTCCAGTTGTCCTTTAAAACTAATACAGTACCCTGCTCAAATGAACCAATGAAATTTGACATGAATAGTTTGTGATTTTAGATTGAATGCCATCCAGTGGATATTAACATAAGTTAGTTATTAAATACAATTGTGTGGGGAAATCTTCCTTTTAGCTTGGCCCCTGTGGTTTTTGTGTTGCTGTATTGCTATGAAAAAATTGTCCACCTGATTGCATAAAATGCAGTACTTGTGCTCTCATTTTGTTTAGTTTTTAGTTTTCCATGTTTAGTTTAGATATTTAACCTTACTAAAATTGGAAAAAATAGAATTGTATGAGTTAATTTTTGAAAATGATAATCAGGTAAGCTGTTCATAATATTATGTCATTTCACTTTGTGTAGGTCTTGTGGCAACCAAGACTACTTTTGTCTTATTATTCCTGTCAGGTCGCAATATCGTTTCACTTTGTGTAGGTCTGCGTGACAACCATGAGTACTGATGTCTTATTTTTCCTGTCAGATGAGTATTATAAAGCTGTATGAAAATTATGGGAGTATAAGATTATTTTGACATTAACCATTAAATTTTGATATTAGACTTGGTACCCTAGGTATGGTTAGGGTAAGCTACTCCATGTTGAACTCTGGAGGAAAGGATGCTTTATTGCCAGAAGTTAATGGGAAGGATGTTAAACTGACCTCTCTTTGGGTGCGTTATGTTAATCCAGTTCTGATGATTCCAGGACTGACAGGAGGTGCCACAAGCGCAATCTTGATGCATCTCGCCCTCTGAAGAGGTATGCACATGATTTTGGCCACCATTCTCCGCTACCTTTTAAGCAGTGTAAGGAAGCGAATCTCAGCCCACAGCCTTCTTGCAGTTTCACTATGGATCCCTCTGTCTCTGCCTTGGTCTGACATCCACTCTCTGCAAGGGACAGCCCGAGGCCTTCTCTCCTGAGCACCCTTACTTGGCCCCTCAAGCGCCCATTGAACCCTCTCAGGTTCCCATCGTTATCATTCAAGCGCCTGGCTGCTCCTGAATGCTTGGCGCCACCTCCGGAGCACCCAGCGCCAGCTCCCAAGAGCCAACTCTTCAGTGCCAGTCTCCTGCTCAGAGCGCCAAGCGCCCACTTCTGACCGTGGGTCTCCTACCCTATGCAGCCCTCCTTCAATATTTGCTGGCGAGCTTTCCTACCTTTTTTGCCCCAGCTGCCCTGGTCTCACCTGCCTCAACCTTCCTGATGAGGAACCATCCAGATGACAGATCTAGACTCCACACAGTGGTGCTTTCCTCGTCTTCTAGGAAGCATTGTTTCAATGTTAGCAATTTCATAGTCATTACCATGCCTTAATGTTTTGGAATAGAATATATCCATGTATCCCACCTCCATTCAATGTGGGATTCATCTATGTAATTACTTGGTAAGTAGTTACTTATATTTTTATAACAAAATTAAGTTTCATATATACGTACCAAGTAATTACAGAATCAGAGCCTGCCAGCCTCTCCTCATGGACATAAGGGCACAAACAGAATGAGGTTAACTGCTAAGTTGTTTCCAGTGGTCCTGTTAATGGGCGAGGCTTGTCACCTACGCTAAACAATCGAAGTGCTACTGCGCTTTTTTAAATAAAAGGCTGCCATGCAAGATAGAAACTATAGCTATTTAATTACTTGGTGAGTACAGTATATAGGCCTATATGAAACTTAATTTTATTATGAAAATATTTTTAACCCGAGTTCTCTACTAGTTATGGCTGGGTTTATGCTCCTTTGTTGGTGCATGATTAGTTTAAGGAGGAATCTTTTCGATTTTTATTTACTACACTTTGTGGGAAGTAAAATGTAGATTTAATGAACTCGGATTTGTCTTCTCATTAAAAGCTATTGGGCTCTTAAGTAATGTCTACAAAGATAGAGACTATCCAATTTGTGTGAAATGTGTCGGTATAATTATCTTTTAAGATACGATACAGTAATTCAGATGGTTTTTGCCTACCAGTTTTACCTAACAATTAGATTAATCCATATTTAACCAGGCAGGTTGTTTCCAGTGGCCCTGGCTTTCATGCAGTCTGCCAGGAAATGTTTAATTGGCCTCAATGTTGATGAAGAATCCTATTGTGACTGGTTTCATTATGGGTTCTATAATAGCTTCATCAGCTATAAAACCACTTATTCCAACTGGGGTACACCACAGGATTCATCATCCCCACAATGGATGAATACACAAAATTAGTAATAATGATAATATAATAATAATAATAGTGGCATCCGACTGAAAATAGCAGTGGGATGGCTGGAATGTTTAGTGTTGTCAGTAAAAACTGATTGCTCTCTTTTAAGTAGTAGTAAAGAACATGATTTTATGATAACTGCACTGAGAGTTCCTAACTGATCATGTATGTTTTCTGTAAGGTCTCTGAAAAAAATGCAAGTACCTCTTTACATTCTGGGTCAGTTGTCAGCTTGCTGCATGCACATGTGAACCATTAAGTTACCTTTGTTTGGCTGTGTTGTTTGGGAGAACACTGAATCCTGCCAGCTCTCTTGTTTTCTTTACAAGATACAGCAAGAGGTGATCTGCTGTCAGGATTGGGGTTGATCGTCATATCTTGTTGTGTGGTATGCAGACCAGCCAACTCTCCCAGTTTTGTTTGGAATCTGAGAGATTTATCCCACTTCTTCAACCACAGTCCAAATTTCCTTGATCCCAGAATTAAGGACTGAATATTGCATGAACCTCTTCAATTTGTCCCAGGTTTTTAATGCAAACACCTTAAATGTATTTTATCAGGGAAATTTCTACTTCAGCTTCATTGGCTGAAACTGAAGCTCAGCTTGGACTTACTGGTGTACTGTTGGCCATTGTTTATGTTGGGGTAGCATAAACTTGGTAAGTGTAGAAGTAAAGTATTTCAGCTCTTTTATGATAGTGATTGTATTCCTGGTGCATTGCATTGACTGTACTTACATATTTACTGCAGTAGACCTAAAAATTTCATGATGAAGTAGTTCTAGGACTATTGCCTCTCTCTCTTTGCCTTATTGAAAGCAACCTCTTTGGCATTTGTGAAACTTGGTATGAGAATGTTCTTGCCTATATTGTAACTGATGACCAATGAAATTAATGAGAAATGAGTGAAAAAGTAGCTTTGCTAAAACTTTTATAGTAATTCCATTTCTGGTCCCTGTGTAAGTACGCAGATTGCTCGTATATGGATTTGCACTTCAGCTGCCAATAAAGAAAGTGTAGGAGGGAAAGCTCAGCTGCTTGAAGTTGCTATGGTGTGGCATAGCTGAAGCAGGAAGGTTAGACAGCTGAAGGCCAAGCAGTCTTTTGAGAAGAATCAGGATTCTGTGCTACTTATATCTTGCCAAGTGAAGAGCTGACAAACAGTGTTAGTGGATCTGAATCAAAGACATCATTTATTGACATATATGAACAGGCAGAGCTGATTCTGTGGAGTTCTTGACTCATGGTGCCACTAGAGGTGATGGAAGTTTTCAGGGGTAAGGATGTGAGGAGAGGCAATGTCCCACATGCTAGCAGGAAGTTGGTATGGCCCACGGCAACAAACGGGTTTGAGAGGTGAAGCAGGCATCCTTTTTGGTTGGGGCGCCAGCAGTAGGTGCTTCTTGCTGGAACTGAAAGCGTGGGCTCCTTAGCAGTCATAAACTGAAGATGAAGCCTATTCTGAAGAGACAGATCATGCAGCAAACATTATAATTTGATAAACATTGCTGGAGAAGATGGTTTGGATGGATTACCAAAAGAAGATTCCAAGGGGCATCAGATGAGATCCTGGAAGAATGTCTCACTCATTCTCTATTTTAGTAGAGAGACCATTACAAGCTCGCCAAAGAAGACCTTTAGTTGTAGGCTGACACAATTTGATGCTTGAATCTGGGGTAAAGATAATTCAAATAGCCAAAGAAAATGGGTTTATTGCCCCCCTTCCAACCAGTTTCAACTCTGTTGCTCCAACAGGCCAAAAGACTATATCGTAAAAATGAAAGCCACAGTTTGTTTGGGACGAGATGTTAAAGAAAGGATGCCTAAAATACTCATATATATATAAAATAAAATAATGTAGATTTAATTATGTACTGTTTTTATATGTAAAAAATAAATTTGGAAATTAATATAAAGATTAAGGCAAAAATCAATGAGCAAAAGATGCAATACAGTACTGTATGCAGTTTCCCAATTTAAGCCGGATGGTCAGAAACCTGATCCTATAGTAAGCTGGATTCTCTCTCTCTCTCTCTCTCTCTCTCTCTCTCTCTCTCTCTCTCTCTCTCTCTCTCTCTCTCTCTCTGTGTGTGTGTGTGAGAGTTGATAGTTATCAGTTCATGCTACTTTATTAATGGATACAGAACATTGCTCTTCCAGGTACTTTATTTCTTGATATTGATTTACCATAAATTAAAGCATTGCTCAAGATCCTTGACAGTGAGATTTTTGCTAGGATGCGATGTGTGCTGGTGGTAGCCTGTGACAGTTGGTATCGTGAATTCCTCAATAGATATGGTAGGTGCATATCTAATACAGTTACAGCAGATAGTGAAAGGGTCTTAATTTTATATCCAAACAGGAGTTCATGCTAAGTCTATTAAAACTCTAATCTTTATTGGAATTGGAAAATGTGCCTTATTAAGTCACCCTTAGAAGTTTCCTTCAATAGCTCTTTCCATGGCAGAGCATATTAATGAGCTTCAAGCCCTTTATTGTGATGTGGTTATTGTTCAAGCGGACACCTTGTTTAGAGCCAGAAACATCAAAGTGAAAGGCTTTCCCAGATTTGTGAGTGCCTAAATTAACTGATGTAGTGGACAATGAAGAAGAGGCTTTGGTATTTCCAGACATAGCGCCAAGGGTTTACCTGGACATGCTTAAACCTGTACGAGGAGGAGTTGAAAATATACAGCATCTGTGGTGTGAGGATGCCTAACACTCCTATGGCCAGGAATACTCTCCTTTATTCTATGTTGCTGAATTAAGTCAGCACACTCAGAGTTGAATCCTGAGCATGTTCCTTTTTTAAAGTAAAACCTCGTGACATCCTTACAAACCATTCGCTAGAGGTTGTCAGTGCTACTCAGTGAAGATGTAACTCAGTTTTTGCCTCTCATTATTTACGATACATTGAAATTTGTATGAGAATTGTAAAGCCCTTAGTCCTATTGTCACGGCAGGGATGATTTTCTCCAGAACCAAATGTGATAGAGATCTTCCTTTATCTCTTCATTAGGTTGTTAGGAAATCCTGATGTTGAGTTTGGTGAGCATGAAGGTACACATTGGTGTATATAAGAGTATGTACCTTCATACCTGAAGGTAGTCATTTTCTTTAGTTTTGGACTATCAGTTAATGGACTTTCAACTCTGGCACAGGAGCCAGTAGTACTCTTTGAGATGGAGTCCTATTTCTCTGTAAGGATCTCCGACAAGTCTTGCTGCAGGGATGTACACCCTGCTGTGGATCCACCATCTGGTGCAGCACATACCAGGAAGGATCACGCAGCTTGTAAGAATGCTTAGAAGTTTCTCTGGCTGCAATAACCCATCGTATTAATTCATTGTGGTAGTTGGCTAACTTTAACAATAAATAGATAGATTCATCTCAAATAATGAGAATTTTTATGATAAAATTAATTATTTGGGTACTTACCCAGCCTCCCCACATCTTTGTGGGTGGTCAGGAAGAATTCTGACAGAAACGTAGACATTCCAGCGCCACCTGGTGGGAAACAGGTGATTTTAAACAGTCCAGCTGTGTCATCCAAGCATAAGTCTCTTGTTTATTTTGAGTGCCAGTCACACCTAACAGTGTGAAGATGTAAGCCAACTTGTAAAAGTAGGTAAGTATCCAAATAATTACTGTATATCATAAAAATGTCTTAATTTAATCTAAATGGTATGAATACTTTGGGACCCTGGGAAGTTGATGAGGAGGTACAGATTAAAAATCCCAATTATACCTGCCCAAAGTAGGTAAACATTAACTACTTCAGAGATTAGAGAATAAGGGAAATCCCCCATTGCAGGTTGTCTGTTCTGCCATCAGAACCTCCTCAGTCAGGACTGGGCAGTCCACAGGCATTGTTGAAGCGGACTGCTATCTGGAAAGCTTGTAAGTTGAAGGGATTGAATCTTGAATTGGTTGTCTAGAACCAACTTTTGTGAGACCCCAGGTGCCTGGTTATGATCTGCCATGTCTTGACCAGCAGATGAGAATATTTCGAAGGAACTGTTAAATTACCATTGATAAATTCTTGATCCTTTCCTTAGGAAGGATTTACCAACTCCTTCCTTGTGTCTATGGGGAATCCATCCCTAACCTACTCTGACTTCCCCTGGTGAAATGCTTTGAAGGTGAACCCCCTATTTTTTTTTTTTTTTTATTCTTGCACAAGTGGAAGCAAGGCCTTCTTCCCAGAAACTGTGCTTAATATAGCTGGGTATAAATGTGTGTAGGAAATCCGTTGAGGACCCAACTCTCTTGGACATTGAGGCATGAAGAACTAACAAAGGGGGCATCTTTTGTGGTGAAGTCTTGGAGCAGGATGCCATGAAATAGGCCAATTGTCCATATTGAATTCAAATGAAGAGCTATGCTACCTCATTTCTCTCAATCGTTCGAGGTGTAAAGGTCAACACCATTGTTTTATTTCAGTTAATGTAACTCATTGCTGTTTTTCATTGTTTTTTTTTTATTTATATCAAACAGCACCCCAAATAGCGCGCGTATACTCGCTGCAAATAAAAGGTAATGGTAGGAGTCAAGATTTTGAGGGCAAGCTATTATTTACCTACTTATTATCAGTCATGCAACACGATTTATATTGATATGCAAGGAAAGGAAAATATATTGAAATCAGTTTGAATTAGGAACATATTGTTATGATCATTGTGGTTCAGTAAATATGTAGATGTACAAATAAAACATCTAACACTATACATAAACATAATTTATGGACAAAATGTCTTCATCATCACTCTCGAGGAAGAGGTCATCATCCCTGTCCTTATCGTCACTAGCGATGTCAGTGATGACTTCTTCCACACACTCATGAATGTTGTCTGACTTCCAGTACTCCTCCTCAAAATGATGGGATTGTCTAACAGTTCCTACCCACACTTTTATGTAAGTTATGAGGACAGTATGCATTACAATATACTTTGTAAGGATTTTTTATGTAAAATCGTACATGCAGAATGACCTTTCAGATCCCAGCAGCGTTAGAATAGCATAAACAATTATAAAATTGTACATATTTCTATAGCATTTACAACGCAAAATAAAGTACATGTTATCCACCTATTTATTTTTTATTAGCTCTATCGATAACTATTGTATAACAATGCGTATTACAGTATCTGCGGTTAAGTTTAGTAGGAAATAAAATAGTAAGGAAGGTGTTTGAGATGAGTGTTGCCAAGTAGGCTAACTATTACCCACTATAGAAATAATTACGTATTCACACTACAGTAGATCTTGTCACAGGTCTTCTTGGTTGTATGCAAAGTGGCAAGCTGTAGCACAAATGCAGTCTTGCAACTATGGGGGTAATTCCATATCCTGCTGACCATTATCGAATTCACCCGTTAGTGACTTACTGCCTACATGGTGGATGGGTGGAGCCTCACGACATCATATGTTTGTCACGAATGGTTTTAGGATCCTTTTCTGTGATTTTCTCAGTTCCAGCATCAGCGACTTCATTTTACTCTATAAATATCAAAACTATTGAACTTAGGTACTAAATAATACTTGCAAAAATTAGGTAGAGTTATAAAATATACACTTGCCAACTTTCACCTTTATCTGCTGCTTTGATAAAAAGGTGTTGCCAAAAAAGTGTTTCACCAGCTCTGAATCCCATAGTAAACAAGTATTTAAAGGCTGCCACTGCCATTTCAATGACTTTGGGACCTCTCAGATAACCAGGATGGAAACATCCCAGAAAGGTAACCATCTGCTGAGCTTTGCCCCACTGCCTCCCAAACCCTAATCTTCCCAGACAGCAGAAAGCTAATACCACCTAGGACCCATTCCTGCTAGGAACGTTGGGAGGATCTCTACAAAACCTCTCATTCTGTTGTACCCCTATTGGAGAGAGAGAGTATCATTGACCCTAGATAGGAGGCGGCTAGAGCATCTTTAGCCATGTCTTCAGCGGTGCCTTAAGGGCAAAATACTACTGTGCAGAGTTGTATGGGGACTCCTATGGAGTGATCATAACCCCCACTTGCACCCTGCTTTACATAGTGATGCTTGATGCTCTTCAAGATGCAGCGAAGGGATGAGAGGATATTGCCAACTCCTGAGGTAGATCTGCCAGTAAGGAGCTGGTTTTAGGCTTGGCAAGGGGAGACATTTGTTCCTTTGAGCAGTCACTTGGATATTCAGAATCATTGCTACCGTGCTCCATCCACTTTTTAGCATTTTCCTTTAACTCCATTCCTGCTTCCTTTCGTCAGTCTTGCTGTCCTAAATCCCTGTTACATCTTGGTGCAGCTGTTGGGTTGTCTCCCATTCCCAACTTTAGATCTTGTACTTGCTGTCCAGTCACTCCAACTACCTCTTTTCGCAATCATGAAGCTACTCAGTGGGCAAAAATACCCCAATACTTGGCTTGACAGCTTAAATTTCTTAAATCAGTCTGTCAGAAGAAGAAAACTTTATCATGTATGTTTAAGACCTGTACTACATCCAACACACATTGGCCATGGAAAACACCCCCCCCTTTTATTTTTTCTGCAGGAGCCTTAATTTATGTTGAGAATGCTATTGGAAGATTATGGTACAAATAAGGGGACTGTAGAGATGTGGCAGCCAGTAGCTGGAAAATTAGTGAATTTCATTGATTGAGACGATTTGGATATATGATAAGGGATGAGTTACAGCTAATATATGATAAGGGATGAGGGACAGCCAGAAAAGTTCTGGACAGAGGTCAGCAGGAAGGTCAAGAAAGTTTTGAAAAAAATGGCCACTGAACTCCAAGACTGGGTGGGAATTTAGGGAGGAAGCACACAAGGCAGAGTGGAGAGAAGTCATTTAATGTTTAACCCCATAAAAGGAAAATTATTTTGTCTTCTAAGGCATGTATAGCTGTTATTTAAAGTCAGGTCAATGTATATTCTTCATGGTAACTTGTACAAAGTAGTTACCCACATGAATTTTAGGAAAGGCAAGGAAATTACAGTACATCAGGATTATGCTATGATGTGTGTGTTGGAAAGGGAATCATATTCAAATTTTTGGGTTTCTGATTTTTTTTTTTTTTCATTCTTCATTTCAGGTGACAAGGCTATCAGCAAACTTCCTTACAAGCCTTTGTTTAACAAACGGTTCTATCTTGATTTGAAGGGTTACAGAGGCACAGCCAACATAACTGCTGATATACAGACTCTAGGAGGGGTGAGTAGAGGTCCTTCTCATACAGTATATCATGATTGAAATTTAAAGCTGGAGTTATAAAAATACTATACAGTAATTACATTGCATCACAGTTATGGAGAAAGAATCCAGTATGAGGGCTTTTGTGTTGAAGAATATATTTATTTTTAAAATTTTCAGATTGTTGAAGAGTTCCTGAGTCGAGAGGTGAATTATGTGATAAGCACGAGGGGAAGCCAGACGACAGGGGGATCTAGCAGTGAACTGCAACCATCACCTAGTACAGTTCACACAGCTTCTCCGCACACTCCGCAGCAACCCTTGTCTTCGTTACCCTCGACTTCACATGATTCACCCCTCAATATAGACTCTCCGAGAGAAGAGAGTGGAAAAAAACGTGTGGTGTGTAACTTTTTTGCAGTGTTTCACGTTTGAAAAAATTGGAAAACTAGTGAACACTGTTATAGTAACTTGAAAATTCAAAATTGGTAGCATTTAAATTTTTTTTTTATTTTTGCTTTTGTAGCGAACGCGAGCAGAAGTTTTGCTGGAACGTGCTTGCGTCAGACGACAAGGCACTTGTGATGTTCTTGAAAATGCCAGGCTATGGAATGTTCCAGTGTGGCCGCTAGCCAAGCTCCTGAAGTGGATAGCGTTGCTGAAAGAGGACGGGCGATACAGACCCCCACAAAAGTCAAGTGCCATAAACCATAAACACTCGTCTTCCTCGCCTAAAGTCCAGCGTCTCAAAACTCCTTTTATCAAAACAGAATCTTTCAGCAGGTAAATTTTAAGATAAGTCTTGTTTCTTGGAAATGTAGGCTTTCTATAGTTTTGAGGTATGTTCCTTTAATTTGAAATATGTCCAGTTTGCAGACAGTCTTCATTTACTTCACTCTGCACCTTAAGTCTTCATTTACTTCACTGTGCGCCTAACTAGAGATTTAACCTATTTATTGGGTGTCCACAGTATTGTAAGCACCATGGAACATGAAGGTATTACAGACTTCTTGTGGAGTAATTGAATTTATATGTAAATTACTGTAATTTTCCATTTTATTTGGCTTGCTCTTTGTTCTAAGTAGACTTCACGTTTCTATGATTTGTGAAGGAAATGAGCATATATTTCTGAATTTTATAGTAGTTGAAATGTCCTGTCACAATTAGTGATGAAGGGTAATGCTCAAATTGAAGCCTTTTTACAGCAATCATGCACCTAATTATTAGGGTTTGAGAAAAGTTTGTTGAATCTAAGATTGGTTTTACGTAGGGTTTAGTGAAGTGATGCAGCATTTTTACGTAGGGTTTAGTGAAGTGATGCAGCATTTTGGGAATGCGGTAGTCCTTTGATATAGAAGAAGGTTGGCAAATTAGGATTGAACTATCTTTTGACAACTGTAGCCTGAATGTATTCTCCCTCTCTGGAGCCACTTGTATTCCTAATGAATGTTTGTCCTGTAAGTTGTTTCTGTCAGTGTAGTATTTAAATGTTTTCAGGTATTATTGATACTTTGGACAGATAAAATGTTTTATTATAGGTTATTTAAAAGGGCCCAGTCCAGTTAGGGAAAAAAATCTGTTTTTTGTAATGGCTCTTAATATCTACACAAGAGGCAAGGAATGTTATATACATAGATTTTACACCAAAAAACTATTCTAGAGATATCTTTCCAATTAATATAAAATTGAAAGCCTTCTACAGACAGTCCCCGGTTATCGGCGGGGCTTCCGTTCCGACAGTGCGATGATAAGTGAAAATCACCACTAACCAAAAATCAGCGATTTCCGGGGCTTATTGGCGCCGATAACCAAAGATCGACGCCTCTGTTAGGTGTGTATCGGCGCCAGTACCTGATTATTGGCACTGATAAGTGGAAATCGGCGCATATGTGCGCCGAAAATCGGCGTCGCTAGACAGGCACCATAAAATTGGATCGCCGATAACCAGGGACCACCTGTATGCTAATTATTAAATGTTACGAGGCCCTTGTGAAGACCTTCAAAAAAAAAAAAAAAAATTGTGAAAAATAGTGTTTTTGAAATACCTACTTTACGGTAAATTTACATTTTCAATTTTACAGTTCCCAAAATTAAAGTGTACTGAAATCGGATTCTTTCTTGATATAAAAGAGGTCATAGACCTATTGTATGATCTGTAATGAAACTGGTGGAAAAAAGTTGGATTAGAAGGCTTGTTTTTGAAATATGGATTTTTATATAAGTAACTTAACAAGTGATTACATTGCTATTAGTTTTGCTCAGAGCTAAAATTTGGAAATACGTGGGTCCTGCTATTTTGTTTTGGCTAGGTGACTAACCCTTCTCAGTATGGTGAGACAGGTGATAAACAGGTTCCAGGTCCATCAGAATCTGTCGATGATTCTAGTAGCTCCCTTTCGGCCAACAAAAGAATGGTTCCCAGACCTTCTCAACCCCCTGGTGGACTTTCCGAGACTGCTACCTCAAAAACCTCGTCTTCTAAAACAGCCCCACTTCTGGCGGTTTCATCAGGGGTTGTCTACTCTGACCCTGACAGGCTACAAATTGTCAGAAAACTCCTTAGAAAGAAGGGGTTTTCAAGCTGTTGCCAAGTGCAGATGGCAGACCTCTGGCAGAGTATATGAAGCTAAGTGGACAATACTTAGAGACTGGTGCAGAAGGCACAGAGTTTTGTCTTCTGAGACATCTGTAGCAGAAATAGCAGACTTTCTGCAATATCTAAAGACCGATAGGAGCCTGTCAACCTCAACGATCATGGGGTATAGGGCCATGTTAAGCTCTGTCTTCCAACACGGGAGTGGATCTTTCCTCTAATCAGGACTTGTTGGATCTTATTAAATCATTTGACACCCTAAGACAGGAGGAGGTAGTAGTAGTAGTGCCAGGAACCTAGATCTGGTTCTTAAGTGGTTCTCTGGCCCTCGATTTGAGCCCACGTGCTCAATTTCTCTGAGAGATTTGACTAGAAAGACCCTTTTTCTGTTAACCTTAGCGACCACTAAATTGGTCAGTGAAATCCATGCAATAGACAGTAGAGCAGGCTTCTCCCAAGGGAATGCTGTCTGTTCCTTTTCCTTGGGATTTATAGCCAGAAATGAGTCGCTTTCCAAGCTGTGGCCTTGTTCCTTTTTAATTAATAGTTTGTCAGAAATTTTAGATCCAGTTTAGGAAGAGAGAGAGTCGTGTCCTGTGAGTGCTCTGAAGTATTATCTTCACAGAACAGAAAAAATATGTGGACCTTCTAGTGCATTATGGTGTTCAGTTGAGAATCCTTCACGTCCACTGTCAAAGAATGGCCTGGCATTCTTCCTCAGAGACCTCATCTCAGAAGCCCATTCTTCGGTTGGAGGTGAGGCTTTTCTCTTGTGTAAAGTGAAAGCTCATGAAATTAGAGCTGTAGCCACTTCTTTGGCATTCAAGCATAGTTTGTCTCTCTCCTCCATATTGCAAGCAACTTTTTGGAAATGCAAGTCGGTGTTTGCATCACAATATCTAAAGGAAATTGAAACAGTTTATGATAATTGGTGTAGTGTTTGGGGAAGGAAGCATAAGAAGCATTCCTTCCTTCCTTTCTTCGCCTTGAAATAGGGTTGTCAAGTATTTTAGGGGAGCCTGGGGATACTGTGTATTGTAGTGCCCTCCAGTCCTTTCATGGTTGGGGGAGTGGTTTTTAATCTTTTGGTGGTATTAGGTGATGATATTTTTTACGGTTGTATATTCTGTACTGCGCCCAGGGGCAACATGTTATCCTTGTCAGCAATTAGAACTATCCTTGTTGCAAGGTACCCACTGATATAGTAGGCAATCCTCGGCAATAGCACTGCGCCACTATACGATCAGACAATCGCCAAACAGAGGCAGTATCTTCCTGCAACAGCCCGCTTATCAGGTAACGAAACAACAGGCATTATTTTGATACTAGCAGTTTTTTCTGTTCTCAAATTCATTACCATTCGTAATGTTTTGGGGTAGATATGTTCATGCATCCCACCTCTTGTCAATGTGGGAATCAGCAATGTAATTACTTAGTAAGTTACTTATATAAAAATGACATTTTTATGATAAAGTTTTATATATACTTACCAAGTAATTACATATTGGAGCCTGCCCTCCTCCCCTCGCATGAACATAGGGCATAAACAAATTGAGATATTTTGCTAGTTGTCCCTCTCTTACCCCCAAAGTGGGCAGGGTTAGTCACCTAGCCAAAACAAAATAGCGCGACCTGAGAATTTCAGAATTTTAGCTGCCAAGCAAGTGAAATTAATAGCAATGTAGTTACTAGGTAAGTATATATAAAACTATTTTATCATAAAAATGTCATTTTCATCCTAACATGCAGATAGCTTTCAGTAGCAAGAGATAACTTATGAAACTAAAAGATTGCCTTTTTTAACTTTGAATTAATGCTTTTTTTTTTCCCTTGCAAAGTCCCTGTTAAAATATATTTCACAAAAGGTATTAGTGATATATTTACAAGTGGGTGGGAAATATGTTGACTTAGCATCATAACTGCAAAGAAATATTAGCATTCACATTACAATGGGGTAGGTAAAAATTCACTCCCCTTTTTTATTCAGTTACAACATGAATAACACCTTAATCATTTTCCATTGTTAATATTGGAGTTGTTTGTGGACTCTCTTTATTGTCATTTAAAGCATTAACATTTTATTTAAAGAACATTTACACTTACAAATAACTGGCTTATCAACACAGCACTACCATAAATAGAAATTTTTATGTGGGGAGGTTCCTAAAAATAATTTTTACAGCAAGAAAATAGTTTGCCTTAAAAAGGATTTTGGTATTTTGATATTGTCTGATTGTTAATGTTCTACCTGCCCTCTACAGGAGTTGGTAAATTATTTTACATTGGCCATGTAGATTGTAAGTGGCTACATAAATTCGATATACTGTATTAGACTCAATTAATGATTAGTATCATTATTTTTTTAAGGAATGTGTTTTATTGTGTACCCAGGTTTCATTGTTTCATGTCAAAGATTGTTAGTAATTGTCACCAAAATGACATTATAGAATTTGTTACTCAACAATTATCACAATATTTCATTTTTTAACAGACAGTACAAACCACTTTTTAAAGAGCTGACTGTATGGCCAGAACTTAAGTTGTCCAATCCACCTGGAATCTCACCATTCGCCGATCCTAAGCAAAGTAAATCACAGAAGACTCTGAAGGCATCATCTTTTCAGAAAGACGATTTTAAGGAAAGGTAAGGCTGTAAATCTCTGGAGGATGCTGTATAGTTTTGAATTTCTCATAACCTGTTGTAAGAGAGAAAGGATCTTGTTAGTCAACTTTGATGAAGATATCTGGGTTTTGCATGTAGTGTCTTGATGTAGATTTGTGTCACAAACCCCAGTAATCAAATATGTATTGTCTTATTTCCATGGACATGAAATTCTTGCTCGCACCAATTCTTATCAGAGAAGATTGAACAGGACTCCGTATACTCAGTCCTGTGTAGGTTGCCCACTCCGCTGTCACTTTGTGTGGCTGTTGTAGCATCTACATCATTGGTTTCTCCAAGATTGCCTTTTGAGTTTTCTAGAATTGCCATTTGTCATTTTTATTCACTTTTGTATCATATAGTTATTTTGTCATTGATTCTTCCTGTTTGCTTTGCATTTGTGGCGGGTCCCCATGTAGGGGCTTTTTCAAGCTACACAATTGGATAGAATGATGGGAACAAATTTAGAGGTTACTAAATAAAACTCGGCTTTCCTTAACCTACTTTATTTCCTTAAATATTATCGTGGTCTGAGACTTTCAAACAGAACCTTACCCTAATTTATTATCCTTAGTACTACTACTACCATCAAAACTTTTCGTAACTTAAATCTTAATCTACAATCCTCTCACAACTATCAAAAGAACCTTAATCTTATCGCTATAGTGCTTCAAAACTTATCCTGTATTCAGTCTTAAGACTACGGAAAAAAATCAGCAAAAATACTCCAACTGCATACAATATTAAAAAAAAATGATGTATATACAAAGACATTAAATTGGTAGTCTGGTACAAAAATAATGACATTTCTACAACAATTTGTCATTTTCCATAAAGTCACTCTTCATTTCACTACTCAAACAAAAACACATTGGGCTCAAAACCACAAAAAACTCAATTCATTTAAACATTGCAAAATTACATAAATGCAATAGCTTCATGAAAAGAAGTACATGACCACTGCAAATAGAGCCTAAATAACAGTAGATGGTTCATGATCAAATCAACAGCAATTAATATGGAACAAAGTAGATTATGTCCATCTAACTTTCCTCTATCCTGGGAAGTTCTCTCTTACACTGTGAACACTGACTATTATGCCTACTGGCCTCAGGCTCCCTAATCCTCAGAAGTAAATCCACTGCATCAACTTCTGCACAAGGTAGGCCAAAAACAACTCCAACTCAGACTTTTCACCACAGGACCCGTCAATAGATAACTACTGCCAAATAGCTTCTGCTAAGGAAGTATCCTAACTTCTCAAGCCACCTACACATTGGGCTGAAGGGAAGCAAACCACACTACTCCGACACACTCAGCAGACTGCAAGTAAAAAAAAAAAAGAAAAAATAGACTTAACTAGTGTACTCCTTCCTGACATACAAAAAAAAAAAAAAATCACTAACAAAATCTAAACAATCAATTCACACAAACCATCTTTCATCATATAAACCCAAACTTAGCCTACCACACCCATAGACCCATTTCCTGTTCCATCAGACAATGAGCTTATTCCTTTGGATGCCATGTCCTTTAATCCCATTCCTCTTCCTTCAGCAAAGTCTCAGGGCCATCATTCTGCATAGAATAACAAGAAGCTTGATGTTGAAACCTCTCCTCAAGTTGGACTTTCTGCTGCTTTTGATAATTTCCGTCCTGGCAGTGATACCACTTGCTCACCTGATGAGCTGGTTTGATTGCTTCATTTGCCTTTTGAAGGGAGTCTGACTCTTCATCTTCACCCTCCTCCTCATAACTTTTACTGTTTCAGTGGCACTCGAGATGTTCCTCTCCATGGTAAGTATCTTCACCTCAAAGCCCTTACAGCTGGAACTTATGGGTTTTGATTTCTGATCATTTTCATCTTCAATCCTGAGGGGTATTGATTTCTGATCATTTTCATCTTCAATCCTAAAATTTCAGGACTTTGTTGCCAGTTTAGTCTTTCTTTGTCATTCCCCTAAATTACTAGTCTGGCAGCATATGATGAGTGGAGCTTTGTGAAATGGTTTTTATTATTCAAAGCATGTCTTTTAGGACAAGGCCATTAATCCTGGAGTAAGTTGCCCTTTCCCTTCCATGCACTCCTGTCCTTGGTTTCTTTGTCATACAAAAGTAAGTAGAGTGGAGTTGGAACCTTTTCGGTCTTGACCATTATGGGTTAATGTGACTAGGAACTTCACATCCACAGAAATAAAGCAGTATGTTATTGATGGGTTCGCATGAAAAAATGTTTAGTATTATAAAAGCATTGTTTTTATCTGAGCAATGCTTGAGTCACAGAGGTCAAAAATTAGTCTACAGTTAGTGTCTTATCAAGTAATGTAACTGTATTTTCAAAATTGTAACTGTGATAATGATAAAAGTTGATTTCAAAAGCAGGTTAAATAAATAATGGTCTATTGTAAAGGAGGAAATAGACTTAATAAGGATTCAGCTTAGTTTAAGTAATGGTACACCATATTCTTTAATGTAGAGGAATGTTTATCATGTAAGCTGTTAAAAAATTTGTATCCTTGACTTGTTGAATATTTTTGAAACCTGTGTTAAGAGGACTGTTTTTCTTTTATAACAAAGTTAAACTTTAGTACATTTGTGTCACTATACAATTGTAATTGTATGGAATGTTTTGTAAAGGTGGTCACAAATTTTTTTTCATCAGGCAAAAAGCGAAAGAAAGGAACGCTGGACGGAACAAAGACAGTGGGTACTGTGAGCTGTGTACCACCAACTATACAAAACTTAAACTACACCTTCAGTCGGAAACGCACTTGGCGTTTGTAAGAAACGACAAAAACTACCTAAAACTGGATGAGCTTATCGATGTTTATACACAAGGTGCTCAAGTAAGTACTGTGAATTTCTCTGACATTTAGTACTATTGTCTTTTTAATGCATATGTATGGTATGTTAGTTGGAAAGATTTAGTCTTATGCTTTGTTTCTATAGCAGTAGAGCAGATAAGGATGGTATTTATTTAGGTAATAAATTAATTTTGGTGTTTTGGATTTCATAGCTTGCTGTCTTTAGCTGCTTACCTCCTTTACTAACTTGAATGGGAAAGGAAGCTTCTTTCAGAAATGAATATGGTATTTTGTTTTGACTAGTATGGCTTCCTTGGTATTGTAAAAGCTTCTCATAACATACCTCAATTTGTAGTGTTTATCTCTAATGGATGAATTTAAGAGAAATTTGTTATTCACATGAGATATACACTCAGTTTAGTTGAGTACAAAGAATAGTTAGTGAGTTTTACACTTTTATTTTTGCTTAAAAGATAAAAATTGGAGTATACTTAAGACCATTTCAATTCTTTGTATTGTTTATTGCCATATGTTGTATCCTTATTTTGCATGTGGATATTCAATATTTGGGCAGTAAGAGAAAGAGTGGCACTCTGAAGTTTGTAACATTACTATTTTACAGAGGTGGTAAAACTGTAGTTGTTTTAAGACTAATTTTTTAAATGAACCTTACATCTCCATGACATAGCATTTACTTTTGCACCAGTGAGAATTCGACAGATTGAAAAAGAAAAATGAGAACAGTACGCCACTGTGTATGAAAAAGAAAAATGAGAACAGTATGCCACTGTGTAGCTGGGGTGAATCTGTTCGGGCTGCTCCCTCCTCCCACACCCCTATTGGCTATCTGTTGCCACCAAAATCCTTGTACTTTTTTTTAACCGGACTCCAGCAGGCGCTAGAGAATTTTCCTCTTACGTTAAGACCGCAGGTTTGTTAGTTATAAAATATTCAAATTGATCAAAAATATGTCATTTTTCTGTGAAGGTATGTATTCTGTCCTCCTACTTCCCCCACCTCCCACCAGGGGACTGATAGGTACAGTCATATGTAACCAGTCAGCCTACTTCTGTCACAGGTTTCGGAAGTGGGTAGAGAGATTGTTAATTATGGTTGGTTTTCTGTTGACAAGATTGGTTTTTATTTTTTTATTCTTTGACTTTATTTGAATGTTGGATTAGTAAGAACCTGAGGTGAGAATTGCCATAATTGGCTATTTGAATGTTGGATTAGTAAGAACCTGAGGTGAGAATTGCCATAATTGGCTTTATTCCATTTTATTGACACACATGAGATGTGTGCACTGCTGAGGGAAGAATTATAATTGGAATGACTGATGTGAATCATAGTCTCAACGAGATCTTGTGGAAAATGATTGCTAGCGAGGAGAGCTTGTAAGTAACAAATAAAGATGAGGATAGATCTTGTAAGACTTGTGTTCAAGAGGTGCATGTTTTTGTTTGCTTCCCCTTTTAATGACTGGATATGTCCTCTGCTGCCTCCCTTCAATCTGCTACTCCAAGAAAGCTTCCCAATTGATTCAGAGCCTTAGAATTGATAGGATTTAATAATTTTTTATGTTCACTTGCTGCAGGTTTCACAGAATGATTTTCTGTGCTGCCCTCTTGGGGGTCTTGCCTCAGTTCGGGTATTTCCATGTTGGAGGAAGGGTCAGTGCCCCTGCTTTTGGCTAGCCATATCCTTGGCATCTGTCTTGCTCCCTCTGGGCCTAGAGCAATGGGGAACAGGGACATGTCAGAGAGTAGTGTGGATCTTTGCCCATTTTCTCCATCCTCTCTACAGTCTGACATCAGTGGTGCCAGTTGTGATGCCAGAATTTGTTCTCCAGTAGGCTTGCTCAGGAGAGACAACTTTCTGGAAGCTGATACTTAAAACTAATTTTAAACTGCAAATTATCCTTAGTTACAGAGGATTCAAGCAAAACTACGCAAAAAGAAAAAGAGGTAAACTTTCCTTTACAAAACATCTTAAGCTGATTGCCTATTATCTGGCAGAAGTGGGGAAACCCACTTTAACATTACCAAAAAGAGTCGAAACATCACGCTACCCAGCAGGTCCAATAAGGCAAAAATTAAAAGAGGGAAAAACAAATCCCCAACTTTTTTCCCTCTCAATTTTAACCTTTTCAGATCAGCTGGGTAGGAGGGATGCTTTGACTCTCTGGTGATGTTTAAGCAGTTTTCTCCACTTCTGCCAGGCAGTAGGCAATCAGCTAAAGATGTCTTGTCAAGAAAAGTTTACTTTTTCTTTTCAGGATAGTTTTGCTGGAATACTCTGTAGCTAAGGATAATGTACAGTTGAAGACGTTTTAATTACCAGTTAGTTTTCAGGAAGGAGTCAAGTTTCTTCAACTTCTGTGTACAGTATTGCTGCTTTCTTTGGCCAGCACAATGTGTGCACCTCGCAGTTTTTAATGCATCAATTGGCTGCGCCTGGACCAGTTTTGCGAATTTGCCACACTCCTTGCACCTGTCTCTGTGAGTTGAGCCCCTCAAGGTTTTCTCCCGCAGACTGTATGTTCTTTTGTCACCACTCTTGTTAATCTGTGCAGCTATTTCTTGCATATAGAGAATTTTGGCAAAGTGCTCTTTTTTCGGCTTCTTTTTTGCTAGGCAGGTAGTTGCCATTAGAAGTTTCTGTACATTCTGCTTCCAGATGTGGGAGTTTCTATCTGTAAACAGTTGGTTGCTGTTTCAGTTTCGACTTCCCTGTGGTTCAGGAACATTCTTTTTTGTTATTGTTAAACTTTCCCTGCTCAGAATTGAGATTTTATGTTGAGCTGACAGGTTTTCAACCAAATCAGTGTACTCCTTTTGAGCCAGAACAAATGCTTTTGTCTGCAGTGTTGAAAGAGGAGCATTCAACCCTCAATAGAAGCTCTTGTGTTAGTTCAGTAGTCACCTGCTGCTCTTCCATCACTGAGCGCTGTAGTCTTTGCCCTTGTCTCTAAGGCACTTCTGGCACATGTTCGGTGGTTACGCCCTATTTTCCTGCTGCTTCTTTGTCAGAAGGGCAAGTTGCTTGTGCTTCTGTTGATTGATGAACCAGGTGACTTTTGGAACCAGTGAAGAAAAGGTCAAGATTTTCTCTTTGCATTAGAAGTTAACATACATTCTGGAAAAATAACCTTCATTTGTGCTGCAATTCACCAAGATGGTCTTGGGTATGTTCTAGGCTTTAGCAGTTCCTGGTTGGACAAGTCAGTAGAGTTCTTGGCTAGCACTCTGCTAGGCCCGAGGTTGGGTCTCTGGTCAGCCAATGAAGAATTAGAGGAAATTATTTCTGGTGATAGAAATTCATTTCTCGGTATATGTGGTTCGGATTCCACAATAAGCTGTAGGTCCCTTTGCTACGTAACCAATGGGTTCTTAGCCACGTAAAATAGTCTAATCCTTTGGGTCAGTCCTAGGAGAGCTGTTAATCAGCTCAGTGGTCTGGTTAAACTAAGGTATACTTAACTTCTAGGCTTGAGTGCAGTTAATGGGAAGAAAGCTTCGAAGAATGTTACAGTTCTTACCTCTATATAGTATCTTCTAAGAATGTTTTGCTATTCTTGCCTCCATATATTAGAGAAAGAGAACAACTTTGTATTCTAGGGGTCTCGAAGTCTTGAGGTAACATTGGTGAAGGACTAGTCCCAGCTCATGATTTCATGTATGGGGATGAAGAGAGATTCTCATAGTTTGGGCATTTTGCGGGAGAAACAATTTTTTGTCTGAGTCTTTAGTAATAGCCTCTTGAAGCGCCTGAACTCCTCTTGATAGCCGTAGCACATGCAAAAGAGTAAGAAAATTCCAGTTATTTTGCAGAATGTTGGTATTTGCATTGAAGATTCTAGTCTTGTTCTTGGCCTGGGTTGATAGCTAAAAACAATTTTGAGGCATTTCCCTTCTCAGTCTGGTTAAAATGCCAAACTTGACCTCATTTAAGGATAATGAGTTTCATACTTTAACACTGTATAAGGGCAATCAGAGCTTTTTTAATAGTTTAAAGCCTATTTATCATTTTGTGTGTTAGGGGAGAAAACACTGCTATGTTTAAATGCACTGCCCTTTTTTCATTTGTTATTTTGTCAAATTGGTGCATGTGACCTCAGTTCTGATTTATGTCCTTGTTGAAGGTAGTTATGCATTATGAAAGTTGTAGCTGATGTACTCAGCAACTGAAATCAACTGCTAGCAACGGAATAGGCTGGACATCGAGAGGTTTGCAGCAGATGGTGGGCTGTGGGGATCCCCTTTTATTGACCTGTTTGAGATCAAGTGTAGTCTTAATTGCCAATTTATAGTTCACCGGTGCAAGATCCTCTAGCATGGACAGTTGATATCAGGCTGTTCCTTGGTCAGATTTGGACTGTAATGCCCTTCCTCCTCTTGCTACGATTCAGGAAGTCATCAGTGAATTAGATGACACTGTAAGTTTTCTCTTGGCGTTCATTACCCCAGGTCGCCAAGGAAGGCTGGGTTTCTGTTTTCATTCAGTGGTGCATAGATCTGCCCTTACTTCTTCCTGTCAGGAAGATTCTCCTGATGCAGCCCAAAGATAGAAGGTTCCATCACAATACTGCAAGTTGCTGATGACCATATGGAGACGGCCCATGGCTCCTTGAGCTAACAGGAGCCATGGACCATCTCCATGGCAAGAACTTGCAGGAAGACTGTTATTTGTTCCATGAGAAAATTCACTAATCAATTCTGCCAACACCAGTGGTCAGTGTATATTTCTTGGTGCCATGTTGGGGTTTCCAGCACTGGTACCTCTATCAACATGTCAAGATATCTTTTTCTCAAGCATGAGAAAAAGTTCTTGGTAGCAGGCTTCAGACCATAGGGCCATGTTGACTTCAGCTGTTATGCGTGTCTGAGAACAGACATCCAGATGTTTTTCAAGGGGTTAAGGTGGAGTATCCCAGGTCTCTGGTACTCACTTCACCTTGGAATCGGTGTACAGTTTTCAAGTTTATTAAGGTGCCCCCCTTTCAATCTTTTTAAACAAGCTCCTTTTAAAGAGTTTTCTGTGAAAATTCTCCTCAGTAGCCAGAGCTAAAGCTAAGAGCATGAGGGTACTACAAGCTTTGTCAGTTAAGGTAGTCTTTGCTAAAGACAAGGCAGTTCTTTTCTTGTTGCCTTATTTTGGGCTAAGAATGGTTTTAGGGCTAGACCCTTACCTACAACTATCTCTTTACCCAGCTTGGAATCAATCACTAAGGCCATAGGGGCCTGGCCTCTCTGTGGGTAGCAACAAGAACTTTTAAGAATTTGTCTGACTCGCACTAATATTAAAGCTCGTGTAAAGAATCTGTGTGTAGTGTTTGGGAATCAGAGCTTCCAATGAGTAGGGATGTAATTTCCTTTTCATTAGGTCTTTGGTTAAGGACACTCTTTTCGTATCCTGAATGAAAGGTAAAGCCACTTGACATGGGAGTAGTGGCTACAGCTTTTAAATTTGGAAAGAACTCATCCTTGGAGAAGTTTTTGAAGTCACTGAATGGTTAGGTAATTCTTTGTTTGCTATATATCTTCATGGCATGGAGATTCAGTACAGTTATTGCAGTATGTTAGCTCCTGTGGTTTATGCAGGGGATATATATTATGTCCTGAATCAGTTTGTAGCCTTTTTCTGCCCACTGCTTTTTAGCCCCGGTTATGGTTTTTGGGAAGTTTGAAGGTACTCAGTATTGATTTAGGAAGTGTACCCTGTATGTAAGTACCTGTTAGCTATCCACCATTGACTCTGAAGGGTTTTGGAACAGTAACCTAACCAGCCCCCCTGCCGAAGGGGACACCCACCAGAGACCTCAGGTATCTTCATTATAAGGTTCTCATACCTTAGTGACAATCATCCCAAGGTGGCATTAATAGGCGATGGATTGAGTTTTCTAGGTAAATAAACACTTGTGTTGTATGTAATTTTTTGTTACTAAGCAGCCTGATTTCCACTCTGCCCACCTTTTGCAAATGTGGGAATAAGCTGTACAATGCAGAGGCAAGGTTTATTTAAAATATATAAATACTTACATTAGTATCTATTTTTTAAATTCTTACCTCTCCATTATCTAATTTGCCCTCCCTACCTCCCTGCATTCGAAGTGGGCAGAGTAGATTGACTGGCTACGAGTGTTTCTACCTATCGGTTCCTTGGTGGGGGTTGGGGAAGTAAATAGATAGAAAATGGATATTCACAGAAAATCTAGTAATTCTCATTTTTATTTTGCAATCTGTCAAACTCCTGCCAGCATGAAGTAAAAGCTCTATAGTGGAGAGCTAAGTGTTTAAAAATAGATTCTAAATTAAATTTTTATATTTTTGCTTTGAGTATTTTGGTTGCTGTGATTTGTAAAACTAAAAACACAATGTAGTATAAGTTAATGAAACAGTACTGCATTTCTCTGTATTTTGTAATTGTACTTTGAACTTTTTCTTTCATCATAATTTAGGGAAACTTTTTGTTATCTGTATGTGGTTGTTCAAGTGCTTATGAATTGGAAGGTATATGTCAACTGGCAGCTTATTATTTTTGTAATGGGTAGAAGGTAGTTCAGGGACATAGTAATCTGTATGCAGTATTTTGTTGTCTTGGTCTTGGTTTGATCAAATCCACTCCTAGATCACCCAGCTGTGATTGTCTAGTGGCGTAAGTTGACCAGATAGGACAACACATTAAAAGAAGTCATTGGCTAAGGAAGAAGTGCTCCTTTGTCATCACACTTGCCCTATAAATCTCTCTCTTGACACACAGGTATGTTCTGTTTTGTCCAGTTTTAGAAAACTGTGCATTGTGTCATGCATTAGGGCCATGGACAGAAAATTTTCCTTAGTGGGTGCCAGTGAAAAACCCTAAGATTTTGTGCTTGCAATTTTCTAGCAAGAAATCTGTAATCCTGCACTGTTGGTACTTTCCTCATGTTTTTGTTTAATTCATATCCAAACTTCTTTGTACTTTTGATAATGTCTAGTTTTTAATAGAGTCGAGGATAGGTTCTTTTAAATTTTTATAATGTATAAAAGCTCCTGTAACCAGATCCAGAGCAAAACCTCTTGATTCTTGTAAGGCTGCCTTGATTGTCCTATAGAAGGTTCATTTTCAGGTTAAATAGTTAAGTTGAATTCTGTGTCCAAAGGCTAAAATTCACTTGAATATTAAGATGGTTTGTGTTACAGGTATATGAGATTGGGAGAGCGATAGATATGAATAGCAGGACAAGGCATAGAAAATTGTGGAAAGGGCTTAGATGAATACACGGTCTAGAAATGGTCTGGTGATTGGCATTGTCTTTGACTTACTTTCAAAGTGTCTAAAGATTATGCAGCTAATAGAATATCCAATGTATTTTTCTAGCATTTTCTTTAAAAACCTAGAGTAGAATTTAACTAGTAACCCTCTGCTAGAGTAATCCAACAATCCTAACCCATTTGCAAAATCTGTGTGAGACAGCAGCCTCCAGTGCTGTTTATTCTCTCTGTTAGGAATGGCCAAAAATTTCATGTTCTTGATGTCAAAGACTATGTAACATCCAGGAATTTTTTTCTTCAGATTTTCTTTCTTACAATATTGGTGATGTTTTTTAAACATAGTTTAAACATTTAAATACATTTTCAAAGTTTTTTATTTTTTCTCTTCACTGGTTGCTAAGAACCTCTATTTCCTGTTGTTAGAAGAAACAGGAGTCCTTTTATCTATGAACACATGGGAGTTTGTTAATTAGAACAGAAGCTACATTTGATATCATCTTCCCTCTGTCCATCTGCTCAAAGGTAAAATAGAACCCTTGTGGGCAAGTGATTATTTAAGGAACGTCAGTTTGCATCAGCATCAGGTGTCTGTATACTACAGTAGCAGATTAATTTATTGATAATGTCCTTTAAAAGGAATTCAAAGGAAGCTTGAATGTATGGGCAGTTTGCTGTACAGATATACTGTAATAAAAGTAAATGATTTCAGTGTTTTGAACAAGCTAGGTAAATTTTGAGAATAACTCTATCTTCATTGCCTATGTCTCAGGTTCCAGTATAATGAGTTATCTTTTTCTGCATATGGACTTTCAGGGGTCAGGTTGATTACTTTTTGTTTTATGTGGCATAACCCTATGGATCACTTATGGGTTGCTGTCAAATGATCCAAATTACAATCTGAGCATCATTTTTGGTGTGTAATTTTTAATTTTTTCTATTGAACATGCCCCAAAAAAGTACACAAGTTTTCTGCTTTGGAATAACACCAATAAGAGTATCAATAAATGAATAGTTAATTTACAGACAATGAACAAAGTAAACGGTTGCAAATTCCAGCTCTCACTCTGGGACACACAGGAATCAATGGTTTAGTGACTGGAAGGTTTGTTACCATTTACATTTAATCTACTCACCCTTTATTTTAAGGGTTCCCAATTTATGGCTAGATAATGACATTGAGTTGCATTCTTCTGTTGCCATCTGCGTTATAAAGAACTTATGTTTTGTAACAGTTTGCCTTTCAAATCAGCAATCTTTAGGTGTGTTCTTTAAGTTTTGATCCTTATCAGTAATAATGACAAACAAAAATATGTTTGGTGTGTCTAGTATGATAAAATTTTACTAAGATAAAGGGTTCTATTTAAACCAGACGTTTTGTATTACCCATCATTTGGACTTTTTCATGATTTTAATACAGAAAGGTCTTACTTTTATTATTTATTTAGTTTTTATCTAGCTTATTTTTTTTCAATGATTTTGCAGGACTCTCATTAATTAGATAAGCCATGTTTCCTTGGTGCAAAATTCCCAGTCTCACTAGATGTGTTTCTCAATATATAAAACGAGCTTGCTCTGCCTGCTCTGTCATTTGTACTCATGCAGTCTCCACTCCTTCCTCCCTTATCTGTGAGACTGTTTAGTCAACATTTGGGCTTTTAGGAGTGCCTTATTACCAGCAGTGTTTATCATCATACTTTAATTGTATTATATTTTATATCCATTTTTATATTTTGATTTGTTTTGTATTATGTTTTCTTGGGAGGTTGTTTGTTAGCCTTCCTGCTTCTGGTTATAATAAACAAAGTTATTCTTTCTGGATTTAATTTTTGCTTTTATTAATCTTGGGTTAGTAATATAATTCCCTTTGGGATAAGACTTTTCTGCTGCCATTTGCTTATTTTTATCATTTTCATTTCTCCTGTGTTTGTGTGTTCTCTGTAAATCGTGTTCATTTTAATTGAAGTTAATTGGTTTTGTCATCCAGTGAGTTTGCAGGTTTTTTTTTTGTCATAGTTATGAGCTCTGCAAGGAAAACCTTGGGATATACTCCCAAGGGTAAACAGATTTTACTTGGAGAAAGTCTAATTGTTTACCCGTAAGATAAGTATTCCTTACTGTTTATGCCAAGGTTTTCCTGGAAGAACTCTTGACTAATTTCGGTCATCAGATCATTATCCTTGCAACTAACGTTTAAGAGATGTACGTATGAACCAAATCCATTGCTTGTTTTGGAGTCTTTCAACCTCCTCCTCTGACTGGTGCAGTTAAGCTGTGCGTTTTGTCCTAGGATTCATCATTCTGGAAGTTACCCCCACCGTGATCAGTAAGGAGCTCCCAGCAGCCAACACCAGCAAGGCCAAATACTTACAAACTGCAGACTCAGTTTTATTTTTTGTCTGTGTGACAAGATTTTAGTATTTTGCTTAACCATTGATATTGCTCATCTTTAAGCTCTTCTTAGGTTGTGAGTCCTGCTTTTCGCACTTTGGTGCTCCTCTGATGCTTTCATTTCACCTAAATATAATTTCACACTTGAATGGTTACAGTATATAGGAAATCATGTTAAAGCAAGAGAGGAAAGGGAGAGAAGAATATCAGAAGAAAATTATTAGAAAAAAAATAGAACATGCATGTTCTTAAGGAGAAGCTGCTGCTGTTAGGTTGTCTGAATCTTGACTTTTTGAATCCAGTTAGATGGGATTTCTGCATCACAGCAATAAAGCTTATTTAATGAATGGGTTTATATGAAAAAACTTTTTATATTATAAAAACATATTTGAAAGTTTTGATAACCTCTGATAAGTGAAATATTGTCAAGTTACTAAAAGTGTAGTTTGGGTTTAAGTTTTTCTTGTAAATGCAGTGCTTTCTTGTTCAAGTGTTAATCTTGGCGTGAATCCTTTCAAGGTAGCAGTTTCCTGTTTGGGTAGATACATTTTAAACCATTTACATGTATCATGTTACATTTTTCAAAATTAAGCTGGCTTTGTTTGTAGCAAAGTCAGTTGTATTTATCTGGACTTTCAGTTTAGGGGGAGTACTTAGGAATTCATCCACAGTATTCCAAGAACATGTATGTTCATTTTAGATGACGAGCCACTTGTAATATCATGCTGTTGTAAGGTAAACTTTGTCATATGTTAAATGTAAAACTTTCTATTGCCAATTTAGAGTGATGGAGCAGCGGGAGGAGCCTCATCAGCAAATTACTATGGGCCAACCTCTGTATCATAAAGGTAGGGATCAAAAGAAAAAGCGTTGCTTTTTAAATGTAGAGCTTGAGCTTTGAATGTTCCCCTTTTGCCTTTTAATTTTGGAATCATGATCCCTAATTAGCATAACTTTCATTGCTTCAGTTGCTAATACTGTCATTTTTGAGATGTATATTTTTTTGGGGTGCTCTGTGCTTCTATAAGCCAGTGCTTTGAATTTCTGTTGACTCATGTGAGATGTGAAGCATAGATCAATTCTTGTGCATAGTCGTTAAGTTAATCTAGGTTCTCTAACTTACGCAGAAGGCATAATTTTTCTGTATACAGTACTGCTTTGAAAATTATGGTCATTGTAGTAATAATTATCATAAGACACCAAAAATTCCTCACAATCTTGATTTGTGAATAATAAGCAACAAGTCTCTGGTATATATTCTTAGAAACAGGAAGGTTTTAGGTTGATTTACTAAAAAGATTTTTCTAATGGGGTTTTTAAGGAAATTCAAAAGGTTTTCTTGGTAGATTATTTGGTTTGTTGTTTTCTCTCAACGATTGAATTTGTTTCTGGAGGAAGGTGATGGGTCAGAGTAAGTATTGTCAAGCCTCATCCATGCCATAGGAGAAGTTGAGGATCTAGCTCTTTTGCCTTGAGCTTCCCATTAAGTTAAGTTATCAATTACGATTACAGTATAATTGACAAGATTTGCTCAGTAATTGCAGAAGTGTAAATTGTGAGTAACTTGTTTACATGGGAATGTTTGTATTCATTGAAGAATTGCTTTGGCCCTCTGATACCAGATAGATGAAAAGCATAATGGGACACCTCTTGGGATATATAAAAACAAAAGGAAAATGTCTTGAAAAATTAAAAGCAAATTTTGTTATAGCAGTATAGTTCATTCATTTAGTATTTGTTTGGACATCTTTTCTGTATATTTTTTAAGCAATTATCAAGAATGCATATAAAAACTATTTAGATATATAAATTGTATATGATTACAGTCAAACTAGAAACCTATCAGATGAAAACTCATTTATTTGGGTAGATTGTGAATAATGTACAATTAGTCAGTTTATTCTGTGATGCAATTTCACTTGGTTCTAGAATCTTATGAAATGGCACATCATCCATGCTACAAGGCATCAGGAGGTTAGAAGTTTTTTTTATTGTTTTGTGCATTTTCAGAAATCAGTTGAACTTTATGTATTGTTAATGACTTGATTTGCATATTTTTCTGGGTTCTAGTGCTTTGTGCTTGATTGTGCCTAGTAGAGTTTTTCATATGGATGTGTTTTGGGGATATTTTTATGTAGGAGCAAGGAGTGACCTTTGCCATGGTTTTAGCACAGAAATTAAATTTGCTTTGCCAAGTTTTCTTCACCTTTATAATTCTTTTAATAATCTCTTCTGAGTTGTGCTCGTGCTCTCACAAAACACTACTGTACCAATCATAAGTTGCCTTTTGTAAGTGAAAACTATGGTTTTAGTTGAAATGCCTCTTTTAATTAGCCTTTTCTGTGTCATCAGATGCCAAAAACAAAATGTACGTCTGAAGCACAAAATACACCGTGGGCAGCCAAGAAGGACAGCCGCCAACCCTCCTTAACATCACGCAGAACGACCAACCACAAACTGGCAAATGACAAAAAGCTACCTGAGAAAGGTAAGGGAAGAGAAACTGTTTAAAGTGAAGGTTTTGTTTGTCACAGAGTATTAACAGCATGACTGGATTGTTAGGGTGTTGGAGTAAGTTACAAAGAGTTTAGTGAAGGGGATGGTTTGACTTAGTCCTGTATGTGCTCAATTATGGAAACTTTCTCTCTTGTCTCCGTACCCTTTCTGCAGGTTTGGTTCAAGCACAAAATGAGGCTGAAGGTATGTTATCAATATGATGCCTGTAGTACTTGGTGTGTATTGAATGACGCCTTCAAAATTGGTGTGGTGTGTTTTGTCCATGATAAGTCTCAGTCTTAGTTAACCCAGCTGTCACTAGCTCTCTTTCAGGTGTTCTTGATTGCTTATATCCCTAACACATGAAAAGGGTTTGTACTGTGTGTGTGTTGCATGGTATATAACACTCTTTTGATAAATCAGTATTTGAATGGTTACTGATATTAGCAAATACTATATTATCTCAGTTCCCCTCAAAATTTTTTGAATAATAATAGATTTTCATGAAAATTTGGAAACGCTATGAAACATTGTACTGTATATTGAAATATTTGAAGTGCTTTAAACTGGGAGACTGAATTTCAGCTTGGAGAGGTTGAGCACAAGTTTACTAACATGTATTGCATTATACTGTAAACATTATGGCTCAAGTGTTACCATAGTAAGCTAAATGATTCACCTTACTTCAGCTTCACTGAAAATAAGAAATTGTTTGATTTACTACTAGGGATAAAGTTGTATTGTTTAGTTTTGAAAAGTATTCTTATTTTCTATTTTTTGAAAGATTTTTCCTCCAAGTTTTACGGTAACTTTTTGAGGGAGGTATATATCTGGAAATTTTCTAGGTATAATATGGTTAGAGCTACAGGGCGAGTTTTGTATTGCAGCTGGATTATGTAAATACAGTTGTGTTTAATTTATGGTTATGTTTTCCCATAGTTTTGTGGGCTTGTTTCTGCACTTTCTCTTGTACTGTACTACTTTCCTATATGGTGGAATGAGCTGTCAGGAGAAAAGCCATGCAAAATGTTAGAGAAGAAAATGTGTGGAAATCGGAGGATAGTTGTAAATACAGTAAACAGACCCAGAGTATTGTATGGTTACTAATGAAAAATGGTCATGCCAGTTATTGAGATTTGTAATATCTTTGTTATGGTGCATATTTGTAGGTGTATATGAAATGTTTTATCAGGGTTTAGATTTCAAGAATGCTTTTACTTGGGAAATTAGATCAATCTTGGGTTTTTTGTGTGATGCCCTCTTTGTATGCCAGATAACTTGACTTGCAATTTTTTCTTTACCAAGTGCAGGTGCAACTTGATATTAGTCTTTATAATTACTAAATGTTTTGTTCCATGATTAAGTTTTAGGCTTTGTAAAGACTTTAGTATTTTATTAATTTGGGTGTTTAGTGTTTAGAAAACATTTGAAAAAAAAAAAAAAATTTTTCAGTGCTATGCCATTAGTATTATATTTTCCAGCAAGTCATGTTATTTCTTGGTAGAACTTTTTGATTTTAAGTCTTCGTTTCGATTATCTCAAGATAATGATGGGTCTAAAATTAGACACTGTCAAAGACTAGGGTCCCTGTTATTGTGAGCATTAAAAGTTTTAATATATCAGACACAGATGTAGGGGGTGTTGGTATTGTGAGGCATGTTTCATTTTAAATTTTCATATGTTTTTTATTCTTTTTAATTTTTCCTGTCAACATTCTGTTACCTGGAAGCTTGTACGCTATTTATTTTTGTAAAGAAAAGGAATGTGGATCTTCTGAGGAGAAATTTTTAGATTTAGGAAGTTGTATTTTGTTGTTAGTGAAAAGTGACATGGACTGATGAGGTCCGATCCATTAAAACTGGCTGCCAATTTTTTTGTTTGGTGAAATTTACAGAGTATATTTAGAGTATATTTTTATTGTGTGATTTGGTATTCCAGTTCTGCAGTCTGATTTGTTTCTTTTGTAAAATAGATCTCTTTGATTTTCTTCTGTTTATTTAGTAGATTTTTTTACTGTACTAGAAAATACATTAAATTTAGTTTGCGTTGCAACAAACCCATTACTTAAAGTGGCAGTTGCATTTTATACAAATTGTCTCTGATAAAAATTCCAAAAAGATAAGAGCATAGCTGCTTGCAGTAGTAGTAGTAGTAGTGTTTGCACAAGAGGTCTTCTTTTCCCAAATGTAAACTCTTCTGTATCTTTTGTTTTTGTGCAGGAGTGTTTCGTTAACCAGACTTCCAGCTGTTGATGGATTGCTTTAAAAATTCATATTTTCTCCTTTTCAACTTATTATTTCAATGGTCTACTTTGATTTCTTTGCAATTTACGATGATTAGTGACTTAATTTTTGTTGTTGTTTTTTGCTTCTGTTAGTAACCCTCTCATCAGTAGCACCAAGATATCTGTACCTGGTATGTACAGACCCCTCCCCCCTTTTTTTTTCTGTGTGTGCTTACAGTGATTCTTCTTATTAGTTTATTACTTTTTCTGAATTTTAGTTGGTTATGATAGCCAACTTTCAAAAACTTAATTTTTATATAAGTAACTTACCAAATAATTACATAGCTATAGTTTCTACTTTTGCGGCAGCTCAAAATTCGAAATTCGCGGTAGCGTTCTTTTGTTTTAGGTGTAGGTATATTGCCCCGCCCACTATCGGGGAAGAATAGGTACAATTAGCTAAGGAGCTCAATTCATTTCTGCCGGTTAATGACTAAACAACAGTTATTAGCAGCTCTCGTTTTCGATTTCACCGGATGGTCGGAGATCGTCTTTGGTGAAGTACTCTTTGATTTTGGTAGCGCAGCTATCTAGCCTAGCTAGAATTTTGGATACTTCATTTGTAACTTATTCATTTAGAATTTTGACCATTATGTTGGACTCTAGTTTATCCAGCATTAGGTACTGCAGCAAAGGCTGCAAAACTAGACTTACATTCTGTAAAATACAACACACATACCATTTGTTGTACTTGTAGGAACAGATTTGTTCGCCTGAATTGAATCACCAGACGAATGTAAGGACTGGGAAAATAGTAAATGGAAGATGTTACAGACTCATTTAGACAAATTGAAACGTGACTGAATTAGAAAAGTTACAGCTAGAGCCGAAGCAAAGGCTTCTGCTAGTGTAGGCCATTCTTCAAGGGATGATATTGATGTTTTGCCTATCCCTTCGACACCTGTGACAGCTTTTTCTCCCATTTCCAGTCCTCCAGCTTTTCCTGTCACTCCTGTACCTAACTCTCATTCTGCTGAACCCAATGCCATTGCCAGCTTAGAAGCATGGGTAGATCAAAAATTTAATTTACTTGTGAATACTGTTTCCCAAATTGGGAACTCTGTGAAGGTCCTAATGGACAGATTTAATAGTGTTGTGTCGAGTGATGTGTCAGTGGAGGGGGCGGCTGTTCGTCCCACCGATGCTCCTAGACCAGGGTCCCTGCTAAACTCCCCTTGCAAACATGGGAGGAAGCAAACTGGCAGTCCAAGGAAGGTCGGTGGGGTTTGCCCAACGAGCAGTCGTCGCCTCATCCGAGCCTGTTGTCCGATCCAGGCTGCGGAAGAAGAATACCGTTGAAAGGTATTAGATTGATACCCATACAGTTTCTTCAAGTGATTCAGACTCTCCCACATCGAAGAAACCCAGTGACTGTTTTGCACATGTGTCAGGCCACTGAAATAGCCAGGTGCTTCAATGGATTCAGATTCCCCGCCCATCGCAAGCGAAGCGGTAGAGAGAACGTGAGCCTCTCCCCTTCTTGTAGTTTCTGGGACTCGCCAACAAGAGATTCTCGCTCCTTTCACGCGTGCAAGAAAGCGCCCAGTGTACGCCAGTGATGTGCATAAGCGACGACTCACAGATCGTTCGGGCATCCGAGCGCATCCGAAGCTACTTCAGAGCGCCCAAGGTCCGAGCGCCCATCACTTACGCCGCGCAGCTCTCGCCTTACCTGTTCGGGAGCACACAGTTTCCAAGTCAGAAGAACCTGTGTTTGATCACCGCAACGGATCGCCAGATCACAGAGCACCCTTCCACGCGCGTAACGCCCGCTGGACAATGCAGTTGCTTCCAAGCGAGTCAGCGTCTGCTTCAACAAGAAGTGGGCGTCTATTGTCCGTGCGCCCAGTCGATGGGGGTGCTTCTCCCTTCCACCCCACTTCCTATGTTTTCGCTACCCTGCTACAAGAATTTCCTTCGGCCTCTGAAGACCCTTCTTTGTCGCCGCTTCAACTCCTGCTTGACAAAGTTTTGAGCCTTCTTGAAAAACCTACTCCAGCGGTACAGGACACCATGGAACCCCCAGGATCGCCCGTTTTGTCCGCCGAAGAGCCTGCAGAAGAAGAACAACCCACCTCTCATTACTCGGCTCTACTCAGATTTTTCCTGGTCTGCTACCCGTCATCATTCTCCCCAGTCGTTCCATTATCTCCGGGTTCAGCCGACCTGAGCATGCGTCAACCACCAGGTACTGCCAGACTTCCGCGTATGGTGTTGTCTTCGTCATCGAAGAAAGCTTTCAGCCGCATGGATGCCTGGCTAGCAGTGAAGAGGAAAGTCGGGAAGGCGGTTTTTTGCGCACCTCCTTCTCGCTTAATAAGGCAGAAGTACTTGTCTTATGTAACTGGAGAAGCTCTGTCCTTGGGAGTTTCTGCCGCCTCTCAGGAGACTTCTCCGATATCATAGGTGCTTCTTGTCGCTCTTTAACCTGCCAGAATTCTTTTCGCAAACCTCGGAGTTGGACCATCTTCTCAAAGATATTTTCAAAGTCTTTGAGATTTTTAGTTTTCTAGATTGACGGTAGGAGCTCAGCTAAGAAAATAGAAGACTGTGTGTCCCTGCAAGAAAACTTCGCCTGACTGGCTGGGAGTACTGGGGTGCGCGGATAGAGCTGTAAGAGATGGAGCAGTAGAACTAGCTACCATCTTCACAATGGGAGTCCTCAAGGAGCAAGATTTGTGGTGCTCGTTTACGGCAAAATGGGTCTCCCCATCAGGACGTTCTTCACTTCTGTTTGCACCCCTAGATAAGGATAATCTGTTCCCACAAGACACTCTAGATCGGATTTCAGTCGATTTACAAAAGAAATCAACTCAAGACCTCATCACTCAAAAGAACGAAGTTCCCTGCAAGAGCCACTCCAACTGCAACTCCTAGGATGTTATCACCCCTGCAGCAACATCCCTTTTGAGGAGGTAGAGGCTGCATCCAGTCCCGACCTAGAACCAACCTCCGAACCTCCAGACCATCTAGGAAACCCTTCAACAAATCCAACCCTAGAAAATGAGACTCCGGTCCTCCGTGTCCCAGTGGGAGCAAGACTCCCATTTCTGGCCAGTATGGGAGAAGAAGAATGTGGAACCATGGGTGCTGAAGGTATTACAAGAAGGATATACAATCCCCTTCAGGGAAAAACCTCCCTTAGTAACCTCTCCCATCAACTTAGCAGCCTACTCAGTAGACTCAGAGAGGTTTTCAGCCCTGTCTCGGGAAGTATCAGCTCTCCTGGAAAAGAGAGCCGTGGAGTTAGTCGAAAATGTAAACTCAAGGTGATTTACAACCACCTCTTTGTGGTCCCCAAGTCATCGGGAGGATGGAGACCTGACCTGGACGTCAGTGCCCTGAACCGCCGTTCAAACAACTTGAAATTCAAAATGGAGACGAATCAGTCAGTTTTGTCGGCCATCCATCGGGAGACTGGATGGTTACGATCGACATGCAAGATGCGTATCTTCCATATTCCAATTCATCCGACTCCAGGAAGTATCTAAGATTCGTGTTCCAACAGAGTCTTCCAGTTTTGGGCACTCTGCTTTGGACTATCCACAGCCCTCAAGTTTTTACTCGGTACTTGCTCCTCATACGAAATGGCTACATCTTGGGGGAATAAACATTTCTCTGTACCTGGACGATTGGCTCTACGCTCCCCTCGAATTCTCAGTGCACAGAGGACCTACAGATAACTCTCTTCGTCTGGCCAAGAATTAGACTTTTGATAAACCTCAAGAAGTCTCAGTTAGTCCCAACTCAGTCTATTTTATATTTGGGGATAGTGATAGACTCTGAGTTTTTGGGCTTTTCCATCCCAACAAAGGATAATTTCTTGCCGCAAGAAAGTCCAGGACTTCATAACTCGCAACTCCTGCTCAGCCAACGCATGGATGAGTTCTAGGAAGACTCTCTTCCATCGAGAAGTTCGTTCCATTAGGCAGGCTTCATACAAGAACTCTACAGTTTTACCTCAAAGCCAGTTGGAAAAGGAAGTTGTTCCCAGACTCATTCAGTTTCAGCATCACTCCCCAGATAAAAGAAGACCTCAGATGGTGGCTAGCAGAAGACAGATTCTCGACAGGAAAGTCTCTGGCTCCAATGTCCCCAACCTAACGTTATTCTCCGACGCTTTGGATCTAGGTTGGGGAGCCCATCTCAACAACATGGAAGTGTCAGGAACATGGTCCCCTTCCGAAAGAAACCTCCACATCAACGTGAAGGAACTATAAGCAATTCACCTGGCACTGCAACACTTTGCAACACTAACCTGCCACAAGACAGTAGCGGTTCATTCGGACAGCATGACCGCCCTAGCGTATATCAAGAATTGGGGAGGGACCCATTCTTTTGCGCTCTATGAAGCGACGAAGGATTTTCTTCTTTGGGCAAAGAGCAACAAAACCCAAGTAGTGACTCGCTTCATTCACGGGAAGATGAATGTCCTTGCAGACGAATTAAGTTGGGGAAAACAGGTCCTACCAACGGAATGGACACTCAATCCACAGGTATGCACCAACGTGTGGAAGCTGTGGGAAAGTCGTTGATAGACCTGTTCGCGACGTCAAGGAACAATCGTCTTCCTTTGTATTGCTCCCCAGTTCCGGACCCACAAGCATGGGCAACAGATGCCATGTTACAGGTCTGGTCGAACCTCGACCTTTACGCCTTCCCCCCATTCAGCATGGTGAGGGAAGTGTTGAGGAAGTTCAGTTCACACGACAATGTGTCAGTGACATTAGTCATTCCCTTTTGGCCACACACAGAGTGGTTCCCCGATCTTTTGAACCTTTTGACAGACTTTCCAAGGCTGCTTCCTCAGAGGAGAAATCTTCTCACGCACTTCCTCTGACACCATCAAGGATTATCCACTCTCGCTCTGACAGGCTTCAGACTGTCAGGGAGCTTGTCAGAGCGAAAGGATTTTCAAGAAGACTGCAGAGGCTATTGCTAAGTGTAGGCGACAATCTTCCTCTGCAGTTTACCAATCCAAGTGGGCAGTTTTAGAAGTGGTGCCAAGAGCGAAAAATTTCCTCCTTCTCAAACGCCTGTAACCCAAATCGCAGATTTTTTTTCTATATCTCAGAACATCGAAAGGACTCTCAACATCTACCATCAAGGGTTACAGAGCGATGTTGAGTTCAGTATTCAAGCATAGAGGATTAGATCTGTCTTCAAACCAAGACATCAGTGACCTAATCTAGCATTTCAACACTAGTAAGCAAGCTAAACCCTCAGGAGTCGCTTGGAACTTGGACATGGTCTTCAATTGGCTTTCAGGGCCACTTTTTGAACCAGTGGAATCGTCATCTCTTCGGAATCTTACGAAGAAGACATTATTTTTGGTGGCACTCGCTACAGCCAAGAGAGCCAGCAAGCTTCATGCCATTGATAAAAGGATAGGCTTCTCACAAGGTAATGCAGTATACTCGCTAATTTTAGATTTTTTGGCCAAGAACGAGGATCCGGCTAACCCTTGGCCTCGCTCCTTTTCTATCAAGAGCCTCTCAGAAGTACTAGGCCCAGACGATCAAGAGAATGTCCTCTGCCTAGTAAGAGCTCTAAGAGTATACCTCGAGAGAACCAAAAACCTTTGAGGATCGGCCCCTAATCTTTGGTGTTCCGTTAAAAACCCCAGCCGTCCTTTGTCCAAGAATGCACTATCATTCTTTTTAAGATCTGTGATTTCGGAAGCACATTCGGGAGTTCAAGACGAATTACTACCCTTGTGCAAAGTAAAGGCTCATGAAATAAGAGCTGTGGCAATGTCTTTGGCTTTTAAACGTAACCTGTCTCTCTCTTCGATTTTACAAACCACTTTTTGGAGGTGCAAGTCAGTGTTTGCCATGTTTTATTTACGGGACGTTGAGACAGTGTACGAAAAATGCAGTACTTTAGGTCCGTTCTTCGCAGCTGGCATGGTATTGGGGGATGAAGGATAGGAGGAACGCCTTCCCTTTTTCTCTATCCACTCTCCTTGAATAAGGGCAGTCGTATTTCTTGGGAAGTTTGGTGGACACTGAATCTTGAGTGTCATCAATTGGTTTTTAAGGTTTTGGCTAAAATGTCGTGTGGTGTAGGTTAATTTTATCTGGTCTTTGTTATTCTATTGTACTGCGCCCAGGGCAAGGGCAATCCACATATCATTATGTGACCCATTGGATTTATTAGCTTTGGCAACCTGTGATTGACCTCCCACGTTGCAAAGCACCCACTCAGTAGAGGTGATTCTTGGCTCTACCACCACACCGCTTACAGGTCGAGAGGAGCCACGACCAGAGGCAGTATCTCCGCCTGCTGTTGCTCCCTCACCAGGTAAGGTTACAACAAGCATTCCAAGATGCTAGCTAATTTGCTATCCCAAATTACCCCATATCAAGTAGTTTTTGGGTAGTATATGTCCATTCATTCCACCTCCACTCAATGTGGGATTCAGCTGTGTAATTATTTGGTAAGTTACTTATATAAAAATGACATTTTTATAATAAACAAAGTTTTATATATACTTACCTAATAATTACATGATCGAGCCGCCTCCTCCCCTCTCATGGACATAGAGCATAAACAAATTGAGCTCCTTAGCTAAGTTGTACCTATTCTTCCCCGATAGTGGGCGGGGCAATATACCTACACCTAAAACAAAAGAGCGCTACCCCGAATTTCGAATTTTGAGCTGCCGCAAAAGTAGAAACTATAGCTATGTAATTATTTGGTAAGTATATATAAAACTTTTATTATAAAAAAGTAATTTTTAGCCTTTGCTGTTGCATTTCCACTTTTTTTTTCTTAGTGTTTTCTGATAACCTTTCAGTTTTTTATTTACCATAAAATTTTGAAATTCATTCTGCTACTCTGCTGCTTTGCACAAGCTGTACTTTTCTTGTTCAGCATGCCCATTAGACTAAGTATTTAAGAGGAAGCGGTATAGGAAGAAAACTAACATTTGTCTTCCTCTGATTCCTTGGTCTCAGTTGCTCCTGCTTGTAAAGTGAGATTGCAGAGTTCTAGCACTTCTTTGTTGGCTGTTAAGTGCAACCTTTCCTTGGCTGATGAGTTAGCTCGAGCCAACCCTGGCACTCTTTCTCTGCCAAACCACGTCAGTGCCTTATTACAGAGCATCAGCATCACTTCAGCAACCACTACTTTTTCTACACTATGTTTTGAGTTTGCTGTGTTTTGCTGATGTCAAGCAGTTGAAATATTTCCTGTTTTCTTTAATCCAAGAGATTAAGCATAAGTAGTGGCAGTGCTTGACCACGAGGCTTTTTTCCTTACTTGTTTAACTAGTTGCTTTACTGTTACACAGTCATGCCAAGCCACAGTCTGAGCTATGCTGGGAGCCACTTCAGATTATTCTTAATGAACACCTTCATTGTCCTGATACTACAGCTTTGGAGAAGAGCACTAGTCATCTTTTAGTAATCACTACTCTGTAGATAGAAGGATTGGAGAAATAGTCATGTTCTCAGAACAGATGCCACTCTGTATCCATGAGCCATAACACCTGTAAGAATGTGAGTTGCACTACTACAAAGAACCTAAGCCCCTTGAGTACTACTTACTGAGTCTGATCCAGGGCTGCTGACTCAGGCTGCTTTTCTGTTAAGGATCCAAGCCTTTCCACTGCTCTTCTATTACAGACCCTAGCCTATTGTAAGGTTAAAAAGAACCAGACCGCTCTTTTATTTTTGAGTTTCCCAGTTGCTCCAAAGACACTTTTATTGTTAAGAGCCCACGTCTATCCTTTTCTGAAAATCTGATACACTGACGGATTCATTCTTCAGTGAAGGAACAAGAGTTTCTCGTATTGTAATGAACAGAGTTGTTTGCCAAGGGCCGAGTTGCTACAGCACAATTCAAGGCTACTAAAGGTAACACCACCCTGTCACCATTACATATGCCCCTCTCTATTTATCATGCAAAGAATCATAGGTCCTGGGAGGATTTATCAAGGTGTAGCTGTGTAAGCTAGAGGTCCAACGATAATATAAAACATAACGACAAATCATCAACTGTAGTCTTAAGGTTTGGTTATGTTGCAATATTCCAAATCTTATTAAAATTCCAAAGATTCTCTCTTTGTTTCCACTTTATCATTATGTTTACAGCTAGCCCAAGGCTATGGAGGACTGGTTTGATAGCATTGAGACAGTGTTCCTGCCTCTTAACCTACCTATCATCCAACTTATGGACCAAGGCATCATATCAACTCTGAAGTGTATTACCAGTGGCAGACACTGAAGAAGAACAGGGGCATTTCAGTGTGAAGAATAGGATTGACAGTGCAACTGATGCTCGGGATGAGCTACAACTGTCCATGTTGGAACACTACTTGGACTAAGATTTGGCTTAAATAAGTCAGCAGTTTCACATGCCTCTGTTTTATTGAAACTATACAGAAGAATGTTGTAAGGTTGTCACTTCAGTGTGGGTCTGAGTAGGTGGAGGAAGATGATGATGATATTACAGGGTTGGTTGAGAGTCACAGTGGGCTGCTGACCAGTTAGGCTGTGATTGAACACAAAGGTTTTAACAAAAAGAAGAGGATTTGGACTTCATGTCATTGAAACATCTTTGCAGCATTTGAGGATGTTAAGCTTCATGAAAAACTCCCACTAACAGTAGTTCAGAGTCTGCTATCAGTGTGGACTTACTTCTGTATGAAAAGATGCTGGGAAAGAAATGACTGCTGGGCAGATGATTTCTTTTTTAAAACTTATAGTACTCGCCATCCTTCTTCATCCGCTCTCTTCCACTCTTGTGCATTCTGACAGCTCACCATTTGATGTCTGTGTATGGAGTCTCTGGGAGTCCATCATATCCAAGAGGCACCTCTCCATCACTCATTACCTGGTGTGTGTCACCTGCAAACTCTGACAGTCTTCATATCCACACATTGTCATGAGATCTCATACTTACTTTTCAATGCTGCAATAGCCTCATCATTGCCATCATTAACTATCCTCCAAAGGATTTGAACTACTGAAATAGCAGGTCAGCACTCTGTTAGACAAGGCATGAAAAAAGAGGAACCAGATATGCAGCTGCAACCCTTACTATGGTTTCACCCCCTCCCTGCTTGTCAGCAGTAAGTGAACACCTCTAATCCTTCATCACGGACCTGAGGTGATGCATACAATATAAGCATGCCATATTACCAATACAGGCAGTCCCTGGTTATCGGCGGGGGTTCTGTTCCGATGGCGTGACGATAAGTGAAAATTGGCGCTTATCGCGCCAATAACCGGAGATCAGCACCTCTGTTAGGTATGTACCGGCGTCGATAAGCGGAAGTTGGCGCACATTGCTGCCGAAAATCACCGATTTTCATCGCTAGACAAGCCCCGTAAAACCGGATCGCCAATAACCAGGGACTGCCTTTAAATGAATGTTAACAAAACTGCTTTCTTTTGGGAATTTGAATTATGAACCACTGTGGTAATAATCCATCTCTTTGTCCACTCTATAATAGAGGGTATAAAAGGGAAAGAACCAGATGTGCATTGGCACATGCCTGAGACTCCACCCCACTTAGCTGAAAGTATATGTATTGTGGCAAAATAGACTGTAACTCCCTCCTCCCCAGGCAGGGTAACATTTAAAGCTGTCCAGTTAGACAAAGAAAAAAATCCATGGAAAGAAGATGCTGTTTACAAACCTGTGGTATAAAAAATTCTAGAAAATTATTTGCATTTACCATAGTGAGTTGTAAATATAACAGCTTGCTGGTGGTGAACCAGTTGCCTGGAAAGTTTTGGCCAGGGATGTAGCCTCTGCTAAACTGTATACAAAAATACAAAACCTCTGCTGAACTGTGCACATAAACACCACATCTCCAATCAGTTTTGCTTGTTAATGTACACTTTCAGCATCACCTTATTGTTCTTGCTGATTTGTTGGATCATCACCAGCATCATCCAACCTCCAAGCCTTCCAATATATCATTCTTTATTAATGTCATAATTTTCAGTATCAAAGTGCAAGTTCACTATCTTCCATTTCATAAAACTTTTACTGACAACGTATTTTCTCCTCTGGTAATAATAACTGGCAACATATTTTCTCCTCTGGTAATAACTTTTTAGGTGTCTTAAGCCCAGCACTCAGGTCTCAGACATGATGAAAATTGTCCAGTTCACTGCAAGTTGTACTGGACTTTGGTGATCTGGTATTAGCAACTGCACCTTCTCTCATGAAATTCTACTGGTCTCTTACCGATGCTCTGGACTAAGGCCTGGTAAGTAGCTAATTAGTTATTTATTGCCTACTCAAGCCATATGAATGATGTCCCATAAATTTCATTCAGATATCTTGGCACAAAATAAGCAACTCATATGACCCTACCTGGAAGGGCCTCAAACTTAATGTACACAAGTGTGCGACGTCTGCTGGACTGGAGGGATTAATCCTCCTCTCCAATAGGTCTGAGGTCCCAAACACACCTTAAGCAGGAAGTGTCGCCTATAAATACATGCTTATAAGAAACGCCTTCCTTTGGGGTTTAAATGACTGACTATTAAAGTAACAGTCTAGCTGTAGAGGGCACACAAGGAGAGCAACCAGATGTGCAACTGCATGTGAAATCATAGCAGGTACCAGTGCACCAAAAAGTGGCTTTACACCTGCACAGCAGCAGTGAGAGAACACATTCAGTCCCCTCTGGTGGGCTTGAGGTGATGTACGCCTGGTTTTGGTCACATTTGTAATGCAGTAGCTGCAATCTTTCATAGTATGATCAAAATATAAATTCAGCCAAATTATGAAATCTGAAAGACTTATACAAGTTGTCTAAGAACCAAAATTCTCCCTCCTTTAAGTTAATGTTTAAATGAAATGGGTATAAAAATGTTCTTACACCCTGAAAAAATATGGTAAATTTCCTTTTCAGTGTATATATTTTTTTGCTATTCATGCCTGTTATTGCCTATATATATAAAAAAAAAAAGAAAACCTTGCATTTTCATGTTTTAGTATGTGTAACTGGTATAGTGAAAATTCTCTTAGAATTGACCCTAATTTTGGGGGGGAAACAGTTAAACTATCTCACATCCTCTGGACATCCCAGTGATACCCAGTGTCAGAATATTTAGCTTCTTTTATTTTTACTATGGAGAGCATCTTTGACTCTCAGGGGATGAGATTTTGTTGGAATCATTTGACATCGACAGAAATTTTAGCAGGGCCAAGCTTTTCCAACTTAGTATTTTTAAGGCTCTCCATTTGATTGGAAAGCAGATCACCCAAGGCTCTCCATTTGATTGGAAAGCAGATCACCCCAATTTAGGACAGCTTGATATACATACAGATGCAGCAGAACTGTGTAACATTGCTTGAGGTCATTAATTGTCTTGATACTGTAGTTAATGACTTTTCGAATGTAACTTGATTCTAGATCAGATATTTTTTTTTCCTTTTCAATTTCTGATAATTTTATGTTCCTTATCTTTGTGGTTTGAGGAGTTAATCTGAAGAATTGTGAATTGTATGAATTTTGTCATTCCTGATAATGAGGCTAATTTACTATTTTTGTATGATGGACACAGAATTTTTTAAGAAGGGCAAGAATTTGATGCTAAAAGATTGTGTATGATGGGTTTTATTATGGTCTGAGGAATGTGTTCTGGCATTTTGGTATTGTTGACATTTATTCTAAAAGTGGCTATTGTAATGACCAGGTTTCCTGTACTATAGTGTGGAGAGAAGCATTAATTTGTTTGAAAGGTTAAAGCAGACTTAGCATTACTTCTTTTGCTTCTTTGGTTTCACTGTGAGATATTGTGCTGGGCTTTGTTTTTGTCTTCTTTCACTAAGATTGAAACTGGAGCTGTAATACACTTACATTTTTAATGGTAATAGTGGATCTTGTAACAAAATTCTTGAAATGTACTGTGCTAATGAATAAAACTATTGTAGTGTTTTGTTAATGATGAACTATGTGGATAGAATTTTGAGTTTTAAAATCATCTGCAACTGTGTATAAAACTGTGCTTTAATAATCACATTTGCCTGCTTGTGTGATTTGAAATGTAAGTGCCTTACTTTCATTATATGTACAGATTTAGAGTATAATCCTGACCATTATTGTGCCATTGTTGATGTTCAACAGCCATCAGTGGTAAAGATAGATGTCAAATTATCTAAGTATGATTGGCCTCTATTGCACTAGCATTCTGTGTGTTAGTGTTGCTTGTTTGTTTATTTCATATCTTAATGGGAGCTATGCTTTTGCTCAGGGATTGTCATTATTACCCAGTGTTTATCATGGTGGTGTGTTTTTCGCTCCATTCTTTGACAGCTCTGTTGTGATTGCGTCGTCATTTAGATGCTGGTTGTAAGGAGGCATGGGATCACAATGGATGAAGAGGTTAGTTGCATGTCTTGGAATTGCTTACTCATGCTTCTTAAATGTTGTCCTTTTCTTTACATTTAATTTAATTCGGGATAATTTTGTACTTGACCTCAGTACATGCATTTGTGTGTGTTTGGTGGGCGAGTGTGATGTCTTTGTATACAAGTTACTGTATTTCTTAGCACCTAAGATAGCCCAGCGACAAAGACCCTCCACAATTTTGACTTGAAAATTTACAGATATAGGAAATAAAAATATGGTCTTGGAGCTTGTACATACTTTTTGTAATTTTTTTAGGTTGCTTAGTTACATGCAGATTCTCGTGACCAGTTACAGTATACAGTACAGTGTTATTGTTTCTTTTACGATATGGGGGACGTTAATTGTGTACTTAAAATTTTCAACCATCATACTGGTAGGTACCAACACTAGTACTGCACCTAGTTTACAGTAACCAGATTCCAAATACAATCATTGGCTAATGATGTTAATAATAATAATACTTCCTGTATGTGAAATAAAAAAATGCAATAATTGTGCAGATTGTACATGCTGGTGACAGTTACTGCTAGTTAATAGCATGGCATTATTTTGATACACATTCCAGACACAAAGTTTTGTGCCTTTGAGAGGCACTGCATATTGATTATTGAGCATTCATTTCCTGTTTTGTGTTTTAGTTCATGTCAGTGGATGAGGCTAAAGCTTGCAGTCTGTTGATATTTTGATGGTATAGGTTGTAGGTTTAAATTCCTTTGCAGATTAACTTGCACATGAACCTCTTAGTTGAAGTAGCCTTAATTCTGTACAGTGTCTCCAGTCACACCAACTTGTTTGATCCTGAAGACAAAGGCCTTGTTTAAGATTTTCTTCCAATATGAAATAGATCTAAGTGTCTGAAACCACCATATTTTTCTGTACTTCCAAGACATTGTTACTGTTGACTGTTGCATCCTGTAAGTGTGTCAGCAAACTCCTTTCATTTTCTCTGATTTTGCTGCCAAGACTCCAACCTTATTGGGTGCAATTTGATCATGGATTTCTTTGCTTGTCATTTTCTCATCTTTCCATATTGGTCACAAGAATTAATTGGTGACTGAGAACTTAGTTTAGTAATTTATCTTGTCAGGTTATTTCTTGAACACATTTAGATGTCTCACCTTCCCAGCCCAGGATCAAAGTTTATGAAGACTGCCCTTCCATTTTAATTTTCCTTCCTAAATTCAATCTGGAGTTCTCCATGTTCACAGACTGGCATTATCTGCCATTCTCAGAGCGGTCATTGGAGATGTCATTTTACCTGTGTTATTCATGAATCTGTGTATTTCAGCCTGATTGTGTTGTCAGACCACGTTTTACCGTGTGGGAAACATGACAATTTTCTTCTCTCCTAATGTTGGTGTATAACAAAAGATTTTTACAGATAACCCATTTTTCATACAAATCCCATATTTGTGACATACACAAGATTAAAAGTTGGTGTAACTGGAGAGCTGTTTGTATGGAATTAAGGCTAATTATGATTAATGGGTTAGTATGAGAAGTATTTGTAAAAACTTTGTATAATGTAATAAAGTTCTTATATGATTTTTTTTTTACACTGGAAACTGATCATCACCATTGCTTGGTGTTTCTGATTGATTGAACTCATTCCATCACTGAGCAACTGAACATAACTTAAATAGGTGGTCCATGAGTGTTTGATTGCGAAAGTCTTGTTAATGATAAGATTTACCAGTAAATCCGTACAACACATTGTAATTTAACTTTTGTCAACAAAATTTCCTTGAAATCAAGAATGTTTGTGAAAATGAAGATCTTAGTAATATTTATACACAATATATCAAGATTACTACTAGTACATTGGATTGTTTATTTTCATACAGTATACAGATACTTTAATGAATGTTTGTGATTTTTTATAATGAAGAATGTGATTTTTTATAATGAAGAATTTCGTCATTTATTACCATCAATGCATATTGTAAACATAATGGGTTAGGATATGGTTATGAAAAATGGAACCTAAGCTTGTAGATGCTTGGTAAATTTTCAGGAAATTTTTGGGAAAAAATGTCTTCAGTGCTGGGAAATACAGTGCTTATCACAGTGTAAATAGAATTTGCTGTGAATGTGTTTTTTGTGTGGTTTTTGGAAGTAAGGTCATGGTTTCAGAGTGGTATATATTGTACATACTTTGCAAATGTTCACATGGAAGACAAAGTAGAATTTATGGTGAGTTTTTGGACCTAGCATATGACAGATACAGTACATGTTTTATGGTTTATTTAATTTTGTTAACAGACCAAAGTAGTGAATGGCAGAAATGACTGCAATTGTTTGAAAGATAAATGACTAAGTTGAAATTGTGTTTTAGTCTTGGTGGGATGATGATCGTGCTGGCTTTTTTTGTGTCATTTACTCTTTATAACCTGTGTTAGTACAGCATTACTGATTGCTGCTTTGTGGTTATAATGGTAGTAACATTTCCAAAACAAAAAATGGATGGAATATTTGGATATGCCTGTCACTACAAAGCCTGAGATCCAAATGCATGAAGCAATTCTGATGTCCATAGCAGGCTTTGAATCTGCATTCAGAGTATTAGAACTATTTTGCTTTACAACCTGATCCCATGATCAGGTCAGTAACATGCTCTCTTTCTGATACTCTGGATGAAGGTTCGAATCCTGATGGACATGAGAATTGCTTCGTATATCTTGCATTTGGATCTCAGGCTTTGTAGTGATAAGCATATCCAAAAAATAGGAAGAACTCAAGAAGTCAAGGGGCTTTGTGGTTATTACGGTGTACAGGAAATGTAAAGAAGGAATACAGTAGATCATTAAAAATGATAAAGGTCAAGCAACTAGTTAAAGTCAAAGTAATTATATTCTTTGTAGGAAAAGGATGGCTAAATGAAAAATTAATGGAAAGAAGATATATTTGACTAACAACATTGTGTACAGCATTGCTTCCTGAGTGGTATTGGGATCAGTTTAATTAGCTTGCAAGTTTTAGGGTAATGTTAACAGGCCATGATCTAATATAATGAATTGCTGAGGATGTAAGGTAGTGATGCCACTAACATGCAACCCTTACAGTTATTAAAGTCTTAATGACCCTATCTTCATGCAAATGAAGCTCATAGACTGGAATGTTTAGGTAGTAAGCATTGTACAAGATGAGTTGGGAGTTATGGTTTTGGTACAGAAAAATTACCAACAGGATGCCATTATAATGAAATTTGCCTTTATGCCTATTGAGTCAAGGATGGTATGTGAAGGAAGTATGTATATATCCATTCCAACTATTGATTATTGTTCACAGTTGTTTGCAACCATTGATATTTACATGGGCAGTAAGGATAGGATATAAGTCATTCTTATGGTATATTTCCACAGTTTGCAAAACTGTTTCAAGGGGCTTAGCATCTTGAAAGGATGTGCTGATCAAATAGCAAAGTTGTGGACTGTAAGTGATAGTGGTCATTCATGTGTTAAAATGTATTCTTGTCGGCCTTTTATTTTTTTTCCCCCTAATTTAGTGCTTTTCCATTTTTCAAGTTTGGTCAAGTTTGCATTAGATCAAAATCTTTTAAGTACCATGAGTGTCTTGTTGAGAAAGCACTTTGTGAAATCATTAATTGTCTGATCTTTTAATTAAACATGACACTAATCAGTAGTTACAGATTCCTTGAAGAGAGACAGTTTTGCACTTAAGCTATTTTAAATATTTTTGTTTAAAGATGTAAAGGAAGTGGTACACTTTACCAGAAACAAATGAAAGGTGCTGCCTGGCATATTTGGCCTAGCTACGTAGCCTCCTGACTTACTGCTTTTGTATTCCCTTTGGCTTCTTACCACTTGGCTTTCCAATATCATGCTAACTTTGCCTTGCTCCAGTTTTTACCTCAGAATTTACTCAGTGGTCTGATTCATTTACTCTTTAAGTATGATAGTGGTAATCTTAGGGATTAATTTTTTTTTTTTTTTAGTTTAGCATAGAGAACAATAGGAAAGTATAACAGCACTCTCATTAAAGTGATGAGAGATAGCTAGAAAACTTTTGGATAGTAGGTTCATGAGAATAAAGAAAATGAAGATTTTGAACGGGTATGATTATAAAATGCTAAGAACATTGGGTTGAGTGCAATGGGAATACTGTATCAATATAAAAAGAGCAAGCTCCTGAGATATGTTGACCATAGACTGAAAAAGAGACTTATTTCATTATAATGCCTTACCAAAACACCGTAAAAGCTTTTATCTCTTAAATTTCGATACATCCGAGATATATTTATTCAAACTTTTTTTGGAACACCGATATAATTGGCGGGAGACCCAGCCCCACCGGATGCCGGTTGGGGAGGGGGAGTGGAAGGAGACTTGCCCAGTAAATTTCTCAAGGGTTGGGATGGTCTGGGCATGTGATGTGAAGGGGAGAGAAGATAGAGAAATAGTTGATTTAAAGGGTAGCAGTAAGAAAAGTATTAGATTTAGAATGCTAAGACTAGCAGTTAGGTCCAGCAAATCATGGAGAATTCAGGCTATGTCAAGCCCTTCCTGGTATAGTTTTGATATAATACTGTACTGCATTGCCTTCTGCCTTTGCCTTTCATCCATTCCTTCTGGTTTCATACCACCCTCCTGAATTTAGGTATTTTCATTTTAAATCTCAAAGATTATAATGGAACAATACAAAAATGTGTATGTAGTTCCTTGTGGACAAATTACTCTCTTTACTCTTCGTTTTTCTCCTTATTGATCTTCAAAACTCATTGCATTGTGACCTATTATTGCACATGCAGATTCCATTCTTGACAAGTAATTTTTAACCTGCTTTGGAAAATTATTTAGTCAGTAAATATTTTGTGCTGCTAATAATGTGGACCAGGATGGAGTCTGAAAGTGCAGTAAAATAGAACTTATTGCTTCCAAGATAAATTAATTCTATAACTCAAATATCTTGGTTTCCCCATTGATGTTTTTAGAATTTAGAAATTAACCTGTCAAGCCTACTAGCTAAAAGGTAACATTTTGAGTGTTGGAAAGTCCATACTTAAAGAGCTAATATGCTGTCCTAACTTTCTACTTCTTGTGAACAGAGCATTCAGATTTATGTTGGGCTTAACCTTCTTATGTGTGGAGAGTCACTTCCATATAATTATCATGGACTGGTTTTTCTTCCAACATTGTTTTGGCATTGTTCTGTTGATATTGGGCCATTGGTCTTCTACATTTAAACATTGATCTTGATACTGGTCTCCTTACCCTTCACAGGGAAATTGGCAGTGGGGAGCTACAAGTCAAAGGTTCTTGGCATGTGAATGCAAATACTTTGTACCTTATTTTAAATGCTGGAAACCATTCTGGTCAGTTCATCTAACCTCTCAAGTTCTAGACTGTAGACACTTCGCACTTGTGTTTAGGTTGAATTATTTCCTGGTCTGCTATTTGCTGGAATTGTTTTTGTTACCTAAGAAAGATGATGACAGTTTCATGAAGTGGTGAGGTCCTCATTGGCTGTTATGCTTGTCTAATGTCATGCCCCAGAAATAGTGATAGAAAAGCACACATTTGTTAAGTAAGTTGTATCTCTAAAGTGTCTACGTATATTTTAGTTTTGACCTGAAATATATTGTGGAGCTTTTCCTTTAGGCCAGGTGGTGTAATGCAAGTTATTACTCTCAAAGCTGTACTTCTTGTGTTTGAGTGAAACGTCTCCTTTCCCATGCTTAGAGGTCAAATCAAGGTTAGTTTCTGTCCTGATTTTGTGAAAGCTCACCCACATATCCAAGTTGTGTGTACAAGTATTCTCGCAGACTTGAAAATCTAATGGTCACAAATGAGCAGCAGAGACAATGGGACAGGTCATTGTGTTATAGCAAAATGGCCTAGACTTTTCATGTTCATGTCAACAGCTCCCAACCCACTCTCACCTGAAGGAGCCAGGCAAATGGCTGTTGATGACTAGGCTTGTAGACATGTGCACCTTCCCCAACCTTCCTCTATCCCTAGTTCACAGGGACAGTCTTGGGCCATAGAAAATCTGTCATGCCCTGATTTTTTTCTTCAAGCTTCTTGGGCACTTTGTGTTACAAGTAAGGTTATTAGCCTTACTCAATTTGTTCTTTTTTCTGGGAACCAGATGTGTACTTTGTTTAGTGGGGTTGGGGAGCGGAGGTGTGTTGGGGCCTGATAGGCATGAGTGCATAAACACAAGTGCAAAGTTGTATTTTAGGCTTTAAATTTTTTGAGCTGTGCAAGTGCTGTTGTCATCATGTACATGTATGAACTTGCATAAATTGTAAGGGGTCTTATTTTAGGCCTCAGGCAACAGGGTTAAGGTAAGTACAGGGCTTAAAGTGTTAACCATGTATCCTCCTTGGGGTTGATTCTGCTTGCATTCTTAGTTCTCTTGGTATTGTAATGTGTGCATTATTGGTTTTAGTTTTTTTTTTTTTTTTTATTAGAGTAAGGTCAGTTTTAGTTTTTGCTTTAATGAGCTATGTGAGTGAAGAGGTTGTTATGAGGGATTTGAAATGAATTAAAAGGGGAAACAAAATTGTATGCATTTTTTTAAATACATCTTGATTGTAATTTGGGGACGAAGTGTATAAAGAGTGATAAGAAATTAATGCCTCAACCATTTCATATCATTTGCCCTCAAGAATATACAATGTCGGTGCTTACCACTATGCTTGAATTTCCCAGTCTGTAGGAATATCAGCCATGGATCTTGTTTAAAAGGCAGTCTTCTTTGTCACTTTATATGCAGAGATCACTTGTCACTGTTGTATGACAAGGTATGCCACACACTTTTTTATTTGGTAATCAGGGTTTTTATCAGTTTTATCCTCTAGTAGATTGTAAAATCTGATGTTTTCACGTTTTTGGGTCCATGCAGCGTAGATAACTTCAATTTGTATGTTGTTTTTATTCCAGGGAAGATCTTTTGTCCACGTATTTTCTCAAAATGGAAACTTCTACACATGTAGTCTTGTAAAGACTTTGATGTATGGCAATTTAGTGAATTGTTGGGAGTTTAGTTTCTTTTGAGAAAGATTGCTGCTTTGTGGTTTATCCATCTATTTGGTCATGGTTCCTGGAGTATTCAAGCTCTTGTTGCAAAAATTTAGGAGGAGAAAGGCAATATCATAGAGGTCTTAAATATAATTTTATTGCTAAAAAGATGTTTATCTAAAGACGAGTTTACAGTAGATTATATCAGGTGCTTTGTTTACAGGTAGCAAGTCTTTCTTTTTCCCTGCCTCTCCCTTTTCTGTAAACTGTAGTGTTGTAATGTATTGCTGATAATGTCCTACACATATTTTTGTATAAAGTACAGTCCTTACCTCTATTGCGACAGATGCACTGACACTCCACAAATTTTTGTCCTAGGAATACATGAACTTAGGGAGAAAATTATTTATGGACAGCTACTCTCTCTAACCTTGAATTTTTGGTCCCCTTGTGGCCAAAATAGAAATAAATAATTATGGAAAAGAGTGGAAATAACAAGAAAATGGTTTATCCCTGACATCCAGTCAACCCAGAGTTGCAGAAGAGTCAAAAACATGGAGTTCCGAGGCAAGAAGAGTAGCTTCTGCGTCATCTTAGTTGCAACACTTTCCCCTACCATTCGCCACTGTTAGTTCCCTGATTTCATTCATAAAACCATCAAATTAAGAACATGAATACACTAGTATGTGTTATTGTATATACAACAAAGAGTTCTCTAAAACTCAGAACTATACAGAATCAAAATCACTAATTACTGTGTATATAATTATGTATAATCTGATCTCGTATATCATGTGACCCCTAAAATTTCTTGCCCAAAACATATCATCACATCTCATATATTATGCATATTGCATTGTTGGTAGGTTATATGCTAGGCTATGCTTAATGTGCAAGTTTCCTTTTCATTAGATTATACTAAACTAGGCTTCCTGTGTTTGTCTCAGTTTCCGTAGATTCCACTGATAATGGATATTACATCTTAGTTTTTGAATTAACAGGCTTAGAAGCAAATGTCCAGTAGGCTAAATGTAGATCGTAATCCAGACTTACCAAACTTATGGTAATACTTGTTTAATATTGTAATTCATTCCGGTTTCGTATGATTAACAACCACCTATTGTTTCACGCAGCAAGTACTGATATAAATAGATGTTTGTCAATGTTTATTATGAGGTGTGTTACATTAGTTGACTTGTTAAAAACTTGCATATTCTAATTTGTGACTTTCATAAGTAAAAATGAAATAAACCTCTATTCATAATCACGCAGCAGAATGCCTTGTGGATATACCACTAAATTTAACACTTTGGAATAGGCGAAAGCAATGTCAGAAAGTGGCAAAATCTTACTTTTACTTCATTTTGATTTACTGCATTAATAAATAAAAATCGGCTGCATTTGTCGACCTTGTTTTATTATTTTACAAAATATATACTGTACTGTATCTACAAATTATTTTCCATTCAGCAACTAATGTCAGTAACAGTGTTGGTAATGCTCAGTAAGCTATCATTTGGTAACAAATTGGCAGTGATGTCTATAAAACTCAGTCAGCTGATCATTTTCAAAATATAAACATTGGCAGAATGCAAATGGTGCATAATCACAATGCTCTCATTTTATAATTCGACAATATGATATATAATTCGACTATGATAATACTGTGTTGTATGTGAAGTATAGCTTGGATATTGTAAGTAAAGTTCTGTTGAAATTATTAATTTTAAATACTGCTGTACTATTAGACTTTTACCGATAGATAGTTCACTCTTGCCTTGATGTTCTGACACTCTCGTAGGATCTGTGGGTTAATGCAAGCTAGAGTTACTTCTTGGATTTAGGCCACTTGCTGCTGCCAAAGGGCAGTTTATGCAAACAGCTCACATAGGAGTTTGGATATTAAATAAAGGGTGTCAAATACTTGGTGAATCATGCAATATGAACACTCACAATAGGGGTAAGGCCTGTAATTTAATAAATTGATTGTTTTTCTGCATTGGGTTAATTTTATTACTAGAACTAAAGTCAGACTGATTGGATACATTTTGTTGAAAGTTTTGATTTAATATCATTTTGATGAGACTTGAAAGCAGTGCTGAAGATTTTTTTATAATCAGTATGTAGTGCAGATTTTCGAAGGTTGTGTATTTGACATTTAATGTAAGTGTACTTCAATAATTCTGAGAGACAAGCAAGTTGAAAGTAATCCATTTAGATATTTAGAAATTCTATTCCTAAGTTCAGTGATATAGTGGAGTTGATGGTCCATAATTCAGATATAGAAAAAGGAATTGGCAAGTTTTTATAGGCCCATATTTATGGATGCCATTCCCATTTTTTCAAGTTATGAAGAAGAAACTTTTGATTTTCAGCTTCTATGTTAATGGATAATAGATTGTCTCTTTCAGAAAATTTTCCCATAGCACTTTATCATTTTCTTAACTTGTTCCCAAAACAAGAGAAAGGAATTTGGTTTATGCCCTGATAAAGCCATCAGGCAGTCCCCCGTTAACAGCGCGGGCTCCATTCTTGGCTAACTGCCAATAACTGAAAACCATTGATAACAGGAACATTACAATAATTATGGTACTAAATGGCGTTACGATGCTGTAAGCGCCAATAATCCGCTTAACGGCACCATTCACTGGTTGTTACTGCTGATAAACCACTTACCGGCGCCGAAAATCTGGTTAATGACACCATTAGCCAAGTGTTGTAAAAAGGAAACGCCATCAACCGATGCTGCCGGTAAGCGGGGACTGCCTATATAATAATGTTATATGAGATGTGTGTGTTTATAGGGCAAGGCTGGTTAATGTAGAAATATAAACTACTGTAAAATTGTAAATGGAATTTTTTGCTCCATATCTAATGTTTCAAAACCCAATGAATGTTAGCATTGAGTCTAGGAAGGAACTGTGAAATAGTGGTGCAATTTATAACTGTTCTGGTTTGTGAAATGGTTAGTCTGGCTGTGACATAAAGCATCCTTGGAACTCGACTGTAAAATAAAGGTAGGGGCTTAATGTTGTAGGCCCACCAGTGTTATCCAGCTCATGATAAAGGTCAGGACTTGTATTAATGTGTTAACCTTAATTATTTTCTCATTTTTAAAACCCTGTAATTTTTGTATTGCACTGCTAGTGGTCTGGCTATGGTTATAGTATTAACATTTTTGAAGCTTTATATTAACTCAGTTTACTTCTGACATTAAATTGTTTTTCCTAATTGATTATTCTATTTGCATGCTTAAGTCTGTCATCAGTATGTTTGTACAGTATTATGTTTTTTCTTTAAATTTCCAGTGAGTATCCCTTGGCCAGGAGCATAGAGGGCATTAATTTGTTGTAAATAACTGATCTTTGGTCTTCTCTATCCTTTAAGGGGGTTTGGTGGGACTTTCAATAAGTAAAATCAGCATTTAGTTATGGATTGTAAGCCAGTGTGATTTAAAAGTACTGTACATGAAATTAGCCATGGCTCAGGAATAAAAGATTCCCTTTTGCTTGTTAAAAAATGGTACAGTAATTGTATTATGAAATCAGTTTGTAAAGCATGATGTATAAGGATTTAACAGTCCTATAGCGACAGTAAAGTCTCAAGATGAATTATTAGTTTTGTGCAGTCAGTGAAAAGTACTTTATTGATAATATCTTGTGGCTGTACAAAGGATTTTCAGAGTCAGAAGTCGCTGCTATGCTTTTGACCCATACGGTTCTAATCATTTAAATAAGTAAACAACTTGATGGTTGTTTGTAGACATGGGCATTATTTTACTTAACTCCATATTGTGATTTAAAATTGTTTTAAGTTCTTTACTTTTAAATTTTTCCACAAAGTTTAATTTGGTTTTAGGTTTCAATCTTTTGAGAAGCTTCATTACTCCATCTTGTCAGTCTTGATGTTTGATGATGTTAAGTGCTGAATTGATAAGAATATTTTAGGTTATCAGCACATCAATAGATGAATTGGGATCTTTCGTTTAACGTGTGTACATCTGCTCGCAGATAGTTCCTACATCCCAATGAGGTATAGTGGATTGATGCAAGCAGAGAGACGCCCTTCCAGTTTAAGCAGTGTAACCAATAAACGGCTTCGTAAGCAAATTGTCTTTGAGGTTTGTATGGTTGTTTTGTTTTATGCACAATTTTCTTAAGTTTAGAGCAGGCTTTTTACTTCTTCCTGTGTTTTGCACTTTGTAACTGCTTGTTTTGTTCAAGTTTTCTAATTATCACAGTTTGTGAAGTCATGAAAGTGGAACCAATTGGAGTCACAGGTATGTTCCAAGTACTTATCTTTCTTTCAGTACTGGTAATTTGATACCTAATAGTGGCACTTCCCTAATGCAAAGTAAGTACTGTTGGCGATGACATGTCGTCTGCAAAATCTATATGAAATTCGTTGCCATCAATCATCTTGGATAATTATAAATGAGAATTAACTTTTTTTTTTTTTTTTTTTTTTTTTTTCTGCAACTTGTCTCTGGTAGGCATATTAGAATTTTTTTGTCTGATTTACATTGTGCAGTGATGACTGGTTTACATTGTGCAGTGATGACTGAACTGAGAAGAGTATCTCAGAATTACAAAGTTTGGAAATGCTTAATACTGTATAGTTTGTATTTTCAAGCATTAAATCTGTGTTCTGTGATGGTAGATGAAGGGTTACTAACTAATAAGAACCAGTGTAAAGTCAGCTGGGACTAGCCATTTTAGTATAATTCTTGATCATGGTGATATAGATACTGCAGTAGGGCTGGTTGCGTGTGTTTTTGGCTGAAGAAAGCTACACCCATGAACTAATTTTAGGGTGTTCACTGTGAATATATATACTCTTCTTGTGTATGTTTGTATATTACTTTTCAATGATGGATTGAATTTGGTAATATTCATAAAAATGATTTCATGAATGGAAAATTTTTTTAGCTATAGAAAATGTTGGGAGTGTTGTACATATATATTCATTTAATTATCTTAAGACATTCAGCATTTCTGGCATTTCATTTGAAAAATGGCTTGTAAGCAGTAGTCTTTTTATGAGGCATCCCATATGAATTTTCACGCTGTGTCAAGTAACAATTTCAACCCTTTCTGAAACCATCCATGATATTTGATAACCAGAGGCAGAATTGCTTTTGTGGTTAATAAGTGCTCAACAAATACCTCAGCTGGGTCTTATTACCTTGCTATTCTTTGAGACAGATTGTCTTTATTGAAATGAGTTATGAGTTATCTTCATGTTTCCTTGAGCATGTGTTTATAGAGCATGGCTGCTTGAGTAAGCCATTGGCTGAATGACAGTGTTGCCATTGATAGTACGTTTTCATTATTTTTGGTACATTATATGACATGGGAGTTTTGGTACATGTTGAAAACTGCTCAATTTTGATACAGTTCGCTTACTTTCTTGATAATTTGTTGATTTTAAAATGACAATATTCTTTTGTACCCCATCACCAAATTAGATTAGGATTTTGTGTTTGGAATTATCTTACATTATTCAAGCAAATTTCTTTCAAGTTTGATAATTTTTGTTTAACAGTGGAATGTTATTTATCTTCTCTAAAACGAAAAAGAAAGAATTACTAGTAGCCCATCAACTTCTCAGATGCCTTCCTGATGTGTAACAAAGATTCTGTAGTATAGCTTACATTAAAACATTCAAGATTTATCATTCAGTTTAAGTATTGTATCAGCAAAATGCATCAATTCTGAAAGGGTAGCTTAGCAAAAACCATCTTAATAAGGAAGCTGGTATGTAAAGAAAAGTTGGATAGGTTTAGGTTTGATAAATGGAAGGAATATGGTGTTGTGCTGTAGGTATATTTACACTAGAAAATTATAAAAATTCAGCATCATACACTTAGACCTTAGGTAATCTTGTGTGTGATTTGTTAGTGAAATTGTTTTTTATGGCTAATTCGTGATGGTTTGAAATAATAATAGTGTAGCTATAGTGGCGAGTGGGTATTATGACTTGAGGGAAGGTAAGCAAGATTAGGAATAGTGAGAAGAATGGGGAACAAGTAATCTTGACGGTGATGGTGGTATACAGTAGGTTATAAAAATGTTGGTTGATAATAATTACAATGTAGATAAAGGTGTTTGTGACAAAATAAGTGGTGGTGAAAATAAATTTTATTAAAAATTCAAAGAAAACACTAAAATTCATAAAGGTAAGAAAAATTTTGCAATGAAGTGATTTTCAGGTAATTGGATCTCACATTGTGTCAGTATTATTGTAAATAGTTTTCTTGTCAATTTAGATGGCTGATGTTCATTATTTTTCAGTAAGTTATTAATTCTACTTAAGGAGAGCACCGATCTTCGAATTTCAGTGAATAATCAAAATTGAGTTATTGACAGTTTTGAACTGTTTTATTTCTAAGTAAACATATCCTGAAGTTTTATTGCTAAAAAAAAGTTGTTTTTAGATGAGTTTATTAACAATTTTGTTCATCACTATATCACCCCGTGAGTGACAAATTGTCACAAAACATGCAAAAAATTTTCTAATCCCGCGTAGTTGAAAATAATTGATGTACTTGCTTTACCCACTAAAATATCTCTATTTTCTCCAGTGATAGCATTGAGTAAAAAAAATATCTCCGTTTTCTCTAGTGATAACATCGAGGAAAATGTAAGATTAGAGCAACTCCCTCCAAATTTCCCATTCCTCTCGGCACTCGTCAAAGTTGCACCACACATGCACTGTGCCAAGCAATTTACATGTGTTTTGTATTGACTTATTTTTACAGTAAAATAATCTCGATGGTATATAAATCAACATGCTATATACAAATATACAGATACAGCATATTTAAATGAATAGCAATCTTCCTCATCACCATTCACATATATGATATTTATGTTATAAGTGAAGTCATTTACAAGCCAATTTATTTATTTATTTTTTTTCTTTGACAAATAGTAAAAATAGGATGAATATTATGTTTTATTTCCTGAGGATATCTTTACAGTGTCTGTTCATGAATAAGAAAAAAATGTAAAAGTATATGGCAACATTTCCTTCGGGCACATCACGTGGTGCCAGTGTACTTCGTGAGTCATGCCATACCTGGCTTTTTAGTTCATTTCAGAGTTCAATTTTTTTCTGTCATATTATGAGCAAAGAAGAGATTTTTTATAAGAGGAGTATATAAAATTATATGCATTGTGAGAATTGAAAAGACAAAATAAATCAGAACAAAAGGCAAGAGTCTCCATTGGAGATATGTCACGAATGTGAGTCTCCCAAGAGGAAACCAAACAGGGAGCGCATTTCTTTTCTTCTGATTACTTTATAAATTTCAGGAATTTTCTTATATGAAGAAATACCTCAACTGCAAAAATGGTCTTTCTACCTATCAAAGTTCCATAGTTATTACAAAATAAGAAGCAATTTTTTATGATGTTTTCTTAAAACTTATATTTACAAAAAATAAACATACCTCTGCAAAGACTGAACAGAATTCAATTAAACTTTTACAGCATGGAGCAGAACTATATATTTTTGGACTCACATAAGGGGAACTGTTTTTTAATGCAATTTTTTTAATGTATATTATTTATGAAAAATAAATTTTTTATTGAAAAATTTTTAAACTTAGAGGTCAAATTTTTTTTATTTTCATACACAGTTATTTTCAGTTTTAGTTTTTTCATAGGTGGTAAAAATTTGAAGCAAATCCCTTCAGTCATAAGGTAGCAATGCTCACCTAAGTTATAATTGGGCCGTATGGCAGCGATGCATCCTGTAATCATTAGTAGAATTAGTAAATTATACATACTCGAATAGTAATGACAATACTGTATATGGCACATAACTCTTTCATAAAGTAAATTGTTAAAAAAAAAATGAACAGTATTTTTAAAAAGTGGTTGTGTAGTCAGAAGTCCCATTCAGGGTGTAACATTATTTATCCTGTAAAAATTAAGAAACCTAAATCCTCAGACCTACCATTTAATACAGTTTTTAGTATTTTTCTGCTCTTCAAGAGATTTCCCCATGAAACTGATATGCCAGGAAATGACAGTTCAGTTAAAATGATTTGCAGCAAACATTCATTTTTGTGGCTTAATCAAGTTCCATTTTTTAAGGTCAGATATTAAAGTGAAAGTAAAAATTTGATGAATATTAAAAATAATTTATATATTTTACTAAATATATATAAATTTTTGGCCTGGTTTTGAAGTGGAATGCCTCATATGTATATAGATACTGAAGTTGAATACAACAGCCTCATGAATTTAATTACCAAGAACAATGAAGAGTCAGAACTTAAGAGTATGTCTTGCGAAACATTTTCTTGGAAGTCTATTAACCATTTGAAATGCCAAGGAATCCATAACCTTGTCTGTGGCATATTACACTAACTGCATAATGATATAGCAATAGTGTTTTTGCTCACTGTAAAGTCTTTCATTGCATAATGTTGGTTGAGGTATATTTTGAGCCCTAATACTTGTGTGCTTCTTTTAGAATGTTGGAAGATGGAAAACAATGAAAATAAAAAATGAAATTGAGGTGTTGAAGTTAGCTGAAGTCATTTGGAGGCGTCTGAATCTCATAGGTTGACACATGACAACAAATGATGTCCTTAGAATCTCAGAACTAATAAGGTGAATTAAAATACTGAAGAAATTGACAAATTTTCTTGCATGGATTTTTTCATCAAATAACTATAGCTTGAAATTAAAGTGGCATTAAATATTTTTTACCCTAAGTAATGGATTGAATACTTGAAACTGGAGCCTCGTGTGGATTGGCCATCAAATATTCTTTTGAGATGAGCAAGCTTGACGGAGTGTTAACTGAGAATCCCTAACGCCTTTATGGATGTAATCTATTACTTCTTGTGATGGTACCATTCAATGGAGTCTGTCATCCATTATAAAGAGGTCCAGTTTAAAGATATTTACTTTTCATTGGTTTTTCTTTTGTTGAATTCTCTTATAGCTGGCCAAGTTTTCAACTTTACCTGGGTCAGAACTTCATCACATTTAAGAATAAGTTAAAATTTGGCAATCATTATAGGTGTCTAGGAGTGTGATTTTGTGCTCCTGTTTAACTAATTTACAGTTCTGTAACATTTTCTTATATTGAAATTTTTTCTTGTTTTAGGGTATACATTGTATTCATCTTGGATACCTTAATCTGGGTGCTGGTTTTACTAACTTCTCTCAGATTTTACTTGATTTTGAGCTCTTGTTTTCCAAGCTGTCACTTTGGTCTTTATTTTTACCTTTTATTGTGTTTCAATATGTTTGTATGTGCCGGCAACAAGTCAGTATGTTAGTGTCCGTATGATATATGTAAATTAGGAATCTTGGCGACAAAATTACATTCATCTGTTCTTGTTACAAAACTATGCCAGTGTTAAGAATTAGGAATCGTAATATTTTATTTTTGGCGCTTGCGTGCCAGTTGGCCAGTTTTTCTCCTGAGGTGTTGGTTTTATCTTATATGTTTCAGAAGCATTATTTGATGGGCAAGTTTAGAGTCTGTGTAAGACTGTACTGACTATTCATTGGATATTTTAACTGTATTGAGGTGTTGAATTTAGTAACAGTAGAAGTGGCAAATGTTGTTATATTAAAAAAAAAAGAATCTCTAATTATTTCTACTTTAACTATATTGAATGTCTAATGCTGTCATGATGACTTATGGGAAATGTGTATAATTCTAGGCTGCAGTGTGAAGAATGGATTTGAGTTTACAACTTTATACCAGTTCATATATAGTATTATGCATTGAATATTTTTGATTATGAAATTTAGGTCTTGAAGACAAAGCACCAGAACCCATCAGGGTTATTCAGATCTCGATTAAAAAAAACTGATGTGTAAAAAATTTTAGTTGTCTGAAACAAATACAAAATTCTTGTATCGCAGTTTTAATTATAATTATGACAGGCGTTTGGTATATCTCATTTATAACTTGTTACCCGATAAATTACCCAGCTGTAAACATGCTGTCATTTTCTTAATTTTTATTTACAACTTAATTTTCATTGACAATTTCATCTTGTCGTTTTAGATAAAAAATGCTTTATTGTGTTTTACCATTGGCAAAGCCTACTTGAAATTGTTTTTACATCTTTATCATAATCCATTAAAGTAAAATTACTTTATTTTGTAAGTTTGTTCCTTTATCTCATTCCATTTGGTGTAGAATAAATTCACTTTGTAAGTTTCCAAAATATTCTATTTTCAGATTGGTGAGACTATACATTCTGGTCCAACACATTTAGTGCAGAAAGATATCAAGAATGAGAGAGTAGGACCTGCTAGTAATTGTGTCTTCCCTGGTGACACTCAGGAAAGTGCTTGTGCTCTTCCTGAAAGCAATTGCCCAGCAGACATTCCCTCCACACACTGCTCCTCCTCTCAGTTGTCGACTACGTCAGTGTACCGTAAAGGCTCAGTTCCTCGCAAGCAGTCATCTCTGTATGCTGTGGCTTTGCCTCGTGTGTCACAGTTTCAACGTAAAGTTAGAGACACCGTTGAGCCTAAAGCACCTCTGCTCACAGTCCACGTACCTGAAGCTGTTGTGCCCAAAGCTACAGTAATTATTCATGATGCTCTGGCTGTTCCTCGGGTTTCAGTAAGTGAAGCTGCCTTACCAGAAGTAACTTTGGTTGAGGCTGCTTTACCCGATGTTCCTGTAACCAAAGGTATCACTTCAAAAGCAGCTTCTCTTAATGTAGCCACAAAAGTCAAGCAAGAAAAAGAAACACCATGTGCTCTTGAATCAATTGTTGTTAAACAAGAACTGCCTGATTTTGTGGAATCAGTAATAGGGGATCATTCACTAGATGTGTCTCTGTCTCCTATTGATCCAATTTCCGTGAAAAAGGAAAACATAGAAATGGTTAGACTTATTCAAGAAGTAGACAGTAGAATTGACTCCTTTTGTCACAAGAGGAGTAGTCGAACCTCCAAACGATTTGGTAGTTCAGAAATTGAAGAAATAGAAATCAAAACTGAACCGATGTCTAGAGCTAAGAGGTGTACTAGAACTCGCAAAAGTAGTTGTCGTTCTGACAAATCAGAGTCTGAAACTTCAGATTCACGCAGTTTACTTGAAGATCCCTTGTGTCTTGACATGGTTGATAAGACAGCAAAGCGTGGTAAGCCTAAGAACGGAGAACCAATTTTAGAGGAGGCAGCAACTCATGCAAATAAGTACAATGGTGATGTGAGTGTGGATTTAGTAAATGGAGCTCATAAGGTCAAAGGGCGAAGAGTTAGTCGTGCTAATAGTGATGAGTCTGACCTGAGTTCATGTTCTAAAACTAATGGTAATGTAGATCATAATAATGATAAAATTGACTTTAGTCTCCTCCTAGAAATATCTGAAGCAGACAGATTAAAGTTTGAAACTAAGAAGGCAAAAATTAGAAGAAAAACAGCTGATTGGTTATTAATATCAGAAACAGAGCAGTATTATAATGAAAAGGAAGAAATAATGAGAAATAAGAATAAGCCAGATTCTGAGAGTGATAGTGAGGAAAGCGATAGTGATTCAAAGAGTGACTGTTCTGACGAAAACGAAAACGAAGATACAAATCCGCCCAGGGGAAGGGGAAAGGGTAAGAGAAAACAGTCAGGCTGTGCAGGTGATGATGATCCCAAAGTTAGTGCAAAAAGAGTAAAAGAAGATTTAGATTCTAGTAATGTTAGAGGGCGGCCTATTGGGAGTAGAACTCGAAAGACTCGTTACGACTTAACAATGTTGAATGATGATGAAGATGATGATGATGAAAACTTCTTTGGTTTTCCTGTTAGTACAACAATTCCACCTACAACTGACAGTTGTTCCTTATCCAGTAGTTCTCTTTGTCAATTAAGAAACAAAGGGAAAGTAACAACCAAGACCCTTGCTGAATCGTCATCATCATCTAGCGGAAAGGCAGGAAAGAAACGTCTCTCAGATGCTGAGAGGTTTCTTAGGGATAACAGAGAGTACTATCATTTTCAAGAAACCAAGGAAAGATTGAGGAGGTCAACATCATCGTCATCTGGAGATAAGGAAAAAGTTGGCAATGGTGAGGACGCAAGTTGCCATACAGAAAAGCGACCGGAAAAGAAGGAAGAATCAAAAGTGAAAGAGAACAGTGTGGTGTCAAGAAAACGCCCATCACTTGACATGGCTAGGAGAGTGACTCGAAGAACTGGTGGAAGTTTAGATTTGGAGTGTGAAGTGGAAAAGGACTCAAAAGATAAAGGGGATATGAAGGGGGAAAAGAAAATCATTATAAAAGAGGAAAAAGACATAAAAGTTGAAGTGAAAAATACTACTAGAAGTGATAGAAGAGATGGCTTCAGACTTGAAAAGAGGGTTGAAGTAAAAGCTGAAAGAATTGATGATCCAAGGAGAGATGGAACAAAGTGTGAAAAGAAAAATGAAGGGAAAAGTGAAAAAAACGATGCATGTGATAAAAAGGAAACGAAAGAGGAGAAATTGAAGGATGACAGGGAAAAATTGAAGGATGAAAAGGAAAGTAAGAAATACAAAGAGGTGACTAATGAGAAAGGTGTGAAAGAGGATAAAAAAGAAAAAGGAGATCAAAAAGAAAAGATAGATGATAAAAAGGAAAAAATACTTGATAAGAAAGAAAAAGCAGATGACAAAAAGGAAAAAGTAGAAGATAAAAAAGAAAAAACAATAGATAAAAAGGAAAAGGTGGAAGACAAAAAAGAAAAAACAATAGATAAAAAGGAAAAGGTGGAAGACAAAAAGGAAAAAGTGGAAGACAAAAAGGAAAAAGTGGAAGACAAAAAAGAGAGAGTGGAAGACAAAAAAGAGAGAGTGGAAGACAAAAAAGAGAGAGTGGAAGACAAAAAAGAGAGAGTGGAAGACAAAAAAGAAAGAGTGGAGGACAAAAAGGAAAAGGTGGAAGACAAAAAAGAAAAAGTGGAAGACAAAAAGGAAAAAGTGGAAGACAAAAAGGAAAAAGTGGAAGACAAAAAGGAAAAAGTGGAGGACAAAAATGAAAAGATAGATGACAAAAAGGAAAAGGTGGAAGACAAAAGGGAAAAAGTAGAGGATAAAAAAGAAAAGGTGGAAGACAAAAAGGAAAAAGAAGATAAAAAAGAAAAGGTGGATGACAAAAAGGAGAAAGTAGAAGACAAAAAGGAAAAAGAGGACAAAGTGATAAGAGATGAGAAAAAAGAAAAGGAAGCCACGGATGAGAAAAAGGCAAAGGAGGTGAACAGAAGGAGAGATTTGAAAGATGAAAAGAAAAATGGATTAAAGGATAAAGAAATTGGTGAATTACTAGACCAGAAATTGAGTGGGAAAAATGATACTCAGATACTGAGGAGTGGGAAAGGGGATGGGAAGTGCATTATAAAAACTGAAAAAGACAGTATAAAAACTAGTGAAATTAGTGATAGTTCTGAATCCAGTTTAAATAATAAAGTGAAAAGTGATGATATAGAAAGTAGAGAGAAATTAGAAGTTAGGGAAAAGGTTACTAATGCAGGGTATGGTAATACTTTAGATGAGCTCTATTTTTCTTTTGAAGGTGTACCTGAGAATGAGTGTTGGTATCAGACCTATCAGAGGTTTATTGATGGTATAGCTGTAAATGAGTTTGTTTATGATGAAGATCCTTTAAAGTTTATATTACCTTACGAAATGCCAAAGGAATATATACGAGACTTTATTAGCCTTAAAAAAGGGTTATTTTCAAAGAAAAAGAATGATCTCGCAGACCTCGTGAGAAAATCTCCACGGTGTCATGCCTCTACCCTTGCGCTCTTTTCAGACATTCTTCCTCCAAGAAAAAGCAAGGGGTCAAGAACCTTGAAATCTGTTCCCTTGAAAGTCGAAGAGATTTCTTCAGATGGTACAAGTACTCCGGGTGCAGATTCAATAAGGTTGCAACCTCAAGAGTGCTTTGAGTCTGTAGAAGAGTTGGCTATCCTTGCATTGCATGTGGATCATGTCATAAAGACTGAGTTAGAAGAGGGGGAAGAGGCTTCCATGTGTATTCCAGTGCTTAAAGACATGAAAGATGCAGAAGAAACAGACCTACGAAAGACCCCGCCCAAAAAGCGGGGGAAAAAGAGAAGGTTATTAGCCAGTTCAAAGTCTAGTAAAGGTGTTGAAAATATTGTGAAAGAACTGAAACTGTTTGAGAGTCCATTTGCTCATGAGGTAGACCCAGCCTTTATTGCTGGGTTAAGTGATGATGTTAGAGACTTAGCCCCCGAAAACATTTTATCTCGGGCAGCAGTGGAAGTAATAGAAGACTCCAACCAGTGTTTATGTAACGATCGTGCCTCTTGTGAGGACTTCTCTAGTGCAGATGAAAATACTGAAGCTAGTTCAGAATGTGTATCCTTGTGTGATTCAGAAACTATTGATAGTTCTACAGCAAGTGAACCTAAACCAGTGCGTAGTAATAAGAAACGAAGAAAGAATTTGACTGGTTGGCCAAAAGCACAAAAAAAGAAGAAATCTGTTGCCTCTCATACTTCTGATGATAATGATAGTGCGTTTGGGTGTGACGATAGTGAACCAAAGAGACGAGGGTGCAGAATAAAACAGGACTTCTGTTTCCTAGAACAAACTACAGCTCAGAAACTTGCTGCCTTGGCTGCTAATGATCGAAGAGCCTCCCCTCGAAAGAAGGCTTCAGTGTTGTATATGGACACTTGGCCTGTTAGATTTCGAACACAAAAATAATGTTTAATATACTGGTGAAAGTGCGTCGAGTGGTTTGCGTGTTGAAATGAAAGTGTTTATATATATTTATTTTGAAAAGATATGGTATGCTTGATAATTCTTTTTGATAAAAGGTCAAACCAAGGAGTCTCAGGACAGCTCTTCTTTAGAAGAATGACAAAAGTATTGTACAATATATGTACAGCTTTTCATTCTATATATGCAGGTTAATGTAAGAATTATTGAAAAAATTTATAAAACATACAGTATATTTTCAAAGTGCATTTTTTTAATCTATCATTTCCTTATGCAAAGTCTTATGTAGTGAATTTATTATTCTCCTAATTTATTATGATTGTAAAAGCAGGGTCTGTTTGTACTTTGTTCCTCTCTACAGTTTATAAATTATTGAGTAGATTGTATCCTCAGTCTGTTGGAAATGAGTCAAGCTTTTGTCTGAAATTATTTTACTTAACAGTTCCCAATTTAGGTCCAAAATAATTTTTTACTTGAAAAATTTTGTATGTTTGTCTATAGCTTGGGATGATTGTGTATTTTAGTGAGGAAATCTCACTGAACTTGTAGATTTAATATTGTATCAAAGTTTTATTTAATTTTTCATATGACAGACAGCATTTTTTCTAATGTCTGTTTTGTAGAGTGATCCTGTAACGTATGAAAATATACATTTTGTAAATAAATCTTCTACTCAGAGTAATGGCCAATGATTCATAAATGTGAAATAAAGAAATGTTTGTATACAAAACATTAATTCTCCTCAGGCATAGGAAATGTAGCACCAAACTTTTGTTTAAAAAAAAATTCATGCAAACTCATTTCTTATATTTATTATAAAATGTTTCCAGATAAAACTCCCAAAGGAAGAAGTACTACTTAAGGTAGGTGAGTGCTTTGCATACATGGCAACTCTACCTGTCAAATTAGCCAGTTTGTTCTTCATTTGCTACATCTGGACAGTGAGAATGAAGGGCAGGTAAGTGGGAAAATATGCATACGTAATGGGTTTTATCAATTTATTTTTTCTTTTTCAATAGGTTAGATCTCTTCTTTCAGTATTTCCCATTACCTCGTCTTTCTAATGAACAACATATTCTTTAGAAGCTTGAATTTTAAGTCAGTAGCACATGTGGGCTTGTTCCATATGAATAGGTTTCATAATAATAATAATAATTTAGGGATTGGAAAGCACCATGCCACATTCTCAGTGTTTAAAAGGTTAGGGAGCTGTAATTAGGAGACTAACTCTGGTCATTGGAGATAAAAGGAGGTTGTAAGTGTGCAGTAAGAGATGGAGTGGTGATTTGTTCTCTTCTGATTACCACTCAAGTTTTTATAACTTGAATATTATCCAGCATCTACTGGAACAGTTGTTATTTAATCTCCAGATTGGCTTTCGTGAGGGCCTAGGTGCTTGCAGTTTACCTGCAGGTTTCAGTGTTGTACTGCTTTGGGAGCATTTCTTAATATTTTTATTGATTTTTTTTAACTAGATTTTAAAGAGCAGTTGATGGGCACTCACAGTACATTCAGGACTGTAACCTCAGTTGCCATTCTTCACAGCAAATTCATTTTTGAGAAACATGTTCAACTATCTCCTCTTCAGTTGAACTATAAATTATGTCTTGAGATTTATTTTTAGACCTGTCTGTTCTGTGGAAATATTTTTTATTTTGCCACGTTGTGAATATTGTTCCCTGACTTAATCTTTAGGATTGTTAAACAAGGGCCTCCAGCCTTGGGCAACAGTCAAGAGCTTATCGAAGTCAGTTCCTCTTCAGCTTCCCCCTCCGGCGTCAGTATTCCACACCGTCACCTCTCTGAGCGGGTGGGGTGGATATATTTGGCTCCATGAAGTACATGGAACTTAGTCGGCCAGCGTTCGGCAGTTCCATATCAATGCTTTGGGGCCTGTGGCAGTCTTCCTGCCCTTGGGAAAACTTCTTCCTCCCAGGAGGATTCATTTAAGGCTGGTTCTGAACAACGCAGCAGTAGTGCGCTGCGTAAACAAGTGGGTTCGAAGTCGAATCGAATCAGTCAGGTTATGGTTCAATCTTCTCCATAGCAAACAGACACAAGTGACATCTGTCTGCCACCCTTCTCGTAGGGGTCCAAAAGGTCGCTACAGTTTCCCTATCCAGGGCCTCCCCCCTGGGGTCAGAATAGTCCTTAGACGGATCTGGACCTAGGAGTTGGTCTTTTTGCAACCCAATTCAGCCACAAACTATCTTGTTGTGTGGCCCCCCAACCTGGACCCTCTAGCTCTCTCCACGGACACAGTGTCGTTAGGTTTGAACGGGTGGAAGTTAGTTTATCTGTTCCCCCGTTGAACCTGTTATTTAAGTCCTTCACAAGTTCAGAACATTCAAAGGTTGAGTAGGTCTAGTAACTCCCAACGGGCCGGAAGCCAGTTGGTTTCCACTCCTTCTGGGGTTGAACCTTGGTGCTCCAAATCTACGACCCAAAACTGCCACGAGTGGTATAAACTCAGCCTGTGTCAGCCTTCTCAAAGTTCTGGTGCCCTGGCTTTATGGTCTTTGTGAAATTTACAGTTTAGGGGGAAACTGGTATTGGTCCTGTTATTACTGTCTTCCTAGAATCAGACAAGGGACTCTACTCTGCTGCAGTATGGTTCTGCAGTTAAGTAACTAGCACTCTTCACATAGTTTCTGAAGCTACAGTAATGATGCAGCACACTGCCCCGAGGAAAGTGTTTTGTTGAAATCAGACACACAGGCCTTAACTTTCAACCCCAAGGCCTGTGTTCGTCTGAGACCAGTACTCCGTCCACATTCGGTTTCCTGGTCTTTGAGTAATGTATCGGAGTTAGCCGGTAACCAACAATCATCTTGTTCTTACCTTTCCTTGTTGGGGAAGACCCTAATCTTAATCAGCTTAGCTTCTAGTGCTAGTATTCCTGTACTGTCTGCCCTGTCTAGCGAAACCAACCATTTTGGTTTCCCACATCAGGGTAGTGTTGCGAATTCCTCACCCTAACTTTCTAGCTAAGTTGAAGGTCCTCATTTTCGGTGGTCACCTTGGAAAGTACTCCCCCTTTCACAAGGTCTGTCTCTGTGCCCAGTTTATTCCTTACAGGCTTATTTAGACAGGACCTCGCAATTTTGTCAGGCCCTCTCTTTATTAGAAAAGGGGGGGGGGTTACTGTCATTGTGTCTGCTATTAGGCAGCAAGTTTTGTATTTTCTTAATACAAGCCTATTCAGGTTCAATTCCAAACTCATGGTATTAGAGCAGTGGCCACTTACATTAATTATTTTCATTACATGAATTTCGGGGACCTTACCAAATGTTCAGGGTGGAATTCTCCCCTAGTTTTCAACGTCTCTATTTGAAATCTTTACCAGCTCTTAAATTCCTGCAAGGAACTTTGTCCCTCTCTGGTTCCCTTTCTGATTCTTAGTCACTTTCCCTTCACTGCCTAAGTTATTCCCTTACAAGCAGTTCATTGTCTTTAATAGCATAAGAATGATATTTATTTCTCTGTTATTATTTCACCGGGTGACACGGGACCCCGATCCAGAAAAGGATTTTGACAAAGGAAAAATCTATTTCTGGGGAGGCCGTGTCACCCGGTGACCCACCCTGTTTTTCATTCTCTCCCTCCCATGGTAAACATCATTCTAGTGGGGTGGGTTGCTAACATGGAATGCGGCTAGTATTGCCTTGTGTACAGTCTGCGAGTAGTGCATGGGCTTGTATCGGCACCTCTCTCGTTGGGACTTTTGACATTGGGAATCTTTATAGGGCAGGGTCCGTGATTGTGACAATCTCACCCTTTACCATACACGACTCCATTTCTTGGAGCTCGCTCTGGGGGTAGTAACCCCAGCTTTACATTTAGCTTTTCTCTGGTAGCTAGCAACGGAATTACCTAGAAATAAGTGCTGAATGGATTATTTCACCGGGTGACACGGGCCCCTCCCCAGAAATAGATTTTTCCTTTGTCAAAATCCTTTTATTACAAATCTTAGTGTTTTTCCTGACATTGTTATTCAACTAGCTCATTGTCCATGCTGTATAAATTTTTCATAATTCTGATTATCCTTTATATTCGTATTCTTCCAGACTATACTATCCACCATGCAGTGTTAGGTTTGCAGTCAATATTCAGTCTTGCCTTTTCTTTTGTGCACTTCAGTACCACATTTTCAGATGTGACCAAATTACAGAATAATCTTGTAATTTTGTACCTCAAAACTGGGAGGTTCAAACTGGATAGAAATGAGATTTTTGAAGGGGATAACTAGTCTCCTTTGATTGTGCTTTGTTTTTTTTTTTTTTTTTTTTTTTTCCTTTACTATATATCATACTTAGTTTTCTACTACTATATTCCATTTTCTTTAACTATATTCCATTTTCTTTAAGTGCTGTTTCCCGTCCTTGAACTTTTGTCATTTCGCTTTCTTGAATAGGCATGTAAAAAAAAATAAGATTTCCTTTATCCATCATAGCCCAGTGATGGATTGGTCCAGTATTGTTAACAGTACTATTGAGATAAACGTAATAGATCAAAGGTTACATTTAAAAGACAGTTAAGTAGATAAAGCTCGTGTATGGACGCTAACCCCAAATTGGCAGTGTCACCATATGTCATGTTATCATGGGCCCTTGTCTGAGGCAATAAAAAATCTTATATCTAGCTACTTGATCCCTGATTTGTGCTACAGGGAAAAGTTTGACTCTGCTTTTGAAGTTTCTGGCTCAAGAAGGGTAAATGCTTGAAACCCTGACAGAGCAAAGGAAGAGGTACTTGGAATGTGGATACTGATTGAAAGGGAATCGGTGGCAAAGTTTGCAGTACAACAGTCTCTTTCTTTTTGGTTTGGTTGTCCCAACTAAGTCTGCAACATAAAGATTAACCTAAGGTACACCAGCCACAGTGATTTACTTGCTGGATATCTGGGCACCCCCCCCTCCCCAAATCAGTGTAATACTAGGTGAGGAAACTTGGGCCTGTCGATGATATGAAGCTTAATAGGGCTTATTAAGACTGACAAAGGATCTAGTTTGAAAGGTTTGAGGGTTTCCTTTGGAATTCCCCACTGAAATTGTTAGCATAGGTGCTTTATCTGCTGAGAAGGAAAGGTCTAACCTCTGAGCATCAAATCTCGACAGACCATTTTGCCGTAAAATTTAAAGTTGGGAGTCTGATAAGTGGAACAGAGATACTGACTTCATAATAGTGTTCCCACTATACCAACCACAGAAAGAGTTCCACTTAGCTATGTGGGAGTGAGTGTTGACTTTCTACCAAGCATTTGGATGCTTCCTCTGAAAACCCTGTCATTGGGGTGTTGCTGAATAATGCCTGACCTAAAGGTTTATGGTCTCCAGATTGAGGCAGGATGTACAGAGGTGTGATTGATGCCAGAATTACTAGCAGATTGGAAGCTTCTAGAGCAGGTCTGAGGAAATTGGGTCTTCTACAAATCCTAACATGGCCAGTTGTATAAATGTCCCTGGACCCTGGGAGCTGGTATAAAAATATTCCCAATTATCTCATCCCAAAATGGAGGAAAGGTTTTTAGTTCCAGGCTGTCCCTGGGACATAAGAAGTCTTCCAATTCTAGGCTGTTTTACCTGGCACCTGACAGGGCTTAAGCAAGAAAATAAAAAAAATGGCAGCTTTGTTGTTGAAACAAGTTGTGAACTGATCAGTCAAAAGGTATGCCACAGTTGCCACAACTTGAAAAATATTTGAATTAACCATTCTGAGGGAGAACCTGGTCCCTTATGCTAAAACTGTCTGTAACTGTGCACTTGACTATTTTCATGGTACAAACCTTGGCACAACTTCCACCGTACATTTTTCTTGTGAAAATTTCAATTGCTAAGCTAAGCAGGCTTGTTGGTTTCATACAGCCCAGACATTTCAAATATGCCCTTTGGTTGTATAGTTGGATATAACTGATATTTTTGTCATATTTATATGCTCACCAAGGTTATCAGGACTAGAAAGACTGTCTTCACCTGCAATATATTGTGACAAATTTTTCTGCAATGACCAGTCCCAAGATGGCTGGAACTCCAAAAGGTTAACTCAACGTTCTTGAAGACATTTTGTGAATAGAATGATGTCTGGAGAAAATGTTACTATTTCCTTGTTCTGAGTATTCTGCCAATGATGGAGCTGTCTCTACACAGTCTGAGCAGTGTAAGGCAGTCCTCTGAAAAACTAAAGAAACCCCTTTATAAAAAATAAACCTCTGAAAACAGAGTGACCAACTTTCCATTTCCTAGTTTAAGGATATGCCTCTTAGGGCCAGTTTCAGACCTGACTACCATATGTGAAGTCATTACAGTTGTCAATGAAGTGCTGTGGGAGTAAACAGCACCATATCTGTCTTGGAACTTGCAGTCCTACTGTATCTGTGGTCTGATTGTTACTGGAGCCAGAACTTTGTCTTGATATCTGTGGGATAGCAGCCAAATGAAGGAAGAGTATCTTATGATAGAACAGCTTTGCTGCCCTTATGAAGCAAAATTCCCTCCAGGACTGCATCTTTTGAATTCATTGCTGCATTATCCTTCCTATTTGGAAACTTACAAATTTTTACATGGCAGCCCTGATTATTGCCTAATCACCATTGTTTGTTGGCAACAACAATAAGAAGTCTAATGCCATGCCCCTCTTCCTAAAGACAGTCAGACCTAACATGTTAAGATGGTTGAAGACCAACAAAGAAATTACCCTATTTGCTTTAGAGATATCAGCCCAACCCACTTCCTCCTGTAGCGGGGTAATGCTGTCAGTCCACCTCATGCGGTACACTGTAGGCATTACATGAAGTTCTTTGCAGTGTTCCTTTGCCCCCTAGCTGTAACCCCTTTCATTCCTTTTATTGTATCTCCATTCATATTCTCTTCCATCTTACTTTCCACTCTCTCTTTACAATTGTTTCAACATTATTTTCAGCACTGAATGACCTCATAGGTCCCAGTGCTTGGCCTGTGGCCTAAATTTTATATCCAATTCAATTCAACCCACTTCCACAGATGGTCTCTTGCGACCTTCAGGCCCTCTTGGTGAGTGCAATAACAAGAAACTCACAGAAACCTGTTCGAGTTATGGCAATTTGAATGGTAGAGGGAAGCCATTCGTTCATGTGATAAGGTCTGAATATCTGATGAAGGGTAATGAACTGGAGTGAAAATCTGGTTATTTATCAAGCCTTGACCTTCAGTCTGGAAGAAAGATGAGTTGAGGAGAGAACATGAATTTATCATGCCATCAGCCAGTACATTACCTGTCATTTTGTCTGGGCACCAGCATAACACTGAGATTTACTTCAGTGAACAAAGGTTGCTGATAGGGGGTTCTTTAATTTTAAACTGTGATTTTGGAATAGGCTTCGGCAAGCACTTCCCTGTGGCCTGTGATAACCTTTTCACAGAGAAGACACTGCATTTCCCGTTCAGAGTATCAAGGACGGGTACCTCTCTAAGGTCATGAAAAACTTCTGGAATGTTAAGTCTCCCTCATTTCATGAGAAAGAGAACGGCATTCTAACTTCCAGCATGGTATTCATGGCATCACATTCTTCTTTTGAAAAATAGACTATATATAATGCTCTTAAGTCACTTTTTACTTTTGATGGAGCCAATTCAATTTACAGTGACTTTGGCTCCTCTTTGACTTCTGAGAGCTAGTCTTAATGGCTTCGGGGTCCACATCCTTAGCACAGGAGTGGCTTAGCCTAATTCAAATATGGAAAGTACACCAAACTCGAGTTCTTTAACTGTACTCAGCCAGGCTAGCATCTCAAGAGTTTTAAGAATGGAAGGTCACACACCAAGAATGCCACCATTGCAACTCTGTATCTATGCAATCTCTAGACCATAGCCATTCAAGGATACCTGTAGAACATGAGAAGTCCCCTTACTGATAAGACCATAGTACTGTATTCAAAGATTGATTGTGACACCCAGATGACAGTACAGTGACCCCTCGTTTATCACGGGAGATAGGTTCCAAGACCGGCCGCGATAATTGAAATTCCGCGAAGTACAAACAGCATATTTATTTAACGTGTACAGTATTTGGACTTTTTAAAACCCTCCCTGTACTCTTAACAACCCACCCTTTACTCTATTAATAACAGGGACAACTGTTAAGCAATATGACTTTAGTAGGTAAGTTTACAGTACCATATAACAGGGACTAATTTACTGTGGTAAAGTAGCTATCGTATATGACGTGATCGGCAAGCTTTAAATTTTAAAGAATACAGTAATACAATACAGTATCATGTTACTGTACTGTATTACATGTAGTACAGTACAGTAACACTTAAGATTAAAAAAAAATAAAGATTGTTACTGTACTCACCACAAAAGAAGTTGAAGTAAAACTTGAATGAAGATGGTGATGAATTTGCTGCACAGTAAAAATGATGACAATGAAGGTGATGATGACTTTTACTGCGCAGTCAATGATTTTATTTTACGTCTCTTCAGACAGCGGTGCCATTTCCTGGGGCACCTCTTCCACTTCTTCCGCGGTTTCCGAAGGTGTAACCGTAGTAGAGCAGCAGGAACTGCTCTTTTTTGTGAGGCTGCAAAAACATTGTGATTGGCAGTTGCTGCCGCTGCTTCTTTTTCCGGTCGAAGAGCATCTTGTAGGGGGCCATGACGTCATCGACCATGTTGCAGAATTGAACCGATCGAACCATATCGTCGTCACATTCCTGCGACCGCTCTTGCAGTTCCTTAGCCAGGTTGCAGAGCCCAGTGAGCTGTTCCAAAGTCAAGCCAGTTTGGGAGACAACTTCTGTTTCTTGCTGCGCTGCTGCTTCTTCTTCACTCGCCGACTTCATCAACTCTGCGAAGTCTTCGTCAGTTAGTGGCTGGGAGTGGCAGTCTAGAAGTTCGTCAACGCCGCCCGTGGTCATGTCTGCAAAGCCCTCACCTTCAGGATCGCAGCCAACTGCACAGCTTTCTGTACTGCCGAGTGTTGGATTTCGCAGGTGTAAATCCTTTGTCGTCATAAACAACCTCGGCCACAACTCTTCCAGCTGGCGTTAATGGTGGCAGGCTTCATTTCTTCCAATGCCTTGTGGATATTTTGGAGGCACGTAGAAGTTGTGTACTGCCGCCAGTATGCCTTCAAGTTGAAATCGTCGTCTTCTTGGGCGGCATCCATGGAAGCAACCAGGTTTGCCAGGGCATTCCTCGTGTATAGGGCCTTGAACGTCCTAATAACTCCCTGGTCCATTGGCTGAATAAGTGACGTCGTGTTGGGAGGTAGGAACTCAACCTGAACCCCCGAATACGACAGATCAGTAGCATGGCCACCAGCATTATCCATAATGAGAAGGACTTTGAATGGCATGCCCTTTTCTGCTAGATACACCTTCACTTGCAGGATAAAACACTGGTGTCTCATCCATAATAAAAACTTGTTCGGGCTGATATTCACCTTCAGAGATAATCTTCTTGAAGGTTTCATTAATGTATGTTTCAGGAGCGACCGTGTCAGCCGAAGCAGCCTCGCCATGCAAGGAAGCGCTTTTTAGGCCGTAGCATTTCTGAAACTTTGCAAACCACTCTTTGCTAACAGAAAATTGCAGTTTCTTATGTGGTGAATGACTGGAGTCTCTGGTTGTGGATCATCTACGTCGTCTTCATCTTCTTCTGCTTCTTTACGCTCGCCACTGTCATCCTCTGGTTCCTTAGCGGCGAAGGTCTCGTACAGGCTCGTAGCCTTTGTTTGGATAATGTTCGTATCCAAGGCTATGTTCTTCTTTCGGCAGTCGGCTATCCACACGTCCAAAGCAGCTTCCATACGGACGATAGTTTTATTACGAGCTGTAACCACTCTCTTTGCTGACTTGTTAAAGGTGATGGCAGCTGTCTTCCTAATCTTCGCCTCGTCCTTGTAGATGTAGCGAATGGTGGATTCGTTCACGCCAAAATGGCAGGCTACAGCCGCGAACTTTCTCCCTTCCTTCAACATATCGAGAAGTTTCACCTTTTCAGCGATTGTCATCATTCTTCGATGGCGTTTAGGCTCGGTACCAGCCTTGGAAGAAGCAGCACGCTTGGGAGCCATTGCAGGTGGTGAAAATTGGAGCAAAGTTCAACAAAAACCACAAAAAAAATCACAGCACAGCGTAAAGAAAACCGTTCGGCGAGAAAGCTTGAAGCGAAGTGGCCGCGAGAGAGAGAGAAGGGGAGATAATGCGGGTTCTGAGCATCAGTCTAAGCACCAATCACAGGCCCGATTAGAAATCGGGAAGCTGTGATTTGTCGTCTCCCTCCCATGCACCAATCACAGCCTCTGTTACAACGCACTTAGTCACCGAGATGGTACGCTTTGTGTTTTCCCAACAATGGAACATTCGGTACTGTACTGTATAGGCATCACTTTCCAGATTTTTTTTTTTTTTTTTTTTTTTTTTTTTTCCAGGAGTTATAAGTTTTTTTTTTTTTTTTTTTTTTTTTTTTTTTTTTTTTTTTTTTTTTTTTTTTTTACGCTTGTGTTTTTGTTCTTAGTCTAGGAAATACTATTTATTATTAATATTTTAATAGATTTAATGAGAAATTTTGGATGTTCATATATCGCGATTTTTCTCCAGAAAATCCACGCTATATTTTCCATTAATATATATCAAAAACTCTGCGAAGTCGTGAATTCGCGATACTCGAATCGCGAAGTAGCGAGGGGTCACTGTATCTGAAATTTTCCCAGTACTAAAAATCTTCCTTTCCCTTCTTGGACCTCTTCTACTACTACACCAGAACTTTGCTTTCAATCTTTCCTTCTTAGTAATGGGGGCTACCTGAGGTGCATAGTTAGTTCCTCATGAGACAGGTTGGTATCGTTCTCTGCTAGCACTCTGCTGGGCCCGCGTTTGATTCTCTGACCGGACAATGAAAATTAGAGAAATTTATTTCTGGCAATAGAAATTCATTTCTCGTTATAATGTCGGATTCCACAATAAGCTGTAGGTCCCGTTGCTATGTAACCAACTGGTTCTTAGCCACGTAAAATAAATCTACTCCTTCGGGCCAGCCCTAGAAGAGGTGTTAATCAGCTCAGTGGTCTGGTTAAACTAAGGTATACTTAACTTTTTGAGGTGCATAGTTGGGCTTAGGTTAATGAAGAAAGCCATGGATTTTTGGTCTCTTCCCTTGTTTGGAGGACCATTTAGAGGTTATAGACCGAACAATGAAGAATTAGAGAAATTTATTTCTGGCGATAGAAATTCATTTCTCGTTATAATGTGGTTCGGATTCCACAATAAGCTGTAGGTCCCGTTGCTAGGTAACCAACTGGTTCTTAGCCACATAAAATAAATCTAATCCTTTGGGCCAGCCCTAGGAGAGTTGTTAATCAGCTCAGTGGTCTGGTTAAACTAAGGTATACTTAACTTTTTGAGGTGCATAGATGGACTTAGGTTGATGAAGAAAGCCATGGAATTTTGGTCTCTTCCCTTGTTTGGAGGACCATTTAGAGGTTATAGATTTGTAAGTAGTATGAAGACCACTAGGAAGAGTCAGGAAATCTTGGAAGACATGGATGATAGCCAACACCCAATAGGGACGCAGGCAAAAAGTACCTAAAAGGAAAATATAAAATCTGTTGATGGTGAAATCTAAAGGAAACTGGTTTGTCACCATAACAGTAGCACTTACCCAGACATCCATCTTTAGATCATCAGTGTAACAATTTCCCATATATTATGAATAAACTCATTCAAAAGGGGAAGTCCTGAGAGAATGGACTGAAGTCCAGTTCTTTGTTGAGTACACAAACTTAACCATCTTTGTTCTTCATTATCTTCTGGTATCTTGAGATTATAAGAACATACTGAAAACTAGTCATGACAAATTTTTGACAACTGGTCCAGCAAAATTTTGCTGACATCACACATTTGGTCCAATCAGTAGAAAGTTGCCAGCACCAAAAGACAAGTAATTTGAATGTATAAATCATTTCAATTCTCTCTAGTTATGCTTGGATGTAAACCTCAGCAGCAATATTCTTTGCTAGTGCTTTCTGTGGCCTACCTTTTGGAATCTATTTAATAGAATGATTCCAGGATATGGCACTGTAACTCTCCATTTCCATAGTAAGACTGGCTCTTCATGTTAATGTTACGAATTCCTCGTGACTACGAACACGATTAAGAGTAGTCATAATGGCTTCGTAACCACGACACAATCTCCCAGTCTCCCAGGAGGCGTGGGTTCGAATCCCACCACTGCCACCATTTATGTAATGTCTTTATTTATTATTCTTCTGTTTTTGTCTGCTATTAGATTGTTGATCTTTTTAACTTTATGTAGTAGCGTAGTTTTTCTTTCTTTCCCAGGAGGTCTTAAGAAGACACAATTGATTTTTCTTTCTTCATTAGTACCAAAGAAATAACTTTACAACTGAAGTACAAGGTGATAAGTTGTATAAATATAGGGTGTGTCCAAGTGAGCCTGTCTTCTTTATCAACCCACAACAGGTGAGGCTTGCAACCTCACGCCTTCTTCTTTGTGCCTTAGCTGCTGCTCCTCTGCTCTGCTCTCTACTGCTTCTCTACTTTCCTTACTTCTATTGTATTCCCTTCTATTCTGCTTTCCCTCTTCAGAACTGGACTTGATAAGGATTTTTGGAAGTTTTGTCCCTCCCCTCTGTAGGCGGAATCTTGGTTTTGGTCCAGCCCTGTAGATGCTTAATTGGTTAGGCTAATCTCAAGACAGCCCATTTGGGTGGATTTCTGGAAAAAGCACCGCCTTCAAAAAGGGGGTGTTTTGACGTCACCGGAACTTATAATTTCCGGTGGCTATTTATCCAACTAAGGCCACCATGCGTTTTTTGTTACGAATTCCTCGTGATTACAAACTCGATTGAGAGCAGTCATAATGGCTTCGTAACCATGACACAATCATAACATTTACCCCCGTGTTTTGCTTTTCTAATCATGACAAGTTTGCTGTTCTAGCTAGTTTACAAACCTCTCTGTTTCTGAGCTCTGACTTTGTGGTGACGGCAACAGCCAAAACATTCTCTCTTTCTCTCTCTCTTCGTTTTCCTAAAATCTCTCTCCATCTATCAATGTCTATCAATGAAAGGTTTCTCTCTCTTTGTCCCTTTATTCAGAATTTCTAGTTATATCCATACATTGTATCAATTTATGGCATGATAGAACTGCCATCCAAGGGCTAGTTATTAAAATGGAACCTGTCCAGTCCAGCTGGAGAGCAGGAGAGTCTTTTTGCCCTGCAAACATGCAAAATCACCAGATATTGTCCTCTTCCTAGTTGTTTTCCAGGAAAACCTTTTGATACACACACCTACCTCATCAAGAATTCCATCACTGCTCAGAATGGAGCATTATTCAGATTTACATCTACCTTTAAATTTTCCTTAAAACGGCTTAGCTATAGTGAAATTTTTTTATTTATAATCTAAATTAATAACCACAACAGGAGAACTTCTGGAGAATGTAAATTATAAATGTTTCTCAAAAAGTTTTAATTTGCAGATGATTATAATCAAAATTATAAGATAGTTTAACTAGACTACATCATATATTACCTGCTCTATTGGTGCCCTTTTTCAAACAGTTGCTGTATCAAGGCTAGCCTAAAATATTACCTTTTCCTAAAGAGTACTGCAAGTTTAACGACAGAAAAGCTGGTTCTAAAGTAATTTACACTATACACATTTATACAATGAACACAATTCACACCATTCCACGGGTGACAACACCATCTGGAGGGCCTTCTAACGAGTTTAACCCATTTTCAGACATCTTTGCTTTGGTGAGTAATGCAAGACCCTGAAAAGAGAAAATTGAAAATGAAATCTTATTAATAAAAATGTTTATGAATTACAATTCATTTGCACAAATAAACCGGTAACTATTATTTCAGTGAATAGATGAACAAACCAACTAGTAATTTATCAACATTGAGGATGAAGAGAAGTTTTTGATTGATGAAAATTTGGCTGTAAAGCCAAGCACAGAGGCACTTTCAGCCATTCAGTGCTTAAGACAATGAAAAAAGGGGGTGGAGTAGTTGGAAAGCATGTTGGAATAAGGAAAGCAGGAATGGAGGTAAAGTGAAAGGCTAAAAGTGGGTGCAGCCGGGGGCCAAAAGAATGTTGCAAACAGCCTTTAGTAATGCTTACAATGCACTGACAGCATTATCCCCCAACAGAAGGATGAAGAATGGTCAAGTTGGGGTAAACATATTCACTTTACTCCCTTCAATCACTTCCAAAAATGCCTTACTGAAGTAATAATATCCCATCATGTTGTCAGTCATCTGACCATTGGTATCTGATGAATGCAAAACATCTTTTAATTCATCCTAAGTGATTGTCCAGTTTCAACCAACAGTAATTACAGGTTGGGGGAACAGTTATGAAAACAATTTATCTATTGTCAGTTTATCCAATCATTCAATTTTGAAATATATAATCATCATTAACTTATCAACTAACCCTTCTGCCCAACCCTATGAGTACTAAGGATGTTAACTCATCTCGTTGGTTAAATTATTTTTATTAATAATTAATGTTCCTCATGGTGGTAGTGGTGTCAATGCACCTCACTTGGTGCACTATAAGCATTCCTATAGTTTTAACCACTTTTTAGCATTTTACTTTACCTCCATTCCCGCTTCTTTTTCTCTATTATGCTGTCAAACCACTCCTACTCCCTGTTTTCAGTGACTTAAGCACTGAATGGCAGAAAATGCTGCAGTGCTTGGCTTTATATACAAATTCTCAGAAATTAAATCAAATCAAATCAAATCAAGCACTGCTGGGACTAGGTCCAAATCATTTGTTTCGATGTAAAGGACAATGAGACCATCATGTGATGTTCCCTGATGAGAACATGTAGAACTATGTTGCATACGACCTGAAACACTTCCCTTTGATTCATAATGTTCATTAGTGTCATTGCATGGTTTAGCGTGACTGCTTCCAGGAGTATCCAGATCTTATCCTGGAATCCTATCAGTTTGAAGAAAAGAGGCTTAAGCATTAAGTGGTTACCTAATTTACAAATCCAATGCTTTACTGTTCAAGAACTGTATCTGTCTTGTCTACATGACGAGCTCTCTACTTTTATCTAGTGGCATCAACATACTGGAGAAAGTTTGGAAATGGCTTGTAAGGGGTTCAAGACTGCAGTCACTAAAGGAGGTTCTAACATTCATGATGAAATGGAATATTCTTGATCTTGTATTCTGGGGGGGGGGGTAAATCTGGAGAGACTGCATATAGCAGAGTCCATGAAGAAACAGCTTCCAGACTGACATGAAGGAACACAGTCTATAATTCCAAGACTTTTGGAAACATTTTTCTAGAAGAGACTGACACTGTGGCACTTACTCTGAACTTGCCAATCATCTTTCTTAGAACATACTTGCCAATCATCTTTCTTAGGACATACAGAGTTGCAATTGATGGTAATATTCATTCCCAAATGGAGAAACTACTGTTGATGCCAAATTGCAGTTCCCATACTTCGAAGCAAAGATGAGCAGCATGAAGATATTGCTACAATCGGAGTGAATTTTTCCAGATGCTGAGAATCACAAGGCCCAAAACTGAGTCTGTCCCTCCAAATGCAATGGAAGGAATTTAGGAAAATAAGTCGGTAGAGTACTTGCAAGTACACGTTACGTAAGTTACTAGGTACACGTCATGTAAGATACTAGGGTCAAGAAGTCTCCCTTGAATAGTCTGTTAAAAAAAAAGTTTTAACCAACCTTCTGATACAAACTTTAACCATAACACCTAGAATATTTGGCAGATTACATTATTAGGTAACTTACCCAGACCACTACATCAAATTTTATAACTCAGGGATGCCCTGAATCATCTACAAGCAACTAAGTAAACTGTGACAGAGTGCCTACCCGAAAAGACCGAGGTTCCCAAACTGCCATGTTTTGTAGAATTTTGCGATCTAAAGCCACACCAGCGTTGTCCAGCACAGCATGCATTTGACTGAAATCTACTCCAAATTCTTGGCAGCCAGCATCGATTCTTGTTTCCCATAGCTAAAAGGAAAATTATAAAAATTAGTAAACAATGCTCTGATAGTTCAAAGTTTACAATCTCTTGTTTCATTCAAGTTACATAATTATTTAATTTTATCAAACCCTTGTTTTAGTCCACACTCAAATGATTAAAGGTGTACAAACCCTTGTTTTATTCAAGTTGCACAATTATTTCATTTTGTTTTACCCTAAATTTTTCTTGAATCATGGTTTCATTCTTTTCAAACCACTGTTTCATTTAAGTCTAACAATGGAATAAATAAAAGTTTCTCATTAGTGAATAGGAAAAAAAATTTATGGGTGTACAGGGCTATGCCACTCTTCACAGCCAAGATGTGGGCATTTAAAGAGAATATGGAGACTTTGAACAAGTGCAACAACATAATGCTAAGACTAATGGCTAGACTGCACTTGGGGGATCACAATACAAATAAGGAAGTTGCTGAAAGATGCTTTGTCCACAGACTGGAAAATAAACAGAGTTTGGGTATGTGATGAGAAGGGAAGTGGCAATATGCTGACCAGTGGGAAGGCCAAAAATAGGGTATGGATGAAGACCTATTCAAGAAAAAAATTCAGGAAGAAAAAGAGCAATAGGTAAAAGGAAAGAGAACTCATTTCATGTGTATCCCCATACAAGGAAGAGTTGACAAAAAAAAAAAAAAAATTGTGAATGTTAAGTCTTTCACTTTTGTTAAATTATTCTTTATTATTCACAAGGAAATACAAATATCCCGATGTGAGATGCAAATGGTCGTTGAAGCTTAGTAACAAAGAGATTACAGGTAACTGGTGGCAGGGGAGTGAGTGAAGGGAATCCCCCCTCTCTTACTCCTGGCAGCCCAGCACTTTTTCTTTGGCTGCTATTGGGTGTAGACATCTTATATGCTCCTCTGACTGACTTGAAGTTTTTGGGGGAGTGTAAACATTGTTATCTGACTGTACTAGGTCATCATGAGTGTTACTCACAAGTGTGTTGAACAATGACAGTATGGACAAGAGCATGTATGTGGCTACTTTATATTAACTGTTGCTGTTGACCTTCATCAACATAGTTCTTCCTGTACAGGTATGACTTGCTACTCTGATTCTCCCTGTGTGGAGTGTGCTGGCTGGTCTTCCTTGTAGTGGAAGAAATTTGTCAAGAAATGCACGAGGGGCCCAAAAGCGTTCACTGGTGTCTGGGGGAGGGGGAGGGTGAGGGGATACTCTGCCTTTGACACCACCGAATCTTTTGCATCCTCCTTGCTGGACCACCTTGTCTCCTCCACTGCTCCTTCTGCTCATTCTCCTCTGGCTTGGTACAATGAGAGTACATAAATGGAGGTGATGGCCCAGCAAGCACTCAGACATTGATGAGTCAAACACACATACAGAGCTCTTCCCAGGTGAGACCTGTCTGTGCTCATGGGTCATCAGCTCCTACCCCTGCTTCATCAGTTGCTTAAGATCAAATTTTCTTGATCTACAGAGTTGTGTGTGTAACTACATTTTCATATTTTTATCTGAGATGCTTGTAAGTCACAACAAGTCAAAGGATGAATTCTTAATCCATGGGTTTGATAACCCTTACTTTATTTATCATTGTAACATCCAACATGCTCTGAGTATGGCTGTATACATTAGGTCTTGACAACCTATTTATCTTCGGAAAAACTTGGAATGCAATTGCCATGAAGCTCTTTGTTTTCAAGATTTTCAGTAAGTTCTACAATGTTTATTTACTGTATTTACTGTTTACCGTGACCCAAATATTAACGATTCTACATATGACAGTCTCTTGGAGAGGACCAGTACGGTTCTGTCACAGGATTTAAAAGCATCAATCATTATTTGTGAAGGTTGCAATTCAAAGCACAGTGAGTGGTTTGATTCAGATTCCACAGACCAACATGGCCAGCCTGCTCTTGAGTTCCAATTTTGTCCAGCTAATTGAGGAACCTACACACATCTCTGGTAATACATTAGACCTCACATTCACAGATGTTCCAGCTATTGTCAAGTCCAAGGTCTTCAAGTGCCACTGAGATGGACATACCTGTCAGTCAGTACATTCCCAATGCCACCACTGGAAAAATGGTCTTGCTAAAATCCAGAGTCAACTAGGATTGTGTTATTGAAGCTAGTGAGGCACTTAATATTTCAGATACTATATCAGATCCTGATCCCAAGAAGTTAAATGAAAAGCTGATGGCTATTTTAGTAAGATATGTCCCCAGAAAGGTCTTCAAGATTAGGGCATATGACCAGCCATGGTTTAATGATACATGTAGATGAGTTTACCATGACAAACAGATCAAATTCAACACATGAAGATGAAATCATTCACATGAAAATTACACCTTTTTTGTTGAGTCTCACCATGCTCTGAATAGAATTCTTTAAAGGGGAAACTTGAAGGAATTAATCAGCCTCATCTGTGGCGGGCATCTTCTACCTTTAAGTTAGGTTTGTTTTCCATTCCACCACTGGTAACATGATGGAAGAATGGCTATTGGCCCTAAGAAAATGGGTGAACTGCTTCATTGAGCCTTTGAAGCTAAGCAATCAGCTGAGGATGTCCATCTCCCTGATACTTGTCATCCAGAACCTATTCTTAAAAAATTTGCATTTCTCTCTAAGGATGTTATGAAAATTCTTGATAATCTTGATAGCTGGGGGTGCAGAAGATCCAGGTAGCTTCTTCCCTTTGTTAGCAGATTCCATAGATTTCCACGTCAACATCGTACCTTGGCAGACACCTGTTCCAAAGGGAACCTTAATAAGGATTTTGAACATAAGAGTAATTCAAGCAGATTTTAGTGTTGCTTTTGATTTAGTGAATCATAAGGCACTTATTTATAAACTTCAGAATCTTGGAGTGGGTGGATATATTTTAGGTTTACTTCATAAGATTTACTTACAGGTATTGAGTTTTACATAAAAACCTTCAAATTATGGCTGTTTTGGGGCCATAGTGAGTTGCTGTTGGTGGGATCTTTAGTGAACCAAGACCTATTGTGTCTAGAGTTCCACAGGGTACTGTTCTTGGTCTGCTGTTACTTTTAGCGTAAAACAAGTGATATGATTGTTGGACTTGAAAACAAGATTGTTTAGTAAGCCGATGATGAAAACAAGGTTGTTCAGTATGCTGATGATGCAACACTTGTGGGAGTAGTAAAGTCTCCACTTATGAGAAATTAACCTGCCCTTAGTCTTAATTATAACATGGAGTAGATTAGTGAATGGAGCTGTCAGCAGGGCATGAAGCTGAACTCCAGTAAAATGAAAACACTATTGATTAGTAGATCATGAACTGATTTTCTACCCATCCTCCCATTAAAGTGGATGGGACTCTGCTGATTCAGTCTGAAGCTTTAACTGTACTTTGTGTAACTTGTGACTCACATCTTACTTTTCAGAAACCTCTCATGAGATGCTGCACAAAAGTTAGGTATTGTACATAAGTCATATATTTATAACAGTGACATAATAAATGCAACCCGTTTTAGATAATTTATCCTTCCTTTACTAGAATACTGTTCTCTTGTGTGGATGTCTGCTTCTGCCAGAGATGTATCTCTTTTAGATAGAGTTGTTTGTGATGGTAGGTTTCTGTTTCCTAACATTAGCAGCTATGACTTGGACCACAGATGGATGGTCTCTTGTTTGTCACTTTTCCAGACGTTTTAACACAGATCTTTCACATTCACAATTGCTTCAAGATCCTTTTTTCCTCCGAAGGGTGCCCTGATTTGCTGAACTCCAGCACCAATATGCAGTGAATGTGCCTTGCTGTCGAAGTTTTCAATTCCAAAGATCCTTTACTCCTCACAATGTTAGACTGTGGAACAGTCTCCCTGAGGAGGATATGCAACTGGAACCTCAAAACTTCAAGCAAAGATGCAATGCATTACTAACCTAAAGCAATCATCTTGTATTTTAATAATTTACTTACATTTTTATCACTTTATTTATTAATTTGTTAATTAATTTTTTCTTTTGTAATGACTGGTCTCTTCTTGCTGTATTTCCTATTACCTTCTGTTGCTTCTTTCAAGTGAACACCATAGTCTTTGGAAGCTTAAATTTCAACTGAATGAGCCCATGGGTTTTCCGTATGAATAAATTTGATGGTTATTTTTCAAAATAGAAGGGATTTTTGGCAGGGAATTGGCTTAAAGGCTAGGCCCTTTATGTTACTCGTTACCCACCATCTTCTTTAAAGGTGAAACTCAATGTTATTGGTTACTTACCATCTTCTTTACAGGTGAAGCTCCATATGCTACTGGTTACAATTTTCAAAGAAAATCTCCCAGTCTTCATTCAGTAAATAAAATTATTCATCTACCTTTAAAATATGCCAATACGGCTCTTTAAAACTAGAAACTTTGAAGCCATTTCTATTTTCAAGAAAATATCTAATTACTGATTCTTCCTAGTGGCAAATACTGAATAGGCTAAAAATTGGCCATTATAATTAAAAATTGGCCATTATAATAATATATAAGTGGGACCTAATGTATTTTAGTTGTTTTTCATAACTAGTGTTGTAATACTTACCTCTCTCTCTCTCTCTCTCTCTCTCTCTCTCTCTCTCTCTCTCTCTCTCTCTCTCTCTCTCTTAATACTTACACTTTTCATCTCTCTCTTTCTAAGTGTTCTTCCTCTGGTACTAAATCGCAAAGCACGATGAACATATTTGATGGCAATGCTGTAACAATTTTGCTTCCGGCCAAAGAAATGCTGAAAAAAAAAATTCCTCCATATGAGAAAAGTAAAATTTTACGAAACTTACAGATAATTAAAATTCTTTACGATTAATATCACTTACAAAGTAATGCTAGCGCTGAAAATGTAACAGAGCAACAAGAAAACTGTAAAATAAAATAAAACTAGTAATGGCCATTAAATTTTCTTACAATTTTCAAATATAAGACCAATACTTTAATTCAGAAATGCCTACATTCCACTGTCCCCATGGCCACACAAATTTCAGTAAAAAGAATTATATTAGTGACTAACAGAAATCACTGACTCATTCCATAAGAAAGTTCCTCCTCTAACTTGTGCTACTGCTATCTCTTTATCACTGTTAGGTGTAAAATTTCCTTCTGTCAAAATTATTGGAGGGAAGGGAAGAGACATTATAATGGAATGGTTTATATCTGTATAACAAAAATGGTTTCAGTTTTTCCATATTCTTGTTAATATAGAAACATGATACACTACTTAACTTCTTGAATTCCAATGATGTCAAATGACATGCAAATTTCACCTCTTTAGAATCTGATATCAAATGATGTCATCCATAAAAAATTTTAAAAATTAATCATACATATTTTGATATCAGGTAGTATTGGGGTGACTTCTGGAGGGTGTTAAGGAACAGTTTTACTCCATGTCTTCCAAAAGTAAGGGCAGTCCAAAGAGAATTCTCACTAAACCTGTTCTAAACAGAATTTTTTTTAAATTTGCCCATTTTTCCTGAAAAATTTTTTATGCACCAACTGGTGTGAATAGCAATAACTTTGCCGTTTTCCCTTTTCAAATGTAATCCAACAAAATTACGATAATTTAGCTTCAGAATGAAACCCAAACTAACATTACATAGCAAAAAATGAATTTATAGCAAGCAAAAAAAGAAAATGATCCCAAGTTACTAAGAGGTAAGCCTGAACTGTGAGTCTTTTACCATAGACAAGTTTTGGACTACCCCATGAACATCACAAGGTTAACAGCTACAAAGTACATATAAACAAGAGGTGACTGCTAGCCTGCACACTGACTGGAGTTTTCATCAAGTTTACATCTGTCTACCAAATACTAAGATTTTTTCCTCTCAATCATTACAATAGCATTCACAGAAGAGAAATAGGAGTATTAAGACCCTGAGAAAACTAAAGAGACTTGTCCCCACATAACTACTTACACTATCCAGGAAGTGTTATACCAACGAGGCACTATTCAAGTATCTATCTGGCTGCCATCTTTGCAATAAACATTCAGTACCCCGTTGAATTGCTCTTTGACTTTTAGTTTTCATCTGTTCCCTTAGTCCCCTTCCCAGCAGCATGTTGCTCTAATTTTCACTTCTCATTTAAGAACAGGTCCTTTAAGCAAGCACTACAAGTCTAGAAATGTCCCCACTGCCTCATTCTAAGCACTATGAATGTCATCCTTCAATTAATGATGGCAATTGCAACCATGGTGCCATAACAAGCACTTAATACCAGGACAAGCCCAGAAATGAAAACATGAAAGGACAACTAAGCATTCACACCAGCACAAAATAACATGAAAACATGCTTGGAAGTAATATTTCATAAAAGCAAGATAAAGATTATTTCAAGAGAAATTATAATACCCCTTTTGGAGACCAATAAAGGAGTACAGGTTCCCTTCAACTGGTCAAGCTCAGACATCTACTTTTACAACATATCTTTTGGATAAAAGTTCAATAAGGAATGTTATTGTACTCAATTAGTGTTTTCAATGTAAAGTAATTACTAATTATTCTTTTTACACTAAATACAAAATCACATAGATAAGCCTCAAGAGTTTCAAGAATGTTAACCCTTTTTCCTGTGCGGGACTGACTTCCTCAGTCATCAAAAGGTCTCATCATGGCGTGGGACTGATCTCCTCAGTCATCATTCTTTTTTTAGTTCTAGTTAGGCAGCTAGTAATAAGTAATGTGTTTCCCTTGTCATTTTAGAGAGCTTTTGTCTATATTCTAGCAACAAATGGCAATATTTGATTTCCAACTTACAGGATAATCTCAGAACAAGGCCTAGACCTTCAGTAACCATCAAAATGCCATGGGGTGGGGGGGGGGGGTTTGCTCAATGATGAAGTTTATAATATTGTAGTTATAGACAAACCTACCTTGGATAATTTCTTAACTTCAGGCTATATGAGAGATGATTATAAATCAGGAAATGACAGGGGAGGAAGCATTTTTGTAGAGCACCAGAAGTGTTAAGAAAACAACGAAAATGTGATAATATTTGCTAGTGGAGGACCACTGAATATTCAGTTCGTAAAAAATCGGTGCTCCGTAAGTTTTATTGGAGAAAGTAAATTCTCATTTTCTACAGAATCCCAAGCCTAGTTTTTTTTGTGAGTTTTTTTCCGATGAAAATTTTCACCAAAAGCAAGCGTTCAAAGTTTGTGATACAGATTTTCATAGTGAATAACAAAAATGGCGTTACTTTACTCCACACTTTGAGAGGTATCACACTGAAATGAATCACCAATGAGAGCTACTTACTTCAGTTTTTGAACAATTACCTACTTAGCATTTGCATATTTTATCACTACTATAAAAAACATTAAAATAATAGAACAGTACAGTGTAATATTATAACAGTACTGTAATGAAAATAACACAGAATCACAACACAGATATTAAAAGGGAGAAAATTAGTCAGTTGCACGATTAACAAGACGCTGCTCTCGTCACTAGTGACGAAAACAGGCTCGCAGCGAAAGGGTTAATAAACAGCTTCTTTCATAGTGTTACAAGTCTAGTTCACTGGTCTGGTTTAGCTGACTTATAATTACCTGCTTATTCGAGTGACAAAAGAAATAATTTTAACGGGAATTAGTCTACCATTAAGAATGGGAAATTTAAGACATTTTTAAAATCAATTTTGACTTTATAGGAACAGATCTCATATATTTCAGCCACATAATTTTCAAGCACCTTTTATTAAAATATATTTCTTAATTATTTATTCACAGGTAATACTGTCATCATATTCAAGCAACACTTATGACATGGGATAAAAAACAAACACCCCTTTCAGATTTAACTTCTTATGACAAAATTGACCCCAAAAAATACTCACTGCAGACAAAGACAGGATCCTCCTCCTCTTCCAAAATCTGTCGGGTCCTCTTGCCCGGGCAAACAAAGTCGGGGAGACAATAACCATTTTGTTTAGGTGACTATCACTTTAAAACCTCCTGCAAGAGAGTGGATACAATATTAAAACTCTATACCATTAGAAATATGATATACCTGAAAAATAAAATTATTGTACACAAACAGAAACAAATGGTTTAATATGCTCTTATCCTACCTGTTTTTATAGTCACAGCATTGTTTAAAATATAAAAACTAATCGATTTTGGTACAGTACCAGCATATGTTTATTATGCAATTACTTTGATTCACAGTTGACAAATGGCTACTTAAGATTGTACTGAACTGGCTTGTTAACTATATATATTGCTCAATGTTACATAATGGTGTTGGCTTTTAAGAACTCTACAAAATGCCCAAATATGTTTACGGTAGGTTAAGGTAGGTTGGAGCTGCTCAGGTCAAGTAGGACACTATGTCATGGGTTAGGTTAAGAAATAACCTTTGAATTACCACTGTCCCACTCTCTGGGAAGTGTTTTTTGACAAGCCTCTGTATTTCCTCAAAGCTTGTTTTGTTTTTGTACCTATCTCCCTATTATTATTGGTGCTATATGCACTTTTTTTTTTATTCACATATAGCCTCCTTTCCACGGGACAAGTATTCCATACAGTGGCTGCAGGCTGTGTGCCTACTGCTTCTCTTGAGCTCTGAGAGTAGCCTGGCAAAACTGACAACTACTAACTTGCCCCTCTAGTTCAGTAACTACCTGTTAACATGCAAAACAGGCACCTTGTTCAGTAAAGGTCCCTTGGGGGGAGGCATAAAAACACAAATAACAGACTGTAAATATCAAGAACATAAACAAAAGATGTAAACGTAATCAGCAGCATAAACACATGGCACTTATAATTCCAATCAGTGACTGGTGGGAAACAAGGCACGGTACCAGTCTTCAATTTTACTGCAGACTAAATAAACTTGCACGACAACAGTTAACACAGTCTAGAGACCAAATAATATCAGTACTGGTGAGAGAAAAAAAGGGGAGGGTAAAAGTGCAGACTACTACCATAGCCTAGCTGGGTTCCCACCACCTGCTGACAGAGATAGTTACAGTCTTGTTTATATACTGTTTTTTGGCCATGTTTTTTATATTTACCATCTTTTGTTTATGTTGGGGCGAGTGTAGGATGACGGGAACAGGTTCTGTAGTTGTAAACAAACCTAACCTTTCCTAGAATTCCAGGTCCTGACCTATCTAAACCTTACCTACCCAACCTCACTTAGGCTAGGGCGCCATGCCCCTGACCCAGCCACTCCCCTGGACCCCCCCAAGTAAACACTTTTACCCGGTAATTCCTAAGCCCTGTCCAAAGTTTTGTTTTTATTTTACATTCATCCCCAAAGGGGTTTTATTACTAAGCCTACGGCATCCCATTTTACAGGGAAACTAGTAGTCGCCGAACTAGAGGACCGGGGTGGGACTATGCAATTTTACCAAAAATAGACTTATAAGCTTTTTTGTCGCTTGAGTGCACATCGGCATTGTGCAATTAACCTTAGGATACATACGAAGGACTAAGGCATGCGTGGCTTGCTCTCGAAATGCGGCCCTTATTTAGTTAAGTGTTATTCCATTACTAGGGCATTATTTGCATATAAAATATACTTACGTTGAGAAACTTACAAATAGTTCCTTACGAGATAAGTTGAAACTGTAAGTCTAAATTACTATTATACAAAATTTACAATACACTGCCGTGATAGTACGTTTACGGAAATAGTAGTAGTGTTAGAGATATGTCTCTGAAACGGCTCCGTTACTCGTTCTAATTTTGCCTTGGATTGTATGTCCTTTATCAATTCTGTCCAGTTTTTAGTTTCATCTTGAAACAAATCTGTGAATAGTAAGATGTTAGTTATTTGTCGCACTTCTTGTTCCTTATATGGCTGCTGCACGAATCTAAATCTGTTTCTGATACCGCTGTATGCTGGGCAATAACGTAAGAAATGCTCTAGGTTTTCAATTACTTTTCCACAATAAACATTGAGTATCTTCTCCCTTTGATCTTTTCCTGCCATTTAGCTCTAGCGTTTTCTGTCTAGTCCTTTTAGTCGGCATAGGTTTCTTTGTGTTGGGTGACTTCTGCTGAGACTTTGACTTCAGCCGACCGCGTCAGATAGGCATGCAGCCTTTGCAACAGCACTTGCTGTGCTTTCCTTACATTTTTGTTTCTGTGTTCTTTTATTTTAATTTCCATTTTCCCAAGTATAGTGCAAACAGTCTTCCTTTTCCCTGAACCATTATCCACTAAATAGATATCTCCAGATTATTTCTTTTTCATCTTTATCGAATGGTTGCTGTTTCAAGAAGTGAGAGGAATGGAAACTTAAAAATAATAACAAAAAACATACATGAAAAGGAAGAAAAAGTTATCCAAGAGAACTATAAACTGTGACTGACAAATAAATGGCATTTCAGATAGAACAAATGCAAATGAGAATCGAAAGGAGGGCCTTTAAACATAAACAGAGATGATGCTGATGACTGATTCTCCTTCTGTCCTCATTCCATTTCCTACTTATCGTTTTCTTTAGTTACCCTTGCATAGCATAAACAGCGCTGGTCTATTGTCAAAATAATTATCATCTCTTCTCTCAGTTCTTTTATTCTTTGTTTTTATATTTCCAGAGTTGGGAATGCATCAACGCCTGTTGAACCAATTCTCCTTTGCTGAAGTGAAATGATGCTGAATGCAAACGAAAGAAATAGGTGAAAGCTAATGGGATGAAATTTTAGTATGGTATCTGTGGCATAAGAAGTTAGATGATGAGGAATATGGCGATACCTAGAGGTCTCAAAAGACCAGAGAAGGTGAATAATGAATCAGAGTGCCTTAAGATGATATGATCATACATAAATTATAAAAGACGTTAGTAAATAATTTGAAAAGTGTCTGGAGAGAGGAAGAGAAAGGGGCGCCTAGAAAGGGTAGGAGATGGTGTGAGAATGTGTGCAAGATAGGGGTGAACAGTGGTGTTTATACAGGGTGTGTCCAACATACTGCAGATGAGCCCTCTGTTAAGAAGTACGAAGTAGTTAATACAGAAACTTTCTGCACTTGGAGCTCATCCACAATTCAGTATAGCCTACAAAGTATGAATATGACAGTAATCATTGTGTTGTTCTCTGAATCAACCCTTGTTTTGGGAGAAATAGGTTTTCCCACACACATATTTTTAATGAAATTTTTGTACTTTTAAATATTAAGCCACAAATTAACCATTATTAATAGATAATAATAATTCCTTATACTTTGAAACTAAATTACAATTCAAAGGGAGCTCATTAAATGTGATAAATGCATCTACCATGACCAGGATTCAAACCTATCCAATTTCGTGGTGGTACTATATAGACTGACCGACGACGCGACGATTCTCAGTCTGTAAGTCTCCTGTTCCTCTGGTAACGCCACAAAAAGGCATCGGTTCAGATCCTAGTAATGGAATGGGCAGTTATCTCAGTAATTAATAACTATTAGTGTTGGCAGTTATTTCCAAAGTATAGGACTGGGGATCTGGATATAAATGGTTAATATATATATATATATATATATATATATATATATATATATATATATATATATATATATATATATATATATATATATATATATAAAGAGAGGGGAGAGAGGTGTGTGCAACTGTAAAACTTTACTTTTGGGTGGTTTTGCAAAGTCATTTATTCCGTCTTTGATATACTTGTAACACACTTTCTTAAATAGATTCAATTCTGGGATTTTTTACTTAAAATTTTGTCAGTTCCTATTTATGGAGAGAAAAATCTAACACTTGAATTCTTCATGGCAAAATGATATCGGGTACAAGTAACCAACTGACGACGTTGATTTCCCTCTAGGATGTGTAGAAATGGCGCATATTATTTTTAAGTAAAATGATATTAAGATAATGACGAATTATCCTAAAACTGAGATATATTCCATGAAACTAATTAACAGGCTCATGTCAGAATAATATTAAAACAATTAAGTCTCATTTGATTCATTTAAGCTTGTCGTTGTCGGTGATTTGTGTAGTATGTCTGTCTTTGATTGCCAAGTGTGACAAGAGAGCCGTCAAGTTTCTAAAGATTGTGATAGTAACATTCCATCTTGAAGTGAAGATAAGAATGGTAATAGTATGGTGAAGCCAGCGCACAACACGGAAAAGAACATTTTCAAATATCGCCCTAAAGGTAATTGAAAATAGGTCGGCCTACATCGTAGTTGGACATCTGTACATCCATGTAAGGTAGGGCTCGGTTGAGTGTTCGTATTTTTCTGTATGCTTCTTCCATCGTTCTGGTTTTTATCGTAAAAAACGAGTTTTTAGCCAGATTTTAGTAAATATAGAGTGAGAAATAATGCAATAGGTCAGGGTATTTTTTATAAGTTGCCAATACACGATATGAAATTGTAACCTACGTTTTTTGAGAAGAGCTCGTCATTCTCGTTGTATTGAACCCCATAAACACTATGCGCAAATGATAAATAAAAAAATTAATCAATTACAACTTATAAGGTAAGACCATACTAGCTCCTTCCAAAGATAATACGTATTGGTAATTTTTCGGAAGACTCCAGCAAGCCATTTCGGAAGGTTCCAGCTAGCCACTAAAAGAACCTAGGAGTACCAACCTAAAGTACGTAGGGGTGTTTACTGGTCACAATTTTGCCTTAATACCTCTGAAGGGGGTTGGGGTGCCGGTATTGTTTTACCTTATAAGTCGCAATTTGATTAATTAATTTTCTCTGTTATTAAGTATTTGCGAAGGTCATGTATTGAGATGAAAGTTTTTGTTTTGATGTGTTTTACCCAAGAAATATGTAAATTATAATGTGGGAGGTGGCTGGAGTCTTCCGGAAAATAACCGCAAAATTGTAACCAGTAAACACGCCTAGGTTACGTTAGCCTTGATTGGTATTTTTAGGTTCTTTTAGTGCCCTATCATTTCCGGCCTAGCCATTTTTGCACGGAAAACCCAAAACGGTTTTGGTAACCATGATTTTTCATGCTAAAACGGCTGGCTGAAGTCTTAGGCTATTGGCAACTCAGTACTGGCTTTGCATTTTAAAAGTGTAGGCAACATAGTTAGGCCTATAGCATAGCCTATGGAGCCTCTGTAGCCTAGGACGTATAGCCTATTATATTCAGGCCAGGGTGTAGGGTTTGGTCATAATGCAATTGCTTGCAGTGATATTCAGTTGACTATGAATAGGAGGGTAGGGCAATGGGAAGGCGGTTAACGGGTTGACGAGTCAAATGACTCCTTTTAGGCGCAGTTGGATTACACTACTGTAGGTTGGGGTGTGATTTTTCCCTTTAACAAAGAAAAGTAGTTAATCAAATTACGACTTATAAGGTAAGACGGTACAGGCCCCCCACCCCCCTCCAAAGCTAACACATCAAAATTGTAACCAGTAATCACCCCTTGTGTAGTCCCTTTTCAGTATCTAACCCTGTGACTATTTACAATTGCAAAATTTACCGGTACAACATTTTTCGTTGAGATACAGTCTGATCTTACTGCTATAGTTGTCTAGTTGCAGATTTTCCTCACATGCTGGTACTTGCAAGAATTTCCATTCGTGAACTTTCCTGCCTTGTAAAACCTGCGAGTTGTTTTTGTTTTCTTGTCTATGTATGACTCTTGGCTCTTCCTTCCTGATTTAAGCTGGTGTTTTAACCACCACCTTGTTCTTCGGTTGGTCTTTGCTTAATGACTAAGTTATTTGGTATATCCTTCTCTCCAGGGTTAGGGGCATTAGTGGTTGGTCCCAGTTCTACTTTATTGGATCTTTCCATAATTACTTTCAGTATTTTGACTTGAGGATTTTGATTTGTGATGCTTCCTTGTGATTTTGTTTTATTCCATCTACCACCTACCACAATATTTTGTAGGCTCTTGATGATCCTGGATTTTTTTCATTCTGGTTTTTCATAGCATTTTCATTCTCTCTCCTTACTTGTTGCAAGTTTTTTTCCTATGTCCTCTTTTACATTCTAAACATGCACTTAGCTTTTTGTTTTAATTATTACCACTGCTCTTTACTCCTCCTACTTTCTCATTTACCTTCTCAGGCATCTACTGCAAAACCAATATAACCCTTCACCTTTTCTGTCACTGTTATTGAGTTCAAATGATTCTTCATTTGGGTCTTGTTTAGGCCAGTGTTTGCATTCGGGCAGTGAATACGATGCCACTTTCTACATTTGTCACACTTAGCACTGTTGTCCTCTGGACATGGCATTGTTCACAAGGGCAAATCTCGGTAATTTTTCGGAAGACTCCAGCCAGCCGTTTTTGCATGGAAAACCAAATTTTCTGGTAGTTTTTTTGTTGTTTAGTTGTGCTCTGATGATGATATCTCGCGCAAATGTATAGTTTGCCCTTACTCTATGTGTATGCAAAAGGAATGGGTAGTCTCAGTACGCCTTGGCAAAACGTGGCGCTTCGCGCCTTATTTGCATTTTTTAAAGATTGTCGCAGGCACGTATATATGGCAAGCAGTAATATTGTGCTGCGCATGCCCGCCACGGGTCACAGGACATTAGCAATTAGTCAATGCATTAAAAAATGACACTTCTAAACTAGATTTTGTTTCCTTACCTTACTACTCTGAGTCTGATGTTTCAGCAACACCACCAGGGTGAACGAGAACACAATCCTTGCTACACTTGGGACACTTCACCTTCTTTGGAAGAACGCCGTGATCTGTGAAAAATTGTAGAGATTCGTAATTTTTCTTAAAAACCGGCTAATAGCCTCATATTCAGTTACAGCACAACCGTCACAATTGGAAGCCATGACTACACTAACTTGGTTTTCAGTCTGAACTGCTTTTTCCAACGACATCCTTGGAAACACGAAAGAAAAGTACTGTATAAAAAATATCTGAATTCTGATTGGACGATTCAAAATTCAACTCCAGTAGGTCAGCACAGATAAGGAACAACTGAGGGAACGCATGTTCAAAACGGGTTGTCGTTGTAAAACACACCAACTGAAGTCCAGCAAAAAGCAGGTGCCAATAGTAATGCTTTTACTACAGGTACTGTATTCTAATTGAAGAATCTTGTTTAGTGGGTGGAGTCATTGCGCATGTAGGCGAAAATTGTCACAATCCAACTGCATTTATCAGGAGTGAAAACAAACATACGAACGTAACAAGAGCTACCCATCTTAACAGTGAAAACATAAACAATGGACTTAAAAAAAACTCGCAGCTTATGTAAGTTTAGTATTTTTTTTCTCTGTTATTAATCATTTGCGAAGATAATGCATTGAGAAGAAGTTTGTAGTTTTTATGTCTTTTATTCAAGAAAAATGTAAATTTTAATGTAGAAGGTGGCTGGAGTCTAACGAAAAATAACCCAAATCTCATCAAAACCTGATGTGTTCTTTTTGAGTGGAAGTAGCAACAACTCATCATTGGCAAGCCCTTCGTCTTTGTTTACTTATTGGCTAATGTGATCTGAGTGGTCTGGGTTTACTAGTCTTTTTCCATCTTCCCTGAGACCTATCTTTGAGTCTTCTATTACAGGCCTTTATGTCAATATGTTACTGTTGACTAGACTTTTATTTATATCCTCTCTTTTGTCTTTATTGAAGGTTTGAGCAGTCTGCCTTTAGAAGTAGTTCTAACATTAATTTTTGTTACAGTTTGTTTACCACTGTCCACTAAGTCTTTGTTTCTATGACCACATGGGGGTCCACAAAATTTTCCAGGTGATTGACTGTTGTGTGTTTGTAACCTGAAAATCTCATAGACTTGTATGTTGACCACTTATCACTCGCAGTGCTGCCAGCCTTGATATACTTTTCAATTAAAGGTATTTACAAGGTGGATTCATCTCATGTACCAGCTAATGGCTCTTCAATGGACACTAAACAGTTTTTTGGATTCCCTCTAGATCCCCCAAATACCTAGGTATCAGTTAGTGGCATTCCTCTGTCAAATTTCCTTTTACCAAGATGTGATGTCATTTTCCATTAGTATAACACTATGCCCACTACTGTAGAGGTTCTTGATTGGCAAAAGTGTGATTGTTCACCTTGGAACAAAAGTTGCTCCCATCAACACTGGTATTTTTATGACATTCCAGGACACTTGAAAACCGTATGCTGGTCCCAGAGTTACCAGTGACTGACAAACAGAATTAATTTCCATGCCAGAGGGTATGAATATTCTAGGAAGGTACCTTTAAAACCACTGACAGTAACACTAATGTTGTTTTTTTCTCTCGTTGGCAATTTTAACAGTACAGTAGTATTGCAGTACCCTAAGTGCCTTTCTTTGCAATATGCAATATGTTAAGGAGGAATTGCATATGACACTGCACAGAATTTGTTAACACACAATATTCCTGCAGGAAAGTAATTACCTCTCCCTGCAGAGCATAAAATTGTGCAACTGAAGCCAGGTTTTTCAAGTAGCACCTGAATTCTGAAATCCCACTCATAATAAAAGAATCAGCCTTCACTTTCTGGTATACAATAATAACTAAAGAAAATACGCTACCCATCCTTTGGCCACAGTACATTGGGACAAATTAATTCTGATGAGGAGCTTCAACCATATGACCATTTAAACAAATAAATATCGTAGAAAAGTTGAGGTAGGTGACAACATATGTTGGTAAATATGTCAGTAACAGTAAATTTGCAGTAGATATGAGTATGATTTTCATATTAAGCATAAAAACCCAAATACAGGCATTGAGTCGTGGTATTGAAATAAAATACCAATTGTTGCATTTGAAGACTTTGTGATATTTCATAATTTTTGATGGTATATTGTGATGCTGGTTTGGTTCTAAAATTCATGTTGGTGGCAGCATAGTCAGATTTCCACAACACTGATTTCCACAGCTAAGTTACCCCACTGCCCTCCACCTCTTGCAACCAAGTGGGTTCCTGGCTCTCAGTAAAATGTGACCGTGGCTCGTTTATATTGTTTTAATTCCACTATCACCCCGTAGGGGGCTAATGCCATCAGTGCACCTCATGTGTTTCACTGTAGGCAGTACTTAAGGGTCTTTGCATCGTCCCTTCGGCCCCTGGCGACAACCTCTTTCATTCCTTTTACTGTACCTCCGTTCATATTTCATTTCTTTCATCTGACTTTCCACCACCTCAAACAATTGTTTCATAGTGGAACTGCGAGGTTTTCCTCCTGTTACACCTTTCAAACCTGCTTACTGTCAATTTCTCCTTCAACGCTGAATGACCTCATCGGTCCCAGCACTTGGCCTTTGGCCTAAATTTCATATTCTATTCTGTTCTATTCTAATTCGACTGTTAACTGTCAAATTTTGCTTCATTTTTAAAATTAGAACACTTCGAGATGTTGCTGCAAATAATTTCTGTAGTGCTTAATTTTATCCATTATAATAAAAATGAGAAGGGCTAATTAGCAACTCTGCTCAGGTTGTGGAAATTTTTGTCCATGAGATGAGGCCGCCACTTCCATACCAAATCATGTACTGTAGTGCTTAGAAATTTGCCAGTTGAAATGAATACTGTACCTGTATTTCCATTTTTGTCAACTCTGGTGGGTGGATATTAATATTTTAATATTTTGTCAACTTTGGTGGGTGGTTTTGTTGGTGTAGTGATTACTCTCTCTCTCTCTCTCTCTATATGGAACTTGGAACTCTCTACCTTCTCTTTTCTTCTCGTAATGGAACTCTTTACCATCATCAGTTTCTCCATCAGGTTTAGCAGTTTCAGTGAGATAGTCTTTCATGGTGAACCTTCAGCTGATAATGAGGACTTATCATTTTGTTTTATAATTTAAATATATACTTAATTTAAGATGGTTTTAAATAATTAACTCTCTTTGTATAGGTTTTACTTTTGTGCCAGCAGTATTTCAACAGATTGAAAACAAAAAATGAGAACATTGGTTTTCTGTGACCATCCATTTTCTTTCCATCTATTCCCCTCCCACAAGGGGGATGATAGGCACAAACACCTGTAACCAGTCAGTCAACTTCTGTCCACTTTGAATGTGGGGAGGTAGGGAGGGTAATTGATGTAATAGAAATAAAATGAATCTTAAATTACGCATTTATATTTTTTAAATGAACCTTACATCTCTATTATGTAGCTGATTCCAATGTTAGAAAAAGGCAGTGGGCAAAGTGAAAATTGGCTGGCCCTTTAAAGGCTACTCAGTATCAAGTAATTATGTATAGGTAAGTGTCTGCTTATCTAGTGAATTAAATTCACCAGCTATTATTGCAGCCTTGGGAGGATTGTCACTCAGGGACAAGAACCTCATCATGGAGATAGGCCTTGGAGATACCCAAGGGCTCTTTGGAGGGTGTCCTTTTCAGCAGAAAGAGGGGTTGGGTTTCTACTCAGTACAAAGTAATTATGTATAAGTAATTGTCTGCTTATCTAGTGAGTTCAGTCCACTGGCTATTACTGTATTGCCGTTTTGGGAGGATTGTCACTTAAGGTACAAGAACTTTGTAATGAACATAGCTGAGGTCTCTTTTGGAGGGTCTCCCCTTCAGCAGGAGGAGGAGGGGTAGGGTTACTATGCCAGAACCTAGCAGAGCCAGCAGTGGGTAAGTAACAGGTATCTACAGACATGAAGGTATGCTTCCTGTATAGTACTCAGTCAGAAGTACCTCAAGCTTCTCAAAAAACATAACTGGAGCTAAAAACAGTAGAAAGAAAAGCTACTAATTGATTCAGATCATAATATTCCCTGCACAAACAGAATTACACCACCACTGGGCAGCCTCAACAACTTTCTCTAGAATAAGTTCCTTAAAAAATTTAAGGCTGTAGCTACTGCTCGAATGCCATGTGGCTTTGCTTTCAAGGTAGGTAAGAAGTCAGGATCCAATTTTGCATGAGTGTCCTTCTAAAGACCTAATGAAAAAGGACATCGCAATTTTACTCATTGGAAGGTCTGTCTCTTGGATACTACAAAACAGATTCTTTACATTAGCTTTGATGTCTTTAGTGCATTCAGATAATTCCTTAAAGCCCTTAAAGGACACAAAAGGGAATCCAGCTCATTTGGTACTAGAGATTCTAAGCTGGGTAGAGAAACTGTTCTAGGTGACGGATTAGCCTTAAAATCATTCTTAGCCCTAAATAAAGGCAGAAAGGAAAGAATTGCTGTGTCCTTACCAAATTCTACCCTGAAAGATAATGCTTGAAGCTTACCCACTCTCTTAGCTGTAGCCAAAGCTTCCAAGAAGACAGATTTCATAGAAAGTTCTCTTAATGGAGCCTGTTACAAAGGTTCAAAAGGTGGCAACAAGAGAAACCTAAGAGCCACATCTAGGTTCCAAGATAAAGAGGGTACCAGACACCTTGGAACCTCCTGCTGAAAACTTCGGATGACATTTTTGATATCTTTGTCCTCAGACAAATGTAGGACTACATGTCTAAGAACTGAAGCCAACATGGCCCTATAGCTTTTACTGGCTGCTACTGAGAATTTTTTTTCTCATGATAAACAACAGGAACTTTATATTATTGTTCATAGAGGTACAGGCCCTTGAAACCCCCTTAATGTGGCACCAGGACCTATACGTGACTATTGATATTGGTGATTCAATTTGTAGGTTCTCTTCTGGTACTGATATTGGCCTTCCTATGAGCTCTTGAGAAACCTTAAGCTCACAGGAGATGATGGACAGTCTCCCATTGGTCACTTGTAGCATGTGGAGGTTGTGATGGTACCTTTCCTTCCTTGGCTTCTTCAGGAGATTCTTCCTGACAGGGCAGGTCTATGAAATACTGAAGTAAGTCTAGAAACCAGACCTTCCTTGGCCACCATGGGGTAATCAACATCATGCAACAACTTACAGAAGGTTTTGTGGGAAATCATAACAGTCCAGACCTGACCAGTCTAACAGCATGACATCCATCACCCATGCCAGAGGATCTTGAACAGGTGAAGAAAACATAGGCGACAATGATTCTTGGTTGCAAATACTACTATGAAGGGGGACCCCTCAGCTTCCGCAACCTGCAGCACACCTCAGGATGTTTGGCCCACTCTGTCACTCATACTTGATCCTTGGGCCTGAGTACATCTGCTAAAACGTTTATTCTCCCAGGAACAAACTCCAGCAGTAAGGTGATTTTCCTGTTGTCCAACCATAAAAGGATCTGCCTTGTCAACTGAAAAAGAGACTTGGACTTTGTCCTCTCTTGGTGCTTCAGACACACCAGTGATGTAGTGTTGTCTGAAAATACTGCCATCGTTCGAGTGCATACCAGTGTAAGAACCCGTCACCCCGACGCCGTCTCTTCCAAACACGTGTGTGTTCGTGTGTTGGTCAATCGTCATCCATTGGGGTGGACAAGGCAAAACGAGCATCTCGTTTTCTTTCTCTGACGGAACACTACTTCAACCATACAATATTTCCGTCTGTTTCTCCCTTACCATTATTGTCTTGATTTATGTACAATCACCACTACTTGCAATGCCATGCAAGCATTCTAATTATGTACTTATAATGTTCCACCGAATCTTCTCTATCAAACTGTATGTATGTTTCTGTTTGTGAAGACGCCAAACGTCTTGCCATTTCACATATATTATGCTACTGCATTTTATTCATTAATCTGTCGCGAATCTCGTGCAATTGGCCATATGTAGAATTTCCTGGCCTTTCAGTTGATGTATGTTTTAACACCGAATGTTCATTATGTGTCTCAATATCGCCATCTGTTTGTCTGCCAACAAACACAGATGTCTGAATCTTTTACCTCTGTTTCACCTGTCTGTGTGTAGATGCTACTTTACCGCTCGCACATGTCAGTAACATCGCAGATTCTGTACATTTAGAGGCAGTAAGGAACTACCAATAAACCAGTTAACACCCAGCCAGTATGTCACTCAATCTCCTGTCCTTACACCAGATCCTCCAACAGTTACAAAAAGATTGATATGAAGCTGCTGCTCCTCTTGAGTCCACAGACCTAACAACTGCTTATGCCTGCAACTACAGCCCATCCTTTGTCTGAGGCATCTGTACATATACAACAACAGGTCTGGGCTCTTGAGAGCCAGCAATACTGCTTGCCGAAGACAAGGTTTGTCTTTCCACCACTGAAATGTTTCTTCCAGATCGCTGGAAACTAAAACAAGATGAGAACAGGAAGACCTTCAAATCTTAGTGCTGACTCAGAAAACTTAAGGCCTCATCCTTAACCTTGCCCCTGGTACAAGTTTCTCCAACGAAGATATGTCTGTAACAGGGACAGTCGCTCTTTGCAGGCACAGGCCCGAAGCTTAGAAATTCTTTGAGTGTTGACAGTTGACACGCTTCATCATAGGAAAAACTTTGAAAACGACCATGTTGATCTCCATCCTGAGATAAGTAATTTGTGAAGGAGAAAGAGCTGACTTGGAGAAATTTATAAATATCCCCAACAATTGAGCTAGACTGGGAATCATTTCTCTTGCCCTCAGTATGCACTCCTATGTGGGAGCCAAAATCAGCCAATCGTTTAAATATAAGATCATTTTGATGCCCACCAAATGGGCCTTCCTTTCTTGAACTGGAAAACTTCCCAAATACAAATCTCAGGTACTTCCTGCATGCCAGTTGATGGGAATGTGAAAATATGTATCTTGCATATTTGTAGATATCATCCAGCCCACTACAGTAGTTCTGAGCTTGCTGACTCCATGGAGAACTTTGTCAGCCTTACAAAGGCATTTAATTGGTAAACATCCAGAACAGGTATCTTAACTCTCGGTGGCTGTGGATACTAGAAAGAGGTGATTGTGGAAGCCCAGGCATGGCTCTACAACTTCTGTTGCCTCTTCCATTAGAAGTTTCAAGATCTCCGAACTGATGGATTTTGCGCTTCTGATTGTGGAGGTACAAAGAGAAAGTCATTAGGGAAACTGACAGCAGAGGGGGACTTACAAATGGAATCAAGTAACCCTCCCTTTGCGCCTCCACAACTCTGGGATCCACACCTAGGTCCTTCCACACTTCCCAAAAATGGGAAAGCCTCTCTCCTACTGGCAGTTGAGGGCAGGAAACTTCATTTCAGCAACTTAACAGGTCCCTTAAGGGATCCTGTGACTTATGACCCCTATATATTTATTTTTTAAAAATTTAATCTTAATTAAATCATTTCAGTTTGTTGATTATTATACATTAAAATTGCTGAAAAATAGTTTTTTAGCTGATGTTATAAAAACTTGAACTTTGTATAAAATAAAAATATGAAAAAATTTGGAAAATTATAAGTTTTTTAAACTGCTAAGGATATTTTATTTTGAAGCCAATCTCATTTTGTAAGTAATATTGAAAGCGATACACATTCAAGTTTATAAAATGGGTTAAATTATTCATTTATTCTTATAGTCGTAGCAATTGGTACTAATTGATAGACAGACTATTATAGACATAGAAAAAATTGAAGATTACATACTGAAAATTAATTATAAAAAATAAATAATGCAAACATAGGTTTAACTAAGCCAAACTAGGGGGAACGTCCTGTCGGTTAATGTCTTTGGCAGGGGGTGAACTTTCCAACCCTGTCACGGAGCCTCTGCGTCCCTATGTCGTCCCTGTCCTCTGCGACGAGGTCCCCCAGGATACCAGGGTCTCCCCATAGACTTTTTCCACTGAGGAGGGGTCGCCATTGGCTCTGGGCACGGTTCTCAACCCGAGGAGGACCCAGGGCAGTTGGTATCTCCAATTCTCGGAGGAGCAATGAGCCATGAGGGACACCTTCAGAGACCTGTGGAACCTTTCCACCATTCCGTTGGCTGTGGGGTTGTAGGCGGTGAGCATCTAAGAGTCCCCATCAGGGCGTCAGCTCAGATTGCCAAACCTGGCGATATTGTCAACAGAGCATGGTTACTAATCAGCTGGAAGGTGATGTTGTTATTAGCGAATTCGCTTCAACAAAGCTGGGAGGGTTCCGTTGTAAATCTGCTGTGTTATCTTTGTTTTAGCTTTATGAGATAAAATAAATGATTGTTAAGGCTTAAAATGTGCGTTTAATTTTCACCAGTTTAGTAGCCTACCTCTTAGGACGGAAATGGGGCAGCACTTGTGAGTCCGCCCCGGGCGCCACCGACGCTAGTTACGCCACTGTGCCTGTTCTCTCGCGGAAAAAATGTCGTTTTCTTTCACTGAACCCCCTCTCCTTTTTTCTTCCATCCCTTAACGTCGTCAGTGATCGAAAGTGTTGCGACGCAAGTTACCGATATTATGACGTCGATCAAAACTGTATCAGTTCTTTTTGTAATTCGTCATTCGTTGAAAACAAAAACCAGACATACACGGAGGATAACAAGGAGTCAAATGGCATACAAATAAGATTTCATATAACTAGAATGTCGTATATAAAAGAAACAGGAAGACGAGGTAAAAATATAATATGATTTGAGGTAAAAGAGACCTTCAAATTACACAATAAAGTGTGGAAAACATGCATCTACAAAAATTAATAAAAATAACACACACAAAATGTAAAGGAAAAAGATAGAACATTATAAGCTACAAAAGAAACAAAAGAAAAAAAACACAAACGGTAAAAAAAATACATTGCAAAAAAGGAGCCAAATCCGAAGTAAGGCTTACCCTCCTCGCCAGGCTCCTTCTCAGTGGCGAATAAATGAACCTGTACCAATGATTGATTGGTAGCTGCTTTCATTATAAAAAGTGAAGCTGTTATATGGCTGACTTTTCCACTTTCATTTCTTCTTGGAAGTTAGAGCATTGTAAAATAACGTGAGATGTTAAGTAGGGGTAACAAATAGATGAACCTTTATTGAGGTCCAGATGCGACCATCCTCCGTCCATCCATTCTTGAGATTTTCTGGGAGCATATTCCCATCAAGGTAATAAGAATATGCTGCTCCCTCCACAGGCTCTTCTTGACAAGACAAAGATATTTAAAAGGCCCTGTGACGAGGGCTGACCTCATTCATTGTTCGGGATATATTTTCAAGGTTCTAGATATATTCAGTATTGAACGAAAAGTTTGTTTTTCCCCATTTTCATCAAGCATTCGCTTTTTTGCATACCTGTGCTTTTCACTTTTATACTTTTATATTTCTTTCCAATATTAAACCATTTCCCTTGACGTTGGATGGTTCCCAGTGACGAAAGGATAATAATCACTGCCGCACTCACGCTTAGATTGCAGAACCTTTATGTAGCAGTCTCCCACAACCAATACCCAAAATATATGTATTTCAGTACTCAGAATTCCATAAATCAGGACCCCAGCAAGAAATTTTTCATCACCTACATAGAATGCTAACTATTAGTGCATCAAACCTACTGTACTACAAACTGCGCCATTCATCTCCTTGCCCTCACTTCTTCACCTACTGGATGGTGAGGTCTCAATTATAAGATCTCTTTGACTCCGTCTCTCCATCCCTCTCTAGTTCTTCTTATCTTCAAGGGATAGTGGTCGGGCTCTGTTGCAAGGTTCAGCCACCTGTAGTCGCCGCAGGGGCCTCAGGTGCCGTCCGCTTTCTGCACCATGTGAAGGGGATGGCCCACGGGCTGGGAGCCTTCCTGCATATGCCATCCTCTCCATCTCAGCAAGCCTTTTTGACCTCTGAAGGTGCTGTGGAGAAGCCGTTGGAACTTTGTGTGTGCGTTGGGGTGCCCTTCGTTTTGATGCAGTGGTATATCCCGTGTTTGGCAGGAGCCCCGGGCATCTGGTGGAGCTTGGGTTTGAAGACCTCCGGAACTCCTTCAGGAGGGAACCATACTGGTGGGGGGCGCACGGAACAGATGGCGGGCTCCTTGGGGCGCAGCGACAAGGGTGAGGACTGCAGGGCTCATGTCCAGCAGGCGTTTGCGGCCGACGTCAACTGCCAGTCCGCGTGGGCGAGGGAAGTCTGCCCCAGGAGTGAGGTCCTGACGTCACTTGATGATGAATTTCCAGCTGTACCTCCGGCCAGGATGAAGATCAACAGGAGCTTGGTGCCGCATAGGAGAGGATGGGGGACCCGTTTGCGGCCGTCAGGGAGGCAGTCAGGTCCGCGGGCGTCTGCGGTCCTCTCCTGAAGTGGAAACACTAAACATATGGCTCCAGTGTCACCAACATCATCCTGCCGGAGATGGTGTCGTGGACGTAGAAACCTAATGGTAGGGGCCTGGGTGTTGCTGCTGCTGCCATGGCAGCCTGTGCGCGGTGTACTGCCTCCTCCATTTTGAGGAAGAAAGGGCAGGGGGCCGCTCTCCGGGCAGCTCTCCCAAACCTCCGATTGGTAATAACAAGCCCCCCCCTCCCCTCTTCTGCTGGTGGGATGGCCTTTTCTGTTCAATGACGTTGACGGGCTCTGTGGTGGGGTCCTCCAGCAGGAGGCAGTTGGCGGAGTGTGCGGGCGTCGTCGCCAGCTTGGCCACCTTCGTGGGATCCATCAGCTTCTGCTGCTACCTGATTAGGTCCTTGATCGGCAGGGTATATCGTCCATGATCTGCCCATGGACCTCCGGCAGTAGCTGCCGCAGGAAGATCTCCACGACAGGCTGATTTCTTTGCACCTGCCACTGCTGTCAGTCTCAGGGGAGGAGGAGGAGGTCCTGGGCGGCATGCCACATTTCTATGAGGTTTTCCTCCTGCCGGGGGTTGAGGGTGAGGTCAAGGGTGTGGGCAGCTCTCTTGGAGAGCAGGTCTCAACGAGTGGATTTTAGTTCTTGGAAGGTGGCAGGACTTGACGTCATCATCAACGATGGGCGATCTTCCTGTATATCTCATCCCGGAGATGGGCGTTGATGGCGCTGATGCCGCCTTCAACACCTCGTCCGTTAGGCCTGCCACCCTGAACTACCCTCACTGTAACCTGTAAACCAGGACACTGCGTTTCCCTGGTAAATGGCGGCAGCCTTATTTTAAATGGTGCTGTCTTTGGTTGTCCGTCAAGGGTCTCAGTGTGTGGGGGTGCAGGTATTAAAAGAAAGATACAGTAATGAAGTGTACACAGGAGGGGGGTTTCGAACAGGACGGTATCTGCTCAATCTCTTGGAAAGAGAGGGTGTATGCGGTAATTTGTAAACTGCATTAGTGGTTAGGAATGTCACGCATCCATGCTCATTCGCGTTCTCACTTGGAGGATGCTGTGAGGGAATACAATGACGATTCACGCAATGCATGCTGGGGAGCGTGCGTGTGGGTCCAACTTCTTTGCTAATGACGCTGGCGACCTGCCGACGGTTCAGTAAACGCCTGAACAAGCTTTGTTAGAGCGCCCTAGTTAGTCTGTTAGGGGCATGGAAAGGTTCATCAGGCCAAGACTTAGTCACCGTTTGGGTCTATTAATGGCTTCAGGAACCACTCCAGGGTCACCACTGTGAGAGGTGCAAAATAATGAGCAGGAAGACAAGTACTGCTAGTTTATTGATGAAGCAAGCTGCTTATAAGCGGGCGTGCAGGCACGTGTGCGTGCTTAGCAGGAGACTGCGGATACAAAGATTTACAGGTGACCTGAGGTCAAAACTAATTCCCTACAAAAACAGGACAGGTTCATACAGAAAAAACAGAGTGATCAATAATGTCTGACGCATAACATAAATACTGTGTTACATGTTCATAAAGCATGATCATTTGGAAAGACAATAAATATAAAATTTACAATTATGGTGATAGCGTGATGCAACATTACAGTTCGATGTGAAGGCATGATAGCAGGATGTTCACGCAAACCAGCGTTGACCGGGGACTTTACAAAGTTTTGGCATTGGAGACACTTCTGGTAAATTTACCAGCTTTAGCATCATAATCGGGATGTTTTACTAGTTTCTCTCATTTGGCACTAGAAATATTCACTATCTGCCAAGAAAAGATTTACAACAGCTGAAGACTGTTTTAACAAGAATTTTCACTGGATGATCTTCGTTCTTCAACAAAGCATTTCTTGTTATGCCCTGGCCTCCTATCTCACCACAGTACGATTATTTTGTTTTGTTTTGTGTTATCTGCATATTCTGAGTCAGTATGTATGTTAACCCAATATACAAAGGAAAATCAAAGCCTAACTATTTTGGTTGATAAGTTTCATCAGCCATATACAAAAAATTGTGACATCACTGAACTGGATGAATGACTGATCATAAAAATGGGTATGAAACATTTCCAAGGACAGATGCCCTGCAGCAGGGTTAGCCTCGCGAACAAAAGTATTAAAAAAAAGGAGGAAATTTTCTGATCATCCATCCTGTGACAGGTGTCACTTTTAGTCAGTTGGTATTTAAATGCTGGAGGTTCTTAAACTTGCATGCACACAAACATGCCAAAATATGAAAATTGGCAGGAAAAATAACCATAGTACCTTATGGGATCATTTTCAAATTTTTGTATATGGGGGCATAAATACCTAAAAATAGTGGGTCTAGGGTCCCTTAAATGACTTACGAGACCCTCTGGAAGAGCCTCGAAATGTCTCCTTAGATCTAAAAGGTTTATTTGAATTCTGTCCAAAATGAGACACTCCTGCTGAAGTAGAAGGCCTAGGGCAAGGAGGAGGAGGAGGAAGTTTGGGCACCTAAATATCAAAGATTGCATTTCCATTTTCTCAACTTCCTGTATGATGGATGCCAAAGCTTCAGAAACCAAGATTTTATCTGGCTGAGGTTGAAAGAGGATGGCCACCACCTGCAAATCTATTCACAGACATAGCAAGACAAGAACACAACTGTTCCCATTTCTTCAGAACCAGATTGGTATATGTGTGAACACTGTCATCCATTGCACCCTCTCTCTACTGGTCCATCCAAACATCCAATAAAGTAAAAACTTCTTTGCCTGGAGTAGAGTCCTGAGGGGCCAAGGAAAAAACTTCTTGAACTTAACCATCAATCACTTCCACAGACATCCATGAAAGAGAGGATCACCATGGTTCTAAACAACTTTTATAAACGAATTTAATTCTGGTTGGGAAAAAACTACCTTCCCTGCATTGACCACTCTCCTTTCCAACAGATCCAAGAGCAAGAAGAAAGCCGAGTCCTTCCCCAAAGCTACCTCAAGACTAGGAGGAGGCCAGTAGAATAAGAAGCAGCTCTCCTTTCTCTATTTACCCATATACTAGGCCAAGGATAAGGAAGCATTCTTTTCCAAGATGTGCCCAATATCCTTGAATCTGCCTAACAGCCTTTGTGAATTAAGGTACAAATTAAGGAAGAAATTACTGATTCAGGTTTTCCTCCATACATGAAGTCATGTCTGGTTTTACACTTCAGCAAAATAATTTGGGTACTTCTCTTTACATAAAAATGAAGTTTTCACAATAAAACTAATATTGTAATGCCTACCTGAACACCTGAATTCGCCCACTAGCCCGAACAACTTCAATTACAATTACCTATTGGGAATTTTAACAGCCAGTGTTACCAATGCTGCAGGTAAAATCTTGTCACTGAGCTACAACAACAAACGGTTGGTAACACCAACACAGGTGTGTGCTGACACGCCCTCTTTCATCAATTGCTTTATTCAAGGTCAAATTGGAGTGGGGAAAGGAGGGTGGGAATCATTTTAGTGTTCAGGTAGGTATTACAATATTGGTTTTATTCTGAAAACTGTATTGCAATACACTCCTGAACACCTGGATTTACCCGTTAACAACATTTAGAGGAGGAGGGATCAATTCTATTGCACGCCCCTTTTACCAACCGCAGAGATGGTAGCTCACCAATCTGCTCTGAATAGGCTATCTGTCTATTTCTACTCTCACCATAACGATCGATGTTTTCGGTGAAGAGACATACTGGAGAGTACTTTGATTGTCAGTCAGGTCAGTCTTGTCTCCATCTGTTGACCTCCCATGTGGCTATTCAGAGCCTCTCATGTGTGGAGGGAAGTGAAGCAGTGTGCAGAGCCGCTGTCCCTCCGGGTAACCCATTTGGGTTGAGGAAGGGTCAGATGACCGACCCGCGACGAAGTATCTCAGCTTCAACGAGGAGCCTAACCTACTCGAGCACCCCCTTGGACTCTCATAGGGAAAACTATCCAAGACTACGATCATTAAAGAAACGTACTAACCTAACTCCCTCTGATTATGCTATCACTGTTGCCTAAATAGAAATTCTTCTGTCTGGTTAACCTACAAACCAACGAACTAAAAGAATATCCCCTCGGTTAAGCGGAATGCACCCTAGATAATAGAGTTAGTCGCACTAACGGACTAAGAGAATACCCCCTCAGTTAAATGAATGTACCCTATATGATAGAGTTAGCCGCTACACACGGACTAAGCGAATACCCCTCCGACGAGGTGAATTGAACATCTCTTAAGTAAAAGGAAGTAAATACTGAGACAGATTTCCAAGTAGCCGCTTCCAGAATAGAAGATACTGAATAATTCCTTAGAAATGAAGATGAAGTGGCAGTACTTTGAATGCTGTGTGCTCAGGGTAAGACAGGGCTTGAAGACGACAGAGGAGAAGAAGAACCCAGAGAGGCCTGGGAAATAACCTCCCTCAGAAAGTAACTGATCGCATTCTTTGACAGCAAACGGGAAGGATTCTGTGGAGAGATGAAAAGTGTACGCGGACGAGAACAAAGTTTTTCCACCTTTGACAAATAAACTTTCAATGCTCACACCAGGCATAATACATCTCGCTGGGTCACCAGCAACAAACCCTTGCAGAGAAAGAACTCTGAACAAACAAGGAAGAGGGTTAACTTCCGACTCCATCTTCGCCAAGAATTCTGGAAGAAAAGACAAATGCATATAATTTCCTGCATAAGAGACCAGCCTAGAAATCGCCTGAAACTCACCCACCCTTTTCACTGTAGTTAAGACTGTAAGAAAAAAGAACCTTCTTAGTCAGCTGTCTTAACGTTAGAGCTTCAGTGGGTTCAAAAGCAGGGGAACACAAAAAAAGAAGTACTTTCAACAAATCCCATGGAGGAGCCTGATTCGGCAAAACAGGGCATTCAATCTTAAAAGAATGCAACAAATCATGGATGATTTTGCCACTAGAAATCTCTTGGAGATGGAAGCTAAATGTACTGCTAAGCATTGATCGGTAGCCAGCAATAGCCGATTACTTAAGTCCCTTGAGTTTTCTAAGGAATAACAGAAATTCCACTATCTTAGCTGTAGAAGGTATAGAGATGGAGTGACCTTCCTTACAACACCAACTTCTATACATTGTCCATCTGACCGGGTAAAGTTTGCAGGTTGACTTTCTCAAACTGAAAGAAAGCTGTCTAGCCACAGTTTTAGAGATTCTGGTTTGTCTAGCTGCGCGCTCAATAGTCGCCATGCAACTAGGTTCAGCACGTGAGGAGGGTTTGGGTGATAATGATGGAAATGCGGTCTGAGATCTTTCCACGTGGGTAGGAACATTGGAACTTCCATGAGGAGCTCCAGGAGTTCTGGAAACCAAGGACATTGGGACCAGCAAGGAGCTATTAGGATCATATCCATGTTGACACTTTCCTGCAATTTCATGATTACTTTATGAATGAGCCTGAATGGAGGGAAGGCATATACCTGCATTTGATCCCAATTTTGTAGCATCGCATCGGTGCCTATCGACATGGAGTCCACTACTGGTGAAAAGTACACTGGAAGACGATGGTTCAATCTCGTTGCGAATAAATCTACCGTTGCTGGCCATTTCCAGAAAACCTGACATACTACGTCCTGAGCTAAAGTCCACTCTCCCCTCAGTACCTGAGGAGAGCGACTTAATGAATTGGCCAGCACGTTGAGACTCTCTGATACAAATTGCAGAAGAAGATACATCTTCTTTTCTTTGCACCATCTCAGGATTCTCTGAGCTACAATATTGAGATCTGTTGATCTCGTGCCTCCTGAGTTCTTCAGATACGACACCGGTGTTACGTTGTCTGAAAACAGAGCCACTACTCTGTTGCGCACTAGATCTGAAAAACACCTGAGGGCCTCTTCTACCACCCTGAGTTCCTGAAGATTGATTGATTCCTTTCGTTCCTGATCCCCCCAATGCCCTGAAGGCTGAGTTTCCTCCAAGGTTGCTCCCCAACCCTGATCTGAGGCATCTGTGTAAAGATGAACGTTGGGAAGAGGGGAGTCGTTAGACCTTCCGGGTGTCAGATGCCTTTCTTCTGATCACCGCAGAAGATCCAACAGGCAAGAATCATTCCAGACTATGAACGTGTTCTCGTTGCGGAAGTCCCAGCAATTCCTGCAGAGAGCGCATCCGGAGACGAGACCTTGGAATTAGAGAGAGAGAGAGAGAGAGAGAGAGAGAGAGAGAGAGAGAGACATTCTCGTTAAGATGCTTCTCCAAGCTGATACCGGCTGTTCCCTGCTGGACAGGAACACCTCTACCTGTTGTAGGACCGCTTGTATCCTCTCCACGGTTGGGAGAACCCTCAAAGGAAGAGAGAGAATCCTCATCCCTAAATAAGTCATGGACTGAGTTGGTACTAGGCAGCTCTTGGCAAGGTTTAGTTGAATTCCTAGTACCCTGCACAGTTTTAAAAAGAAGTCCCTCGCCCTAACTATCTCCTTTAGAGAGGAGACAAGGATCAGCCGATCATCCAGATATCTCAATATCCTGTATCCCCAACGATGCATAATTGCTGACACAGGAGACATGACCCTCGTAAACACCTGTGGTGATGTGGTCAGCCCGAAGGGGAGAACTTTGAACTGGAAGGTGCCGGCAGAAGACACGAACCTGAGGTACCTCCGAGAATCCTGATGAACAGGAATCTGAAGGTACGTTGTCCTCTAGATCCACCGAGACCATCCAATCCCCCCTCCTGACTGACCGCAGCACTGACTGTGAAGTCTGCACACGAAACTTCACCATCACCACCCAACGATTGAGGATTGAAAGGTCTATAATGGGCCTCCACGCACCTCCAGCTTTCGATGCGACGAAGATTCTGCTGTAGAAGCCTGGAGAGAGAGAGAGGAGCTGGTTCCAACTCCCCCTTCTCCAACAGGGGCCTGAATCTCCTTCGCTAGAGCCATCCCCCTGATGGAAGATGGGGAGTAACTCGGAAGGCTGACGGGAGGAGGACAGAGGGGAGAAGGGAATGGAAAGGAATTCGATAGCCCATCCTCAGGACCTCTACAACTCAATCCTCTGCCTCCCACTCCTTCCAGTCTTGCCAAAATGGAGCGAGACAACCTTCCATCGGAACGGACGAGGGACATATCTCCTACTTGGTAAAATCCCATGACGACGAGGGCCTAGAAGCAGACACTGATGCTGCCTTGTTTGCAGAACACACCCTCTTGGGTTCTAGGGGGAGACTTCGAAGAGGTTCTCTTGGAAGGAAAAGACTTGCGAGCACCTCTAGGGGAACGAGAACCCTGGGCTGCTACCCTTATCATAGCCTGTCGTGATTCAACTGCTGAATTGGTGGCGACAAAATTTACCATACTGGCCACATCCTCCTCCCTGAACAAGGAATTGGCTAAAGCTAAAGGAGCTCTGAGGAGAACCGTCTTATGGATGTCCGGATAATGTGGGGAAAGATGACTTAAGATAGAAATCTTGCCTCTTCTTACTCACAAAAGTCGTCAATGAAGCCAAGGCATTAGCCTGGTGAGCCAGACCCATTGACATAGAAGTTATTAAACTGTCAAACAGTCCTGGATCGAAGATATACCTGTCATTCTTCAGAAACTCATTAGCAGACAACATCCACAGAGTGTGAAAAGAACCTCGGTCTGATTACGCCTTACGTCTTCTAGAGCTGCCACTTCCTGAAATCCTACAAGGCAAGGCGATGCCAGGGCCTGAATAGGATTGCCTCAACAGATTCGTTGGTGGCAACTGACGCCGGAAGGATTACCATGAGCTGAATAGATCACCTTACGTGGGAAAAATGTCCTGCCTATTGAAGTCTGCCGATGCCAGACAACCGTGTGCTGCCTGTAAGGCCTGCCTAACCTGATCAATCCAACCAGCCCGCACAAAAAGGGAACAGGAGTTGGCTTAGTGGCATAGAACGACTCGAATAACGACTGATTTGACGCATGTGGTTGGTCCGGAGCTCTTGCTTGAGGATACAAGGAAGTGACATACTCAAGCATACATCTGTAGTCCTTACCACTGGAAAGAGGACATTCGGAATCCTCGATTTCCTGAACGGAAGACTCCTGTTCTGCCGCGTAGGTCAGACAGACAAAGGAGGAGGAGGAGCTGAACGAAGCCCAGACGATGACGAAGGGTCTACAAACAGACTGCCAAAGCCAGAATGCTGAATACCTACGCCTAACCAGGGACCCCAGAGCTGGATCCAAATCGTTGATTCCACGGGGAGAAAGAGAGGAAGGAGCCGAGAGACCCGGAACCACTTCCACATTGCTACCAAAGGGGGACCGAGTGAGAGAAGCTGAACTTGCGTTGCTAAACCCTGTGGGAGGATACGTAAGTGAAAATGCTTGCGGAGGGATGGAAGAAGATAAAGAAGAAGAAGAAGAAGGAGAATGAAAGAGACAGGGCTACCAACGAAGTTTCCACAGTGGAAAAAGTGGGTGATGGAAACCGCGGACCAATCGGAGAAGGTACCGCAATCCCAGTCAGAGTCGCGGATCGCAAACCCAACTAGAAGCGACCAGCAAACTCTGGGAAATACCCAGAATACCAGATGCTTGAAATGAAAGCAAGGGGTTGCGCATACCCAAAGGGATTTAACCTGAAACACCTGAGGCCAAATTTTGCCAAAGCTGAGTTCTCACCTGACTGGAAGATCCTCCTGCCAAAGAAGACTGGACTGCGGAAGGGAAAGCTGAAGGGAAGGTGGAAGACAGAGGAATGGTTTATGAAGAAAAAGTTACCTGAGAAGAGGGGATGCCGGGGTTCGTAGAAAGAGGGAAAGTGGAAGATGCAGAATCCGCAGGAAGGGCAGAAGAAGAAGAAGAGACTGAAAGGGGAGCAACAGAGAATGTGGGCAAGGAAGGTGAAGCTACAGATAATCCAGAGGAAAAAGCAGAATCCCCTTGGAATGAAGGGGCAAAGGTAGACTGAATCTGCTCCTCCTGATAATCCTGGAAGCATGTCCGACATAAATTCTGGACACCCTGAGTCATTATTCTCTAATGTTAGAAAACCTGTTCAACAAACAACTCTCACCAAAAGTCTATATCCTTTAGAGAGACCCAACAAATCTGCATTATATTCTGCCACATCCCAGACCGATCCACGAAACCACTCTTAGAAGCTGAAGAGGCACACCTGAATCCGCTTTACTAGATGGAGGCGACCTTGCGCCAGATCGAACAGAAGCGATGAAGGAAAATTTTGCTGGAGCACAAATTAATTAGAAACCACCCCAACGGGAGAAACGACTCTGCACACCTGATACTTTCTCCTCACTACCTAATCCCCGACCTATCCATCTTAGTCATACCTAGCTCCCTGATCCTGACTAATGTTTTCAACATTGAATTTTCAACATACTACAAGGGGTTGGGGAGGTCTTCACTGTCTGCTCCGTTGCCATGCAGGGCGGCAGAACCTACCCACTTTCGGAGGGGCTTGCAGTTCTCTGTTACCCTCAGCACCGTTAGGTCTGGGTCTGGAACAGACGGGGGAGCTGAAAAAGAAGAAAGATTAGACATCCTAACACTACTGCTATCTTTACTGGAAAAATTGTTGGAAAAGACTAGCTTCTAAATTTGCTCATACTATTTTGGTAATCCCTATCTTTCTAACTGGTGTAACTATCTCTACAGCTCGCTAAATCTGAAACCAAAGCCTGAAGTCCTTGAGGCAATGGAGAAACTGACCCACCGTTTGCTGCCCTTGCTAGCCAGTGACTTGCGATGGCGAATGTAATCCTCCATTTGTTCTAATGTCCAATCGGAGCATTCATTGCAATGCGTTTGTACATTACATTGAATCTTTCTACATGACTGACAAATGGAGTGTCTATCATGTCTCAAAGTACTCATCCGTTTCTTGCAAGACGAGCAGGAATGATGAGCGCTAGTATCCATGGTCATAGGGGCAGATGAAGTCGAGGCCGAAGGTGCGGTAGTGGCAGGAGAAGAGGAAGACTTGTCCATAATGACCAGTCAAATTTCAAGAACCGGTGAACCCAAGAACAACGACGTTCCACGATGAAATATCCAGAAAGGCTGAGAAATCCCAGCAGAAGGTCGTAAATCCAAGCAGGAGGTCGTAAATCCGGGAGAAAAGTCAGTAAATCCAGTCCAGAAATCTCAAATACCAAAGAGGAGTCGAGCAAAAGGATTAAATCTCGCCCTGCTGAAGGGAACAGCCATTCAGCAGTGCGAACAAAAAAACAGTTGACGAAAGTGGGCGTGTCAGTACACCTGTGTCAGTGATACCAACTGTATGTTGTGGTAGCTCAGGGACAAGATTTTACCTGCAGCGTCAGTAACGCTGGCTGATAAAATTCCCAATAGGGGGATTGGTAATTGAGGTTGTTCGCTTGGGATTGGAGGCAATTGGTGTTCAGGGAGTGTATTGCAATACCAGTAATTTCATAAAAGAAGAAATTGTGTCTGTCTCTTCATCTGGTTCTGCACCAGTGCCCATTGCATCAACCACAGCAGCACCAGCAAACTGTGTGCCTGACAACAAGTAAGGAGAGGAGGGCTTAACCACTGGTAGTAAGTCAAGAAGATCCTTCGAAACTTTTGCTGAGACCACCACTTTTGAGGGTGGAAAAGCAGCAGCTGGTTGATTCAAAACTAACTCCTTAACAACTTCTCCTGTATGTTGCATCTCCTCCTTAGCTACTGCTGATGAAATGGCTCTCTCTGACTCAAAAGGCAGACACTTAAGTTGTTAAACATTTACCAGGTCAAAGAACAAATCTAAGTTCTGATCAGGATAGAACTAGTGACACTGAGACAATTCCTGAATCATGGGAAACTAAAACCACAACCGCAATCCCCAGTTCAGGGGAAGAAACTCCTGCAATTAGAAAAGGCGCTGAAAAGCGAGTACTCTTAAAGTAAGTAAGTATACCTTAGTTTTACCAGACCACTGAGCTGATGTACTCTTAGCTGGAGAATCTCTAACCAGGGAAGAAGTGTTCAAAGGCAAAAACTGAGAAGCCTCACCACCTGTAAGAGCCTGAGAACCTGAAGCATTGCAGAGAGTCTGAATAAGAAATCACAGGAATGTGATGCACGAATACAAGCTCTTAGGAGGGGATAGATGCGCAGGTGAAGATAGTGCAGGTGATAGCTGCACAGGCAAAGGTAGCGCAGGCTGTAGAGGCGCAGGCGATTGAGAGTGGCACCTTTCACTCTTGCCAACAGAAGGAGAAACCCTTGAAGAGGCCGAATGCACAGCAGAGAGGTGCAAAGGAGCTTGGCATTGTGGTGAAAGGCACAAAACTGTGCTAGGTGCAGGAGGACTGCATGGTGCACTTCTCTTGCTTAGCCTAAGAATCCTGAGAAACTAATGGGCCTCTAAGGCAAGTTCAAGACCGCAAATGATCCTTAGCATTACTGTCATTCACTCTAACAACATTATCAGAAAGAAAAGAAGTATCACTTCCACCAAGATGTCTCAGTGTGGGAAACCTTAAACACAGAGAAGACGATAGGGGACTACTTTTCTTACTCTGGCTGTGCAGTCTTAAAGAGAATGGCAGCGCTGATGCCAGATTAGATGGAAGGCGACAATGGACACAGATCCACACTGCTCCCTGACATGTCCTGGTTTCTTGTTGCTCCAGACAGTGAGGGAGCAAGGCAGGACGTGCCAATGACATAGGTAGCCAGGAGTGGGGACGTTGACCCTTCCTCTGATGCAAGGAAATATCCAAAACCAGCCGAAACCCTTGGGAGGGCAGCACCAATAAAATAAAATATTCCCTGAAACTTTGGCCAACTAATTAATCGAGCCCTTTAAACCCCCTAATATCTGAGTCTGGTCTATAAACTCATAAGTCCTGAATCGATTGGGAAGCTGTAGTAGGAGTAATAAAACAAAGAGAAGAATCAGAGAACCTATCAAAGTTACTAGAAGGGGAAGAAGACAAATCATGCACTCCCTTAGCACCAGACTTCTCAGACTTATCCTCATATTTCTTTTGCTGTTTTTTCAAATGATCAGCCTATCTTCATTTGCGATGTTTCACCAATTCCACCATGAATTCTTTAGATCAAGATTCACATACTTAACAACAGTCATTCACTTTACACTCTTTTCCTCGGTATTTCACACATAACTCCTGAGAAGTGGTGGAACTGGAATAAAGCCTGTTACGGCAGCCTCTTACCTCACTGGTCTTTATTCTGTTGTCATCATCCGTATCCAAAAGAAAACTCAAGAAAATCCACAGACAAACCAAATCACCATTCACAGATAACACTGACAATCTCTTACCGAAACCGGCGACAGAAGTAGACTGACCATTTTGTGCTTATTATTCCCTTGGGGTGGGGGGTGGGTGGGGAAGTAGATGGATAGAAAATGGATATTCGTAGAAAACCAAGTGTTCTCATTATTTGTTTTCAGTCTGTTGAACTACTGCTGGCACAGATGTAAAAGCAATATAACGGAGAGGTAAGGTTCATATAAAGAATGCATTCACATGTCTCTTTTCTGTTGAATATCATACATTTTCATTGATCTTGGAAAAGACTTGTACCATCTTATTAGACAAATGTTTGTTCCTGCAGAAATTGGGATGGCCATTGAACCTGGTAACAAAGTTGTTGATTGGTGGTTATAGGGAGCAAGTGTACCCCACACTCACTTTCCATCGATTGTATCTTTTTCTTCAGCCGTTGTAACGTAAGGACATTCCCTGTGCACCTCGTGACTAATAAGTTGAACTTGGAGTATTTTGTTTTTGTTTTTGAGGTAGTCTCTTATGGGGGTTTAAGGACTAGCACCTTCATCCTCTCCATTATGTTATTAGATAAATCTCCATTGTTTGAATACTACTCTGCCTTTCAATTTCAGCAGTGTTACTGTTTTAGGGGCGAGTTTTGTCTCTTTCCTTCACTGGCAAAGTCTTGCCAGCTTCTTCCCCAAGTACAACCCCCTTTCTTGGGAGAGAGGTTATTGCAGGAGATGGGGATCATACTCTTACCTTGATGTCTGCAAAGTTGTCTTTTGCTGCATCCCTTATGGGTTTGCTTGCCTGCTCTATCTGCTGTTGCTGCAATCCTTACGATGTTACCTGCTGTGCTACATTGCTGTTGAGTCTGTAATAGCAGTATTTTTCCAAGGACTACTGCAATCTCTTCAGTGGAGAAAACTGTACCTGAGTGAGGAGGGGAGGTGCTGTTTTCCCACCACCCCATTGCCATCGAATTCTTCCACCTCCACCTCTTCTCCTTCGTAGGAGGAAGAGAAGGAAAAGTGCCTCCCTGTGCTCTCCCCTCTAACAGTTGGGGCTGGGAGGGGCATTGGTAGAGCTACATTCTAGACCTGTTGCTTAGAATTAGCCAGAATTAGTTGCCTTTCAACTTACTGCTTCATGGAGGCTTTCATGGTTCTCTGATGTTTTTTCACACTTGAGTGAGCCCTCATGAGTAGTCTCCCATATGCCTAGGACCCTACCTCTTTGTCATCCCTGTCATATCAGGTCGATTAGGAGGTAACGAGTCATCGCATCCCTTGCATGTAGACATGACCAGGAGTCTTACATTTCTGGGTAGGGTTCAACTCCAGTCAGTAGCCAAGAGACTACCTCCCACCTGAGGGGTAAATCTCCTTTATAAAAGTGTATGATGTGTATTTTTGTAGAAACAATAGGAAGTTTTTCCTAGGTATACAGGCCAGATCATTTATAAGTTAAATCTGCCTGAACCACCCCACTTTGTCCCTGTGGCCAAAGGGAAAAGTGACCAGTGATGGGGGGGGGGTGAAGGGGTATTCCCCCACCCACTCCCTAACCACTAGTTATCAACCTTGTTACCAAGGTCAAGGAGTGTCTCAGCTCATGCTTAGGAATACTCTCCTATGAAAAGGTCTGGTTTGTATACTTACGTAAAATACAAGTTAAAAATGTTACATTTCTTTTGAGGTCATCTCTAATGATGTCATCTGTGGTTTGAGCTCTCAGTATTTCTAGCATTTCCCTTCATCCTTCTGTCTATTATTTAGCTGATTCTAGGCACAGCAAGTATTATTCTTTTCTTTCTTTCTGACTTCTGATGCTCACTGGCAATTTTTAGATGTCTAAGTCAGACAGTCACGAGGACAAGAAGGAACACATAAGCCTCTGCAACCATCTGTGGCGGTGTGGATATGGAGATTTCGTGTGTAAAATTAATATATGTATATAAGTATTATGTATGACTTTCATCTTCAAACAGTTTCCTGTAACAGTGATTGGCTCAGAAATAAAACAGCTCAGTACTCACTGCCACATTCATGCTTTACTTGATAATCGTGGACCAAACCTCTGTGTACTAAAACTTCCACAGCATTAGGTATTCATGAGCAGTACATACCCTTTATGCACACTGCACCATTCGTCTGTCTTACACATATTGGGTTTTATTCATGGATATTAAGGTCCTTTCTTTCCATGCCACTTTCACTCCATCTATCCAACTCTGTGTGTCTTCCTTTTCTTCAGCCAGACTTGTGGATTGTACATCTTTCCACCAACGTATCATCAATCAACCACTGATCAAACCTACACTTGCTATTTCTGTAGGTTACTGGAAAAAGAAAATCGTAGCATCCTTAAGGTTGTAAGACATGAAAATTAGCAAGAGGTCAAAAACGGGTTTGGCAGCCGAATGAAATGTAGTGATATTAAATTAAGACACTGTCTTTGATGTATTGGTGATTTGAAGCCATTTCTGGGTGAAATGTTCTGGTATAGGCTAGGTATATAGCCTAATCTCCTTAGGTGTAAGTTATTACCAAAGTATAGCGAATTCGACATTAATGGATTATTTTTTGCTCAAGATTTGAGTACACAGTGTCTCACACACACACACACAAGCATTGAAATGCATATATTCGTTGCTAACCCTTTTCAAACAATAATTGGTTGAGTTGTGTAATGGAGTCGTATTTGTACAGGAGGAGGTTCAAATGGCAGGCAGTTGGGTGGTGGCTAAATCTTAAACATTAAGAGTGCTAAACTGCCTCGAAACAGGATAGGAAAAATTGTCATCCAGTCGAGCCGGCCTCCGTGTCCCCTGACATGAATTTGTTGCTGTCCTTGTGTAAAGTAGCTTCAAACATATAATCAAGGTCTAGAAAATTCTCTAGACCTTGCATGTAGCCTTTGATACAATACACTCTTCCAGAAGTAACCTGCCATGCGTTGCATTAAACAGTATGGCTGGCATTATGTACATGGACAATGATGATATACTTACGATGTCCGTAACTTCCGTAGGTGCACTGGAGGCTTCATTAAAGGTTGTTTGCAGCGGCCCATCGTCCCCTAGCTGCTCCCACTTTTTAGTTTTTTACTTTACCTCCATTGTGCTTCCTTTCTTCTGTATTGCCGTAAGCTCTCCAATGCCCTCTTTTCACTGTCTAAATCACTGAATGGCTGGAAGTGCCTCAAAAGCTTTATATCTGAATTTTATGAAATCAGTTCGTCATGATGTCCGTAACTTATCGAACGATAGTTATATATATAAATTTTTTGTGGGGTTGGGCGGGAGTTGGTGGTGGTGGAACAGGCTTTTTCTTCTGCAAAACTCATGTGTGGTTTGTGGTGCCTCTTGCAAGGCATCATATAACCTACACACTATCATAGTTCCTCGTTGGGAGAGTCGGTAGAGTTGTCGGCTAGCACTCGCTAGGCCCGAATTCGAGTCTCCGGCCGGCTAATGAAGAATTAGAGGAATTCATTTCTGGTGATAGAGATTCATTTCTCGCTATAATGTGGTTCGGATTCCACAATAAGCTGTAGGTCCCGTTGCTAGGTAACCAGTTGGTTCTTAGCCACGTAAAATAAATCTAATCCTTCGGGCCAGCCCTCTCTAGGAGAGCTGTTAATCAGCTCAGTGGTCTGGTTAAACTAGGATATACTTAACTTTTTTTTTACACACCATCATCACTGTCCCTCCATTAATATTCTCTCTCTTCCGTCTTACTCTTCACCCTCTCCTTACAGTTGTTTCATAGTGCAACTGCGAGGTTTTCCGCTTGTTACACCTTTCAAACCTCTTTACTCTCAATTTCCCTTTCACCGCTGAATAACTTCATGGGTCACAGCGCTTGGCTTTTGGCCTAGATTTTATATTCCATTCTACACCATCATCGTTTTTTTTTATACTAGTTACCAGATGTTTTATTTAACCAAAAGTAAAAGCTTTTTTTCCCGATCGATGCTTTTGGCTCCTCATCGGGGTACTAGAGAAAATTTGATTGGTTTTGTAAACCCTTCTTCAAGAACGTAGTCTTCATATTTGAAGTTAGGAATATTTAGAAATCCAAATCCTTATGTACCGTATAGAGAAATATTTTTTTGATAATCCAGTTTTGAATTAGGTGTCTGTATAAGTGAACGAAATAAAGATTCGGACAGCGAGAAAATGGATTTCCTTATACTGTGAACTAGGCTTCTGCGTGATCCCAAAATATTAAGACTGCCAGGGAAGAAGTTCTGATATAGTTTCAAAGTCGAGTAGAAAGGATAACTGCTCAAAGATAAGGATATTATGCAAAAATACATACATAATGTGTAATTATTGATTTCTATTGTGAAATGACCTGAGCGTGTTCATTTCCATTTACAGTATAGTAGTTTATATTCTGATTACGAAAATAACTGAATTCAAATAGCGTAAATGAAGAATGCTCTATGTTTGTTCAGATTAAATAGATAAATTTAAATGTATAAATTTATCTAAATTTAAATGTATAAAGCTAAAAAAATGGAAACTCGTTAACAAATGTGGATCTGCTCTCAGATTCGATAAGGGTATAGAAAAGCTGTACTTTTTGTTTGTTTTTGTATTTTAATAAGGCAATGCCTTGACAAAGACACGGTCCTTAATATAAATATGCTTTATAAAAACTATATTATATCACAATGTTGCACTTAAGACTATCATGTGGTTCTTCGACAGACATCATCCAGGGACGTCGTTTACTTCGCGTGGTGATGAACTTGGAATGTCGGTAATTTTTGTCGATTTTGATTTGTCAAAGACGGAACTGCCGCTGGTTTGATGTCATAACGTAACGGTGGTATATAGTGTTTTAAGCTGTAACATTTTCTTGGATGATTTTTGATGCTTATATTTTTCCAAAAAATGTTTTAGGATAATTTGTTTAGCGTTATAACCGTACTTGAGTATGAAGGAAGCGTAAAACTTGTAGCACCTAACCGTTTCTCGGTTAATTCATGTCCCTATGAAATTATTTTGGCCACGAGGGCCCAGCCACTTTTCCCCATATTTACACGGCACGATCTCACTCAAGATTCGTTGTTTATCTGGATGAGTATTTGGAAGATCCAGAGAACTTAGCTAGCTATTTACACTAATTTCTTTTTCGCTGCTCCTTACACGGTTCAGTTTCCTTCGCGTCGGTGTCGTCACCTTGGTACTGTACACGGTTCTGTTGTCGTTCCTTCGGGAACGACCAGTCACGGGAAGAAGAAGAAGAAAAGAAACAGATGACCATTATTCACGAAGGAAGAGTCGGTTTCTGAAGAAATCAATCCGAGGGGAGGGGATGTCCCTCACTAACCGCTCATAGTCACCGCCGAACTCCACTGGTTGACCGACTCGATTGGGAGACCACTCAGCCCTCTCATCGTCTGTCGCCTCCTTGGGGGTCGTAAAATCCGCTGCACTGGCCTCTCTTTCTCTCCTTGCAAGAGGCGTAAGCTGAGGGCCGACAGAGCCCTTCTCAACCCCGTGCATCCCTTCAAGCCCTGGTCCTCCTCCGGGACGCTTCTGGAGAGAGACTTCCGCCGGTGCGTCGAGGAAGAGGAGGAGGAGATGCTTGATCCCGTTTCGTAAAGTTCTCCCGACGTCGAGAGTTGGGACGACCCCCTGTCGTTCATGCGAGACCAAAGGGCGTCGTTGCTTTGACATCTTTCGACGAAGTTCCTCGTCAGGAAAGGCAGGCGAGGAAGTTCGGGTCCACAGTACGTGTGCGAACGCTGTCGAACTATCGGCAAAGTGGGTGGCGAACAGGACAGGTCCCGAACACGGTAAGTCGGGAAGCACCGATACCCGTGCATGCAATCCACTTCTTCGTCGAGCACTTCCTGCCCTTCGCAGCTGCTTTCGTCCGCCGACTCGTACCCCGTCGTCAGGTGCTCCTCAGTCACCGTCGGGGAGTGGGAGGAACAGGGACTGACGGGGAACAGGTGTTGTGGGCTTAATCGAGTAGGAGATTGGCGATGATGCAACATCGCTTTGGGCGTCCTTGGTGGAATGACTGCTGAAAAGAGGCAGAACTTGGCTGAGGAAGACGTCTCAGGTATCCTGCTTTCTCGCTGGTGGCGCTTCCGATGTCCCACAGAGAGAGCGGCGAGATGATGAAGAGAGAGAGAGAGAGAGAGACGCGTTATGAGTATCTTACTCTCCAGCTGAACGGGTCGGTTCTGAGCTGCTGAGCCCGGCGTTGCTTGTTTTTGTACCGGCCGAGCGCTCAGTCGTCTCTTCTTGATCTTCCTGGCGTGAATACAGCAATGCGCAGGTCCTGAACTGTCAAACGGCTTCGTTTTTTGTACGTCACAGTAGACCTTGCACACGCCCCCAAACTGTAGCGTAAATAAGTGGCGATTTATTTGTATTTTTACGCTTCTGGGAAAAGTTTTCTTTACTGTGGTTTTAGAGAGAGAGTTTGGAGAGAGAGAGCTATTTCTGACATTTATCGGCATTTGTAAGAAGTGCCCGTGTGAAAAATAAATACAGATATAACACGAGGAAGAAATTTCAAATGTTACAGTATAACTACATTTACTTAATCCTTCAAATTATTTCATCACTTTCGTTGTTTCCTGATATTACTCTCTCTCTCTCTCTCTCTCTCTCTCTCTCTCTCTCTCTCTCTCTCTCTCTCTCTCTCTCTCTCTATATATATATATATATATATATATATATATATATATATATATATATATATATATATATATATATATTTGTTGCTGGTTATTTATTTTCATTTAGGCATTCATTCATGTGAATCTGTTCTTTATATATAAAATTTTTTGGTTCCTTTTCTCCGGATTCATTCTGTGAATCTGTCTTTCTTGCACAAAATTTTTGCAAATTTTGAGATTTTGATGATGATGATGATATTATTATTATTATTATTATTATTATTATTATTATTATTATTATTATTATTATTTCATGTACACTGGAGGGTCTTTTCACCGCAATTTCAATAAGAATATGATGATAATGGTAAAAATGGTGATGGTAATAATAATAATAATAATAATAATAATAAACTAATTGTTTTATATGACGGAAGCAATTCGCCACAAATGATTGCGGTACTGGCATCTATAAAAAAATTAACAATTGCTTATCATCTTTGTGATCTTAATCTTTTTTACGCCGGGGAATCGACATCACAGATGATTGCGTCATCCCTTTACTCATTTCCGTCGGTCGCGTCACGATTCAGCGACGTCACGAACGGGACTGATGTCACCACGATTCAGGAACACTCTGAAGCGTAATTACGTTTTCCAGTCACAACTCTTCAAGTTCATCTGTTCATTCCTTCTAACAATTGATTCAGGTGGCAACTGTGAGGTTTTTCTCCTGTTACGCCTTTCAAACCTTTTCACTGCCAATTTCCGTTTCAGCGCTGAATGGACTTAGTTGCCCCAGTGTTTGGCGTGCATGCCTAAAATCTATAAATCAATCAATCGACTTCAGTTGTTCGATTCGTGACATCAGTGACTCAGTTTAGGAAAATTCCGATTTTCTTTATGATGATACTTTGTGATGCGCGAAGTCCCGGCCGATGACGCGCTCTCATGTTCAAATGACTGATAGATAAATGCATTGAGGAATTAAATGTTAAATGAAATACTAGCTAAGTGAGTAGGAGTAAATAGTGAATAAAGGTGCTAAATATATGTTAATTTTAAGATGAAATATAATTCTCGTGAATAAAATCAGTTCGTGAATCGATCGGGCAGATAAAATACACTTGGAATGAATGAAACCAGTTGATTAACCATCTCACAATAAGGTGGATAGAATGCCAGATATATGAAGAGATTGAGAAGGCGAAATGAGTCGGTTCTCGAAAGCTCTCGTTTTGTATATATTTTTAAAATATTTATATTTATACTTTACAATATGTATTTACACTTATTTCTGAATCTCTTCACATTTTAGCGACTCTTGCAATCATGAGATTTTTAGTTTCTGTAAAAGAAAACTATTGTGCCGACTTTGTATGTCCGTCCGAACTTTATTCAGTCCGCTCTTTTTTCTGCCCGTCCTCAGATCTTAAAAACCACTGAGGCTAGAGGGCTGCAAATTTGTATTTTGACCATCCACCCTACAGTCATCAAACATGCCAAATTGCGGCCCTCTAGCCTTTAGTAGTTTTTATTTTATTTACTTAAGATTATAGGTAGCCATAATCGTGCTTCTGGCAACGATAAAGGATAGGCCACCACCGGGCCGTGATTAAAGTGTCATGGGTTGCGGCTCATACAGCATTATACCGAGAACCGCCGAAAGAGAGATCTACTTACAGTGGCCTTGATTATACGCTGTAGCGGCTGTACAGAAAACCCGATTGCGCCGAAGGAACTTCGGCGGAATTTTTACTTGTTATGAATTAAGATTATCCGTTGAAAGAAAGTGCGAGAGCGGGGGAGATGAAAGAACAATGTGTGAGGTTGTGTGGCGTATCGCCTGCTGTGTTTACCTTTTGATTGATGCGTCGCGTCCCTTTAACTCTGACGCCTCGATTAAAATGTGACGCAGTCGCGTTTCGTCATGCTTGCTCCTTTGGTATTCCTGCAACATACTCCGTTACCTTTGCGGATGTTTATTTTGGGGAGATTGATGCTATAAATGAAGAGGTTGTAATTTAACCCGCAGTTTGCGTACGTATTTATAGTTTGCTTTTGTATTCATAGTTTTGGGAGCTGTAAGAAGTAGAGAAGTTAATTTGCAGGAAAACACACGTGTCAAATCTACGCCAATTATATATATTATATATATAATATAAATATATATATATATATATATATATATATATATATATATATATATATATATATATATATAATATATATATATATATATATGTCTGTGTGTGTGTGTATTTATATATATATATATATATATATATATATATATATATATATATATATATATATATATATATATAGTATATGTTTATAAACACACCATATATATATATATGTTTATAAACACACCAACTTATATGCCTGCACGCGCACACACACACACACACACACACACACACACACACACACACACCGCCACCACCGCCACCACCACCACCACCATAAGCCTTTTCCTTTTGTATGTGGGTGGTTAGGAATGGCTCTGAAAGGTGTTAAGGGTTCCGGTTTTCATCAGTTCTTATGGGATGAGGTTGCTTGTCCCACGCCCCTTATTGAGTTGAATTGAATATAGAATTTAGGCCAAGCATTGGGACCAATGAGGTCATTCAGCGCTGAAACCGAAATTTACAGTAAAAGGTTTGAAAGGTGTTATAGGAGGAAAACCTCAAAGCAGTTGCACTATGAATTAGTTGTTAGGAGAGGGTGGAAAGTAAGACGGAAGAAGAGAATATGAAAGGAGGTACAGTAAAGGAACGAAAGGGACTGCAACTAGTGGCCGAAGGCATGCTGCAAAAAACCTTAAGTAATCCCGAAAGTGCACCGCATGAGGTGCACTGACGGAACTGCCCCCCCTACGGGGCACGCCCCTTATTTGAACATTATTTACGGCCCACTACAGTGGACAAATTCGGGTACATAATTCACCACTTTAATAAGTTACAGTCAGGTTTAATGGATCATGCTTATCTGCTCCTCACCCTGGAATCGAACCTGCCCCCCTTTGCTTGGTAGTTAAGGGTACTAACGATCACTCCATTAGCCCCATTTTTATATATATATATATATATATATATATATATATATATATATATATATATATATATATATATATATATATATATATATATATAGAGAGAGAGAGAGAGAGAGAGAGAGAGAGAGAGAGAGAGAGAGAGAGAGAGAGAGAGAGAGAGAGAGAAAGTAACACGCATTCATTTGTATAATGCCTTTTATGTACACCAGACGAAAAAAATTAAGCTCCAAGCATTAACCTTTATAGTGTATCTTAGGTTTTCTTCTGTTTTATACTCAAAGTCACCGGAAAGGCCCCGAGGGTAATCACTATAAGCTTTTGTGTGTGTGGGGGCTTAAATGTTTGCCAGAGTTTATCCTGTGGTAGTTGCAAACTCATGCACCAAGCCGTGGAGTTTTCATCGAGCTGTTTGGTGGTTGAGCTCAGGTTTGACGCTTCTGTCACGTGAAAGAAATATAAAAATCAGACTTCTAACAGATCTTGGGAGCCTCAGACTTCTAACAGATCTTGGGAGCCTCAGACTTCTAACAGATCTTGGGAGCCTCAGACTTCTAACAGATCTTGGGAGCCTAGTACAGGCGGTAACTTGTTAAAAAAAAAAATCCTACGGCAGTAACACGTTGGTTATACTACTCGCCTTCCTATCAGTGAAAGCAAGCATTAATTGGGTCACCACCTACGAGTGTCAGAAGTAGTTGGTATAAAAATTCACGATACGATTATTGAGACTTACAACGGACTTGGTGGGTTTGGAAATGATTGACTCCAACCACTAAATTTGGGAGTCGTAAAAACAAGGGCAGTCGACGATGTTAGTCAGATTTGTGTAAGTGTGTGTGTGTGTGTGTACGAGTGCACATTTCTGTGTGTGGGTGTGTGTGTGTTTATCCCACACTGGCGTGTGACTGTGGCTTCCCTATTGCACCGACTCCGTAATCTCATTTTCCGTTTACCTTTCCAAGAAATTCTAGGTCGCACGGAGACCGCCTTGCCTTCCTGGAAGGGTAATCAAAGGTAAAAGGTAATGGTTTGCGAGGGGATTGGCCACACCTGCTCTCTCCTCGATTTATTTCAGCCCGTTATTACCGCCGTTGCTTTTATTGCTCCTGTGGTCATCACATCTATAATTATTTTATTATTATTTCTCAATATCTCGAATGAGTTTCTTTGTAGCAGCCGGGAAGTTGTATAGAAGCTGTCCAAAGTTCATTTATTCCTTGACATTGCGGGAGGACAGCTTCTATATTAATATTATTATTATTATTATTATTATTATTATTATTATTATTATTATTATTATTATTATTATTAGTGAAACAATACACTTATTTATGTCATTGACTTACACTTATTTATGTCATTGACTTATAAAGTAAACACCCACAGAATAGATCGCCTCTTTGTAACGAGGAGAGAGAAAGAAAAATATGTGAAAATGAGAGAAACGATAGAGATAATAGAGGGAAGAATGGAATAAAAAAAAAGAGGGAAGATTTCATTATACTTTACATAGTTTTTGTACTTTCTCACCTTTCCCATCATTTCTTTTTAAGAACAAACCTTGAGGAACAGCCTTACGAACGGTTCAGTGGTGTTGGCGAACTACTTTATAATATAATAGTAGTAATGACCATAATGATAATAGTAATAATAACCATTTGATAATAATAATAATAGTAATACTAATTATAATATTTATTGGAAGTGGAATTGTTCAAAACTAATTGAAGCAATAGCAATTCAACACAGAAAACCTCTTTATGATTTTTTTGTTAAAAAGTGTTTAATGTAGATAGAGGAGTAAGATTGCATTATTTAACATCGGCCTTTGATTGTATGACCTACATAGGTAGGCACTGACCGGCACCTTTCTTCTGCCGGATAGAGTATCTTGACTCTCTCTCTCTCTCTCTCTCTCTCTCTCTCTCTCTCTCTCTCTCTCTCTCTCTCTCTCTCTCTCTCTCAGTATGTATATATATATATATATATATATATATATATATATATATATATATATACAAATATATATATATATATATATATATATATATATATATATATATATATATATCTTACCGTGGCAGTTGCGCTAAAGCTCACAGGCTGATGGACCTATGAGTTCACTCTCGAACCGGATCGAGTAGTGACAAATCTATTCTGCAAAATCCAGTATCTATTCTTGGTGCTCATATATATATATATATATATATATATATATATATATATATATATATATATATAATTATCTATCTAGTTTATATATATATATATATATCTATATGAGAGAGAGAGAGAGAGAGAGAAGGGCATATTTCTTTAATTTAACTCGGTGTACGCGATGCTGTTCCTCTCCGTGCTGTTCTTCGAATGCCATCCGTATGAAAATCGCACGCAAGAAATAGCAAGCGGGACTATGCGGTAGCCTTACTGTGCAAGAAATGGAATGCGAGGATGCATTTAGACACCGCAGTATTCAACATGGATGTGGGGAGGGAGGCTTGTGGCTTTATTTCAAGCCACAAATATTCTAGAAGTTCTTGACAACACTGTTAATGCAAATCCTTCGTTTTCAGTCTCATATTCATCAATATCATATTGGTAAGGGCTATTTCTTAGACCATTTTTTCATAAGGGCTATTTCTTAGACCATTTTTTTTTTAATGAAGTATTGCGGGTGGCTTTATTCTTGTAACTTTGGTCCTCATATAACCATAGACATTTATGTTCTTTATACAGATGTATAAATTCCCATGAGTTTCTCATCTGTGAATCTCATGGTCACTGCAGAGAGAGAGAGAGAGAGAGGGATAATAATGACCTTCAGCGCGATTGCCAAACTCGCACTGACGTTTGAACTTGTGAGAGAAATAACTAACATATGTAGAATCTGCTAGTCACTTTTTACCAGATCCGTATGTAGTATTTATTAGCCACAGTGCGCTCTTAACTTCGAGATGTCTTCACATTTTCGGGACTCTTGTCACTGTAAGTCTAGATCCAAATGCACAAATAAATGAAAGTCTTCTGATGCCCACCGGAACTCTACCTCGGTTCCCCGTAACAGAGGTAACGATAATTACCTGCCCACTAAGAAAGGCATAAGTCTTCGCTCATACGTTCTTATATCTGTCGAATTCATATATACATGGAATAGACCCACCTTCACCATCGTAGCAAGTAATTTGCTCGATTCTATATTCAAGTTTAAAATTGCGTAGTGCCGTCAGTGCACCTCATGTGGTTCATTGTAGGCATTACTTAAGGGTCTTTGCAGCGTGCCTTCGCCCCCTAGCTGTAACCTAATCTCTTTCATTGCTTGTACTGTACTTCCGTCCTTATTCGTCGTTCCTCCATCTGACTTATACCCTCTATAATAATTGTATCGTAGTGCACCTGCGAGGTTTCCCTCCTGTTACACCTTTCAGTCCTTACTATCAATTTCCGTTTCAGCTCTGAATGACCTCATAGGTCCCAGTGCTTGGCCTTTGGCCTAAATTCTGCATTCTATAATCTGTACACACGGCGCAGCTTCTCGTATGAGATCTCGCCAAAGCAGCAAATCGAACGAGGTTTAGCATTATGTACACCCGGCTCTAATCATTAGCTACCGTAGCCTGATGTTGTCATTAATAACGGGCTTGAGGAACAGTCTCAACACCATAGTATGCGATATAAGTATTAATCATGGTGTTGCAGGGGATTATAGGGATTATAAACCTCTCAAACCTAGCAGTGTTGATCGTATCACAGCAGCTCTGCGAAGGGGTCTCTTAATATCTTAGAAGCGAGGGTGTCATACTCCCACACTTACGTGAATCACGACCGGAGACCTGAAATTAAACACCTGATTAAAGGGATTAATATCTTTCGAAGGGAGCCGAAATTAATTTGCGTCTGAAGGTGGGGGCGTCTCAGTTTGTTTACAAAACACTCAAATCAATGTGCAGATCATTCCGGTTACAACACCTTTGAGCCATTCCAGTTTCCCAAGAACAACGGCAGAGAGAGAGAGAGAGAGAGAGAGAGAGAGAGAGAGAGAGAGAGAATGTTTTGTGAATATCTTTTGATTAGTTTAGTTTTATCCATATGGGATGAGGATTAACTTGTCAAGGCCCTCTCGTTTTCAGCTGTGATAGATGGTATACATTTTTATTTTTACGGACTCTCTCTCCTCTCTCTCTCTCTCTCTCTCTCTCTCTCTCTCTCTCTCTCTCTCTCTCTCTCTCTCTCTACATTTTTCGGCAGTGACCCATATTACTCGACTGACAACCAGATACAGAATTCATTAAGTATACCTTAGTTTAACCAGACCACTGGGCTGATTAACAGCTCTCCTAGAGAGGGCTGGCCCGAAGGGTTAGATTTATTTTACGTGGCTAAGAACCAATTGGTTACCTAGCAACGGGACCTACAGCTTATTGTGGAATCCGAGAAATTAATTTATATCACCAGAAATAAATTCCTCTAATTCTTCATTAGCCGGCCGGAGAATCGAACGCGTGGCCAGCAGAGTGCTAGCTGAGAACGGTACCCACCCGTCCAATGAGGAACTACAGAATTCATTACTTAAGTCAAAATTGTCATGGTGGATTCAAGTTTTGAGGTTCAAGGAGGAAACCATGAAGGTACAGAAATGAAGGGTAATAGGGATGAAGGAAGAATGTAAGCTGCTGATTTGTGTAGGGATTGGATTTGGGAGTAAATTGAGTAGATAATGTTAGGAAGAGAGAAGAGTGAGTCACAGCATAAGTGAAGCACGGAAGGTGCAGAGGTTTTGCAAATTACCTGGAAAAGAAGAAATGGTGAAAGAAATGATGGACTCTACATGGAAAGGAAGTGTGATTTTTTAATACAAATGAAGGAAGGTTGAGGCTGTTTAGTTTACGTACTAATTGTGGTGTGAGAAGGTTTGAAAAGTTGAGAAATGTGGACCTATGGTCCTCTATTCTTTCCACATGATCAAACCATCTCAGAGCACTTATCCTCCTTTTTACTTGGGCTAACTTTTTTTTTCAGCCTAAGTAAAACAGGATAATTTTTTTGAGGTGGTTTGATCATGTGGAAAGAATAGAGGACCATAGGTAGGTAAAAGGAGTACATTGGCTTAATTATGAAGTATTAGGAGGGAGTCGAGGAATATCTAGAAAATAAGTGCCGTGAAGGATTATTGAAACAGGAAGTTTATAAACCTTAGATGTGAGAGAGTAAGTGTAAAAAAGAGCAGAGTGTATAGGAAGGTTCGACGAACTGCTGATGAACCCACAATCATAGTGCTGAATGTGAAGTGGTCAATGTGGTGGAATTTTTTTTTATTTTAAACGAGGGATACATCATTGATTTAGTTGTTAGAGAATGAGTGTTGCAGTGACTGTCTTGTTTTTCTCAAGACCAACCTATTATTTGGGGGAACGGCTCATTGTCGAATGCACACACACACACACACACACACACACACACACACACACACACACACACACACTGTACACACACACACACACACACACACACACATATATATACATATACTGTATATGTATTATATAAAAATATGTATGTATATATATGATCTGTGTCTATATATGTGAATGTGTGATGCATGTGTATTGTGCGTATGTGTGTGTGTGTGGGGTCTAATGTTTACCGGCTTTACCTCTTGAAAAAATCCAGTGTCTCAGCTGTCCTGAGCAATGATTTCTTTGTTCTTTTCGGATTCTGTGGGTTGCATCTGGGCTGCAGATCGTCTTGGTGTTAGGGGTCTCATCCTCAAAACACGCGCTGAAAACCGGACGGATGGCACCATCCTGAGCCACCTTTGTGTGTGTGGCGGGGTGGGGGCCATGTAGTTAAAAATGTATACATAAAAGAATAGGGGTAGTTTAATGTTACCAAAGGCCCAAGGCCCGAAAAGCCACCTGAAAGTCTAAGTAAATCAGCCCTTTAAATATGAACGTCTCAAACTCAAAGGTCAGCTCCAGTTGGGGGGTTAGTGTCGTCAGTGCAACTCAAGGGGTACACTGTAAGCATTACTTGAGGATCTTTGTAGCGCCCCTTCGGCCCCTTGATGCAACCTCTTTCATTCTTTGTACCTGTACTGTTCCTCCGTTCACATTTTTCCTTCCATCTGAATTTCCACCCACTCTAACAATTGTTTCACAGTGCAACTGCGAGGTGTTCCTCCTGTTACAGCTTTCTAACCTTACTGCCAATTTCTCTTTCAGCGCTGAATGACCTCATAGGTCCCAGTTCTTGGCCTTTGACCTAGATTCCTTGTTCTATTCTATTCTACGCTATTCAAAGCTCAGCGTTCGAACAATTTCATTTTATTCATTACCAGAATGCGGCATTCTCCACTCTCCTCGATATCTCCGGAATAATGTAAACGGCCTCTTTCTCAGAGGCGCATCTACCTTTAAACACAAACCCAATACCCGCGTCTCCGTAGGGTGGTAGTGCCATCAATGCATCCCACGCGGCGCACTGTAAAGGCGTTACTTGAGGCTCTTTGCGGCGTCCCTTCGGCCCCTAGCTGCAACCCCTTTCATTCTTTTTTACTGTACCTCCATTCACATTCTTTTTTCCATCTTACTTTCCACCCTCTCTAACAGTTGATTCATACCGCAAATGCGAGGTTTTCCCCCCTGTTACACCTTGAAAACCTCCTTTACTCTCAATTTCCCCTTCAACGCCGAATGGGTCCCAGCGGTTGGCCTTCGGCCTAGATTGTATATATACCATTCCAGTGCCCATGTGATGGGTCGCCATGCCTGTTTCGTTGTTTGTGCCATAAAGATCCGCCCTGTGGAGGCGGAAGCAGAGGTGAGGAAAGTCATTAAAGGTTCATCAGCGCTTTGTCTCGTTCCAGAGCGACCGAAATTTTATCCCCCGCCCAATTCGAGGCGGAAGCAGTGGCGATGGTAATTAAGAGGTCCTATTACCCCGCGAGGCCTCATATCCACCGTAATTTCCTCTATTCCCCCCGAAGTGATTGAATTACATGGATTGTTATTATGTGATTATAAAGAGAGAGTTTAATTGCTCCTCCTCTTGTTGAACTTGATCATTATGGCGGTACCGTGGTTCTGCCTGCTGGTGGTTGCTTCGTTTGCCGCTGTTCTCTCCCCTCCCCCCCCTGTGTTTGAAGTTTGATCTGATACGCAGTGAACGTCTCTCTCTCTCTCTCTCTCTCTCTCTCTCTCTCTCTCTCTATATATATATATATATATATATATATATATATATATATATATATTATATATATATATAATGAATCTCTCTCTCTCTCTCTCTCTCTCTCTCTCTCTCTCTCTCTCTCTCTCTCTCTCTCTCTCTATATATATATATATATATATATATATATAATATTATTTTATGTGTGTATTACTTTGCTACCTCTGCCAGACCTTAGTAATCGTGTGGGTGCGGCAGTGGGCCACAATGAGTGAACGTAAACATTACTATTATTGGCATATGCTCCCTTCGCTTCTATTTATGATTAATTAACAGCATCTGTTTTTGAGACTGAAAGATGAGCGTGACCTTGGACAAAAGACGAAAAATATGGCAATAAAGGGGAAAGAGTGTAGCAGATAAATATAAACCAGAAATAGCAGAAAAGTGAAAAAATGCAAAAGGCCAGTCTTTTAGCAGCTATTCATAGCCGTCATTAAGTCGTCTGCAGAGGCTGATGTGACAGGCGGCGTTTTCGGGCTTTTCGTTTTATCTGGGGAGTGAAATTTGTTTGATCTGCCTCCGGAAGGGAAAATTAGCTTTACACTTTCAAGTACAAACATTCGTCTGGGGAAAATGTTATAGTGCATTTGTATATTTATGTTTATTATGTGTGTACGTTTGTGGAATTGTGTCTTATTCTTTCACGGGATTTTTTTTTGGTTATTAGCTAATTCGAGAGTGCACGGGACATTCTTAATGTCTCCTGCTGCTGTTTGTGTTTATTTTATATCTTGTAGGAATTGCTGCAACTTTCCTCTTTGAAGAAAGATGTTTTTACATACAAGACTGGTGATCTGTTTGAAGAAAGATGTTTTTACATACAAAACAGAAGTGTTCTGTTATGGTTTTATATACAAAACTGAAGTGTTCTGTTATGGTTTTATTTTTTCACAAGAAAATATTCAATTCTTTACGAACAAACTTTTCATCTTCCACAAGATGAATTTTTTTCTGCCCTCCATCCTAGTGAAAGTGCCACATACAGTCTAACTCCATGCACTCACCAACATTTTCCACTTGTAAGGTCCTTAGGGATCTTTCATCTTTAAAGTGGAGATTATTATGGCATCTGGGTCAGCTCACTTTTCTGTGTGACTTCTGAAGGAGCCTGCAAATCAGTTAGCTTTTGTGCTCCGCCATCTTTTCTGCGTAATCAGTAAATCATAAATTACCTTTCTTCTAGGAAACATGTACTGGTTCAACTAATCCCAAAGAAGGGTGATCCCGCAAATCCTTCCGACAGTGTCCTCTTCCTTAAAACCTGTTATCGCTAAAGTTCATTGAAACTTGTGAAGTCTTTTGTAAAATGTAGTCCAAATCTCCTTTTGGGTCACCAGTTTGGCTTATCTGAGGGAAAATCCATGGGTGACATTTAGCTGCCTCTCATTTGGCCCTCCCTGCAGGGTTTGAGAGATTCTTCTGTTGCTGCTCTTGACATCTTGAAGGCATTTGATGGTGTGTCAAAAGGCTCTGTTAACAAAAACTGAACTTCTCGCGTATGTAAACTTTGTGGGTGTTCACGTTAAGCCAGACTTGCCTTAAGAAGGTCACGTAGCTCAGAATTGCTAAATATACCTGAAAGTTCCTGGTACTAAAGCCTTATCTTGGCCTTGTTTACCTGGGGTTGGAATATTGCAGTCGTAAGGGTGCTTCAGTTTCCACTCTCCCCGAATAGACTGAATTAAAGGAAATGTTGACTTCTCGTATGTTCCGTATTCTCTTCACTTCTGTTGTTGTTTCAATCATTGTTCCAGTGACTTATTAATGATAGTGACTCTTGCTACCAAGGGGCCCCATAACACTTGTCAGGCTACCTCTCCCCACTTTTATTCCGTGGAAATCACCAGTCACTGGATTTTTTACTTTGTTCCTGTATCATCTACTTTAATGGGAAGCGATGGAATCATCTTCCGGCTTTTCATCACTTACAGGGAAATATTTTGGTTTCCTCGATGGTTAAATTGCCACCATTCTTCCCTTCCACTTCTTTAACTTGTTTTGCTCCTCTCTTGTCGTGGATAATGACGGTAGATGAGGTCATTTGTTGCTTCTCTCATTTTTTCCCACCATACGCCCATTTCCTTTTTGTGCTTTAGTGCCAGAAGGGTACAGCCTTCCAGCTACTCGGCAGGTCTCTTTAGGGGATGTTGCTAGCCCTGCCCATCTATATATATTATATATATATATATATATATATATATATATATATATATATATATATATATATATAATATATACAGTATATGTATTATATATGTTTATTTATATTTATAATAACAGGACCTCATTTAAACTGGATGGTATCTAGCGGAGATATTTTATTCATATATATATATATATATATATATATATATATATATATATATATATATATATATATATATACATATATACATACATACATACATACACATACATACATACATACATACATACATACATACATACATGTAAATAGGCGTGTGTGCGTAATACAGTGTATACCTAAAACACACCCACACACTCACTCCACTAAAAAAATTCATGCTGTAAAAACTCCCCTTGCATCCATCCTTCCGGAAGTAGCACCAGACCCTCAGCCACCAAGGACAAACGAGGCAGCCACTCGCTCTCACAACTCCATTAAGAGCGATCGCGCCCATTGGGCTCAGCCCCCCCCCCCCTTCCCCCTCCCCTTCTCACACGCCTGATGATGACAACTGTGTCCATTGATGTCGTTAGCGATGGAGCTCGTCAGAAGGTTCGTTAGTCCAGTGTCAGGTCGGCTTTTGGTGGCCGAGTCTCTCGCATGGAAAGGTGACAGGGGACGGATGGAATCTGGCGGACCGAGCGGGACTTGTTTTGCCTTCGAGTCGAGACGGGTTTCATTTGGTTCCAGGGCTGGTTTTACGACTGGTGTTGAGGGCTCTTTCATGTTGGTGTTTTTCCCCTCCTCGGAGAAGCGGAGTTTTCGTTTTGTAGGTGTTCAGTACGTGATTACACAGTTTGTTTTGGTTAACTGAAACACATACACACACACACACATATACACATATATATATATATATATATATATATATATATATATATATATATATATATATATATATATATATATATATATATATATTAACTTAATCAACTTACACAATTTGTTCTGTGCATTAATACAATTACTAACAGGTCCTCATTGAATCTGGATGATATCTAGCGCAATGAGGAATGTTAGCCCTGGAAAGCTTGTAATTTTTCTGAATAAATAACTCATAGATACCATCCAGTTTCAGTGAGTCCATTAGTAATTGTATATATATATATATATATATATATATATATATATATATATATATATATATATATATATATATATATATATAATATAATACACACACACATGTAGCTAGATCATAAGAAATTAAGTCTGATAAAAAGATATCACGTCGTCAAAGAATACTATCTATTATCAGTATGGATGATATAACAGCGCGTGTGGTACTTTGTTTGTGTACAGTTCTAAGGAAGATGTATTTTGTTATCATTGTTAGTACTTGCATACCCGTACCGTCAATAATAACGATGGCAATATGTAAAAGAGGGTCGAGATTATGTCCCCAAACTTGGACCATGGTACTTGCATTCTGCACATTTACTGACAGGTCCTGGGCTGAACAACGTTAAGTATAAACAGGATGTCTCTTCTGTGTAGTAGGATTATAACACCAGCTACTCCGGCCATCATGAGTCTTACAATTAGAACTAAAATTCTCTTCAATATTGTCATATACTTCGACAAAAATAGTAGTGTGGTTGTTGAGTGTCAGTAAGATTATTATTAGTAGTAATTCACACACTTAAGCCAAAGCCGCTGTAAAAAACATTGGAGCTTACTCTTCCCTGTGTGGGAGTGGGAAGAGTAATAGATTGAATATAGAATTTAGGCCAAAGGCCAAGCACTGGGACCTATGGGGTCATTCAGCGCTGAAACGGAAATTGACAGTAAAAGGTTTGAAAGGTACAAAACCTCGCAGTTGCACTATGAAATTAATTGTTAGGAGAGGGTGGAAAGTAAGATGGAAGAAAGAGAATATGAAAGGAGGTACAGTAAAAGGAAGGAAAGGGGTTGCAGCTAGGGGCCGAAGGTACGCTGCAAAGAACCTTAAGTAATGCCTACAGTGCACCAAATGAGGTGCACTAACGGCTCTACCCTCCTACAGGGGTGGGAAGAGTAAGCTCTCTGATATGTTACTTATTCTAAGAGTAACATATCAGCACCATCCCTGGATAAAAGGATAGGTGAGTATATGACTAATGTGCTACCCTTTGAAAAATATATACAGCATACCTGGGCAATCTATTGCCAGTGGTTCTGGGTCATACTAGTGCCCAAGAACCTCCAAAATAATGGAGAGTGTATGATTAACACTTGCTCACGAGATGAAACTTCCTAGTATGCTAATACTTACTTGGCAGGCTCTCCTGGTCTCGTTTTTACGTTTGTTACTGTCGCTTGATTTATCTAGTGAAACCCAGCAAGTTTTGAAAAGGTTCGTGGTATGTTGTGGGGTGGAACCTATCAAGAGAGCTAAGAACATGCCAGTGATGGGGAGGGGGAAGAGGAGTGTGGGGCGTCAGCGGATCAGATGGATGGATGTGGTGAGGAGGGATATGGGCGAGGTGGGACTGGGGGAAGAAGATTCAAGGAACAGAAATAGATGGAGAAAGTTAACTCGAGTGGTCGACCCTGCTATACAGTGGGACTCATAAGGTCGAAAGAAGAAAAAGAAGACGGGAGTTATATGTTACGGCCACCCATCCAAGCGCTAAGCAAATTATCGTTTGTGAATAGGTGTGTGAGTATTGCCCCGGGACTGTTGGCGTTGGTGACCCAGTTGAATTTCTCGCAAATAAAGGGGAATATTCCCGGGAAGCAATTATTCATCCTCAGTGCCATTGTATTGTGCTTTTTGGATCAGGAAAGGAATAACAATTCTCCTATTCCTACGACGCGTCCTTCAGCCGAGCTTTGCCGAGTAAGTAGAGAATAGGGTTGTTGTTCCTGGTGACCCTTGGGGTGTGTTCGTGTGAGCAATAGAATACCTCACTCTTTCATTGTTGTATCATTTTCCACCGCAGACGATCTGTTGCGTGGAAAATTGCCCAGGAAAGTACAGTAATGGTGTTTGTTTCATGTGAATGTTTACGTATTAGTTATAATTACTATTTAAATTTTCCTTATTCCTGAGAAGCTTGCCTGAAGAGAATAAGTATTAGTATAGACCGATTCAAAGTCTTGATAAAAAAGACAGCATCTGCGAACAGTGCCATTAACTTCAAGAGAAATTATTACCTCCTATCAGCAGTTGGAATGTGAATGTTCGTCTAATTATTGTTATTAGTAGTGGTAATGGTTTGTCTTATCAGCTTCGGGAAAAATTGAAGGCGAATAGTAAATATTCGTGAATCATAAGGAAGGGAAGTGGCAGTGAGGAATGTAATTATAGTTATTTCCATTATTAATTGACTAAACAGTACATCTGTACATACGTATATGTATATATATATATATATATATATATATACACATAGACATATATATATATATATATATATATATATATATATATATATATATATATATATGTGTGTGTGTGTGTGTGTGTGTGTGTGTGTGTGTGTGTGTGTATGTGTGTGTTGTATCATTATTTGTCCTTTCTTTACCATAAGAAGCAAGGCATATTCATATGCACGAAAAACCATTCTAGTACCATTCCCTCTCTCTCTCTCTCTCTCTCTCTCTCTCTCTCTCTCTCTCTCTCTCTCTCTCTCTCCTTTTACCTCCACCCACGAATAATAGACATACTTCATACACATGAAAAGAATTAAAATAAATTTTTTTTTCTCTTCCTCCCACATGTGCTGACTAGTGCTTATCCCTTTATAATTTTGATCTGATATGTTGATCAATATCACTATGGTTGGTTGAATCCCAGAGAGCATGATCTTTAATAATTGCTCAACGCTTTTAAGATCAAAATCTCAGAGCGGATTCATAAACACGCAAGAAAAATCATTAATTGAATACAGTATGTTATTAATTTAATACAACATATACTTTATTATCACAGACCTCTGAAAACTGAATAATGAGGGAAGAAACAATGTAATATTATTTATATATATATTACATATACATACACATATACATATACATACATACACACAAAAAAAAGGCATACACTACTTCGATCACCTATCCCACTAAATAGAAAGGAAGCTGTATATAGAAAAAGATTTTTTCCCTATCATACGATATTAAGAGCTATAAAGTAAAAAGGAAACCTTAAATTGTTTACATAAATCATGTTAGTACCTACATACTACTGATCTTTTAAGAAAATAATAAGTGTAATAATAGCGAGAACAATGATGCTGAATATATGCCTAACGGGGGACTCTTCTGTGGCGTAAAAATGTCGTCTTTTTAACAACTAAAAGTGGCTCAGTGCCAAAACACGAAGAAGAAAATATGAATAATAGTATACAGTACATACTTTTCTTCACCACTGACAGGCTGCTTGACGGCTCCAAGGGCGCATTCCCCATAGAGGGGTTGTGTCTTCAGTGCACCTCATGCTGTGCAATGATAGGCATTACTTAATGTTCTTTGCAGTGTGCCTTCGGCCCTTAGCTGTAACCCCTTTCATTCCCTTTACTGTACCTCCATTCATAATGTCTGTCCTCCGTCTTACTTTCCACCCTCGCTAACAAGTAGTTTCATAGTGCAACTGCGAGGTTTTCCCCTGTTAAACCTTTAACAATCTTTTTATTCTCAGTTTCCCTTTCAAGCTCAGAATAACCTCATTGTTCCCAGCACTTGGCCTAGATTTTATATTCCATTCCATTCCAAGAAGGCAGTGGAAAAGAGGCAGAGGGAGTGAAAAACGATAATCTCTTAACGATCACACCAGAGGATATCACCAGAGCTGTGGGTAAAAGCTCTCAGCACACCAACTGGAGACGTAGAGGCAGAAAGTCCTGGCCTCCGAATCCCAGCCCTCAGTCTCAGGTTCATAGCACGTGAAAGGGCGGAAGGGTGTCACTTCGGGATATAGCAAGCAAAAAACTGTCACGGTCAGAATCCTCTCGAAGCGCTGAAATACTGCCCGAATACGTCACTGGTCCTTCTCAAGTTGAGTCGAGTGCAGATTGTCCACTCATCCGCCCAAAGACCTCCTCGACAGATCCGAGGGACAGGAAAAGACGATAAAAACCAGGCTACGAGCAACCGAGCAACATTCATACACGGAAAACAAAGAAACAGTTCTCATGAGTTGATTTTTAATTTTAGAAAAGCGACCCTTTAGGGGAGCCGAAAGACCCTTACCCAGCTTTCAGAAAAAAAAAACTCAATCTAAAATAAAAAATCTCATTCTAAAAAGGGTCGACAAAAACTGAGTAAAATACGTTAAATTATAAGACATACACATACACATACACATACACGTAATGATGAAGAATTATGTATTCAAGTCTGAAATTGTACCAGGCAGTTGACCTCTTAGGAATGTTATGAAGAGCAGGAGAGGGAGACGATGGAAGGGGACGAGGAGGATCTCTCATGCTTTGATGTCGGCCTTGGAGGAGGAGGAGGAGGAGGAGGAAGAGCAGACCTCTTGTAGCCTAGGCATTTTCAAGAAGAGGAGGAAGAGAGAAAGACAAAGGAAGAATTGGCCTGCAAGTCGTGTCCAGTCAAAAGTAGGAAAAGTAAGAAGCTGGCCTCTTGCAGGTTATGTACAGTACAGTCAAGAAGAGCAATAGGAGGATGCGAAAGAGTTGGCATCCTACAGTTTAAGGGAGAAGGACGAGGAGCAGCTAAGAAATGTAGGTAGATGAGGTCATAAAGGGAAAGGAAGGATTTGTAGAAGGGACCATAGCTTCAGATGAAGAGAATTAGTATTACTTAAAGCTCTGTGCTTAATATGATTACTCAGTCAGTAATGACGCAGTTCGAGGCGTCATCAAACTGGCAGCTAAGAAATGTAGGTAGATGAGGTCATAAAGGGAAAGGAAGGATTTGTAGAAGGGATCACAGCTTCAGATGAAGAAAATTACAAATATTAAGCTCTGTGCTTAATATGATTACTCAGTTCAGAAATATATAGTTATAGGCGTCATCAACTGGTGTGGCATCCCAGAGATGCATGAAGAATAATATATATATATATATAATCACAAACACTAAATATAAATATTATTATATCAATTGAATTACGTTTAGAAATATATATATATGTATATAGTGTATATATATATATATATATATATATATATATATATATATATATATATATATATATATATATATATATATATATATATATTTTTATATTATATTGATACAATATATTTGTATAATCACATTATATATATATATATATATATATATATATATATATATATATATATATATATATATATATATATATATATATATATATATATATAATCATAAACACTAAAAGCCACAAATATTAATATCCAATACAATATTAGAAATATATATATATATATATATATATATATATATATATATATATATATATATATATATATATATATATATATATATATATATATTAATGTGTGGGTGGGTGTGTGCGCGTGTGCGTGCGTTTGTATTTATTCCGAAAATAACCCCGCTGAGCAGCTATTATGCCGTGGCATTACAAGCATTCTAAGGAACTCTTGGAGTTGTGAGAGGCGGAATGGAATGACCGGAAGTTTAGTCAACCCGTGAAAAGCTCCCAACTTTTTTTTTTTTTTTTTCCAGTTAGAATTTCCTCATTGGTTTGGCTTCATGTGTGTGAGTGGGCGTCTACGGTTTGGTGTGAATATGGTACAACACCCATCTACACATGCATGATTATATATATTTATATATTATTATATACAGTATATATATATATAATATATATAGTATATTAATATATATATATATATATATATATATATATATATATATATATATATATATATGTGTGTGTGTGTGTGTGTGTGTGTGTGTGTGTGTGTGTGTGTGTGTGTGTGTGTGTAAAATAAACAGAACAGCGAGAAGACTGAAAACATTTCTTCTTTACACCAACGTTTTGGGAATCCCTTCCTATCATCAGGGCTACAATACAATTAATTTTTACAATATTAAAAAAATATGCTGAAATATCAATACTTCTAAGAGATTTAGTAACACAATATAATAGTCGTTAAGCTAAAAGAAAATTAAAAAATACAAGAGGTTTTAAGCTAAAAATAAATTAAAACTGTACGTAATCTATCTAGTGAAATAAAAAACATAAAAAAAGGAAAAGTTGTTGCCAGACTTACTGTTAAGAGGTGTGGCTGCTAGCTGATAGGGAACAGAATAGTCTAAGACGGTATCAGAAAAAAAAGGGTGAGAGAGGTGCGAGTGATAGGCAGTTAGGCAATGTGTAATGGAGTGGAAGTAGTTCGTTTGTTTAAGGAAGGTGACAGTTTCTTAATGTAAAGTCATTTTAAAAGAAGCGAAATGCAATCGGTAGTGTGGATTTTGAAGTTATTGTATATAACATCAATTTTACAAAGGTTTTGATTTTAAAATGAAACCAGTACGATAACTGATACCTCTATGGGAATCGATGCAGACTTTCAGCGAGCGTCGGGTAGATCCGTGGTAATTTCCAAAGTTAAAGTTGGACAAGTATATTTATAAACAACAAAAGGACGCATCAATTCCGGAAGGGTGTCTTTGAATCTGAAAGGCCTGCCTATTGTTAAAGGGTTTTAAACACAAACTTGAAATTAACATACGAGTACAAGGTGCTTACGGCTATTGTCAGTTCACGTCCAAAGGCTGCATTTTTTACATTTGGCAATGAAAAATACATTAATTTCTATGGAACTTGAGGACACAATAAACACAGCCGATAAATATTGCTTAAAAACTTAACAATTCTGTCAAAGAGGTCAGAAGGATAATAGTTATTTTAAAAAAATACTTCAAGAACATGTTTCCAATCTGAACACACACTATAGGCTCTGAATAAAAGTGTCTTCACCGAGTTCAGCTGGAATGTCAAAGAGCAGTCACTGAAATAGTTAAGACCCAAACCAGTGTACGTCTCTTTTTTTTTTTTTTTTTTTTTTTTTTTTTTTCTAAAATTACCTGTGAGAAATCTCCCATTACAACGTGAAATATATTATGTCTACGAAGGGTAAATGATTATTTGATTATGTTTCCATGGTAAACGTAATATTCCGATGAAATGTATTGACAAACTCTAAGAACATAATGGCATGGGATTTTTCTTTAAAAACAGTGAAAATGTGTCATCAACGTATCACCTATAAAAAAGTGGGCTGAAATAATTCTGGGCATTGTCTAAGAAACTGTTCTTCAAGGTGACACATAAATATATTGAAATGTAGGACCCATTGCCATACCATCAACCTGTTTATACAACTTTTTCATAAAAACAAAGTGGGTATCAGCCACTGCTAGTTCAAGGTGCTTTTTAAAACTGTTTTAATCAAAGCCACTGGATATTAAATTTTCGATATGGAAAAGCTTCCTAAGTGTAACTTCTATTGTTCCGCTGAGGGGCGCCTTTGAAACAGCGACTTAGTATCGAAACTTGCCATGAATACTTTACTGTCTTGTTCAACAATTCCAGGACTGTTCTAAAGGGTCCACAACAATATAACTGTTAAAGGCTCGTGTAAAATTTATAAAAGCTTTCAACCCTTCTCTGGGTTCATCTTCAGTCAAAATGAGTAATTTAACATAGAGGTAAACATAAAATTAACAAAAAAAAAGTCACTGAATATTGTTGACACCGGTAGCTAGCTCGCAAATAGACTGGGTGATGAAGAACGAGGGCAGTTATGGTAACTAGGTGATTTCCTCTCCTCTATTAATATTCCTGGCTGCAATTCTGCTCGATCTCCGTACGGGTTGACGTAACGTTGCAGGAGGTCCTTCATCGGGAGGCGCAGCTTGGGCACTGCAACCAGACTCCCCTGGGGCAGCGGTTACCTGGACAAGGAGATGCAAGGCAGAAGCAGCATCAGGGGAGGGAAAGACAGAGCCTGTCCTAAAGTTAAGATCTTTTAAAAACATGTTGGTAATATGAAAATTAACAACTGGGTCTTCGTTAACAAAAGATTTGTTGCCTTTGAATGTCTGTCCTAAGCTTTTAGCAGCTCCCTCAACTAGTCGCCTGGCATTGTTGCTTTTTAAGATATTAACCTTGTTCCAGTTGGGTTTGTGGCCATTACTGAATGCATGTGCTACTATTGCGCTGTTTTGTGAATGTAACTCATAAGCACGTTTGTGTTCCCCTAACCGCGTAATTAGTCCTCGTCCACTCTCTGCCAAAATATTTTCCTCTACAGTCCACACATGATGTTTCATAAACACTCGGGACTGTGGGATTTTTGTGGTTGTTATTGCTTCTTACGAGGTTGCGTCTTATCGTATTTTCATATTTGAACACAATTTTAGTGTCCTGACATTTGTTTACATAACTACTTATATTCTTCACTTCTGGTTTAAAGAGAAGCGATACATATCTCTTTGGTTTTTCCCTGCTGTTATCTTTAAGGCCATAGAAACACCTCCTTGTTCTGGAAATTGCGCTCTCAATAAAGTTGCGGGGGAGGGGGTGTACCTGAGGCTTCTGAATGCTGCCGAGGTATGTTGAAGTTCGCCGTCTGTATATCTGTATATTCGGGGTCACAGATTCTGAATGCTTGTAATGAAAAATTCATAATGACTTTGCTTTTTAATTCTTTTGAGTGGAAAGAATAAAAGTGGATATAGCGCTCTGAATTGGTCGATTTTCGATAAACAGAAAATTTGAATATCTGGCTATTACAGTCCCTAAACATAAGAACATCTAAAAAAGGTAATTTAAAATCAACTACTTTTGTCGTGAACTTAATTGAGGGTAAAATGCTAATCGCTATTTCTATTAGTTTCTTTAGCTTGTCATCGGAACCTTAAAAAAAAAAAAAGTCATCAACATATCTCACGCGTAAAACTGGTTTCGTTTCTTCGTCACACCTGTTTAAAATGTCTTTTTCCACAAACTCTGTGCAAATATTAGCGAGGACAAGGGACTCCTTTTTGTGCGAAACCCTGATTATTGAACTGAAAATACAGTGGACGAGACACGTAATCTAATCAGGGAGAAAAACTGCTCCGCAGGTATGGGGAAAGTCATGTGTACCTTGATCATGTTCTCCTTGTAATTTTGTAATCACATTCAAATGGAACGTTTAGTAAATAATGCCGTAACATCTAAACTCTCCATCCCGTCTACCCAGCCATATCTTTGACCCGCTGTATAAACTGGAATGAATGCTGCCAATGAGCCCTTGAGAACTTACCAAGATGCTGACATAACACCTGAGCCAACCAGACTGCTAATGTGTTTTGCGGTGAGCCACAAACAACAATGATAGGTCTAAGGGGGCACCCAGGTTTGTGAGCCTTAAGTACACCATAAAAGTAAGGTACTATGGGATTTTGATGAGATTTTTGATAAAACTTTAATTTTTTGTGCAGTGGATCAGAAAGGGAATTGGCTATTTTTCTAAGTTTTCTGTTGAATTCTTGTTGCATTTTGGTGGCAGTTGGGGATGACTGTAAAGTAAGGTGCGTTTGGGTATCATAAAGAGCATACGCTTTCTCTTCAAATGACTACTGTAGCTCCACCTTTGTCGGCTCTCATGATCATAATTTCTTTGTTTCTTTTTAAGGAAGCTAAAGCCAGTTGGTTTGCGAGCTAACTACCGGTGTCAAACAATCGTCAGTGACTTTTTGTTTTGATTTTTATGTTTACCTCACCACACTTTATGTTAAATTACGCATTTTGACTGAAGATGAACCCAGAGAAGGGTTAGAAAGCTTTTATAAATTTTACACGACCCTTTAGCAGTTATATTATTGTGGACCGTTTAGAACATTTATGAACTCTCGTAATAGAGAGTTTTTCTCCCAAACTCCAGGATTGTTATGGGACTTAACAAAATTTCCTATAAATATTAGCTATTTTGGCATATTTTTTAATATTGTAAAAATTAATTTTATTGTAACCCAAATGATGGCAAAGGGATTCCCAAAATTGTAAATAAAATGAAGAAATGATTTCTGGTCTTATTGTAACCCTGTTTTTGTTATTGGCAAAGCTTCAGCAAATGGTGTAAAAAAAAGAAGAAATGTTTTATATATATATCTATATATATATCCTGTTTTTGTTATTAATATATCAGCTCATAGGAGAAAAATATATATATATATATATATATATATATATATATATATATATAATTTCAATTTCACATGCAAAGGTAACGGAATTATACAAGGCAAGTCCACCTGCCTTGATTAGGATATGGACTATGATTTGTTTTTGGGTTCGTGGATAACAGCCAGCTTATCCACCCAGCTGTCAATGGAGAGAGAAAAATTTATTATTTTTAACCTCCTTGTTCCTGTCAAATTCAGGTTATCCTTAATATATGCCTGTGTATTACTAGATGAGTGTGTGTATGTGCAGTGTGAAGAGAGAGAGAGAGAGAGAGAGAGAGAGAGAGAGAGAGAGAGAGAGAGAGAGAGAGAGAGAGAGAGAGAAAAGAATCAGCACCTCAGATACGAGAGCAATAATCCAAACTGGAGAAAAAACCAAGGACAAACCTTCAGTTGGGACGAAGAAAATTTTTAACTGCATGAAAATTGTTTATATGCAAGTTTATTTCAGGTTAGGAGTATGTATTTCTAAGGGAAAGGGGGTTGGGTGGAAGTGCCGTCAGTGCACATCACGAGGTGCACTGTAGGCATTGCTTAAGATTCTTTGCAGCGTCCCTTCGACCTCTAGTTGCAACTCCTTTCCTGTTCGTATTCTCTTTCTTCCATCTTACTTTCCACCTTCTCCTAACAGATGTTTCATAGTGCAACTGCGAGGTTTCATCCTGTTACAACTTTAAAACCTTTTTACTCTTAATTTCCCTTTCAGCGCAGATAGACCTCATAGCTCCCAGCGCTTGGCCTGTGGCCTGAATTTCATATTCCATTCCATTCCATTCCATGCGTATGTATTCGTACCCTTCGCCCAACTGGGTGACAGTAGAATTCCCATGACTTAGCCTGGACACTTGTACTTTCATACTTTTATTTGTCTCCAGAAGTACGGTGTCACTAGAGATAAAGAGGTTGTCTATATTCTTGACACACTTATCTTGTATGGAAATACGTTCTTACCTTCTTATTGCTGTTAATATTATTATTATGTTAAAAACAAGCCTACAGTTTATATAATTTGCAAAGCAGGCTTTCTTACAGTCTAAAAATTCAATGAAGAATTAAGTAAAGATTGCATATTGACTAAAACAAGGATAAATTAAAAAAATAGAAGCATGAATACAATTGAGAAAATCCCGACTTTGAGTAAAAGCTTCAATCCGTTATCTCTCTCTCTCTCTCTCTCTCTCTCTCTCTCTCTCTCTCTCTCTCTCTCTCTCTCTCTCTCTCTCTCTCAGATTGTGCACTGCGTAATGGATGACCTTGGCATTGATGCTGGCAATGATTTCAGACACAAGGATGATGATTCTTCGCTCCAGGATGATGTTATTATGCTAAACAGTGACGCGAAAGTCTCCAATTATTTTTTTGAATGACGTGCGGATGTTGTAGCAAGGTGACAGTGCGCGGGTGAGAGCTCTCTGTTGGCTGTGTGACTGACTGTGTAGTTCTTTGGTACCTAACCCTCTCCTTTCATGCTACAGTACTTTGACAGTATCAAGGCTTGCATTCTCTATGTTCTCAGTCGCTCTGATGGTTCTTATGTCTTTGTGGTGACCTGTTGTTGAAAGCACCAGGTTTTCCGGAGGTCTGTTGAAAGTTTTAGTAATGGTAGTGGGAGGTTCTGTCACAGAAACGGATGGCGATTGTTTTTGATCGCCCAATTAAATACTGATCCAACCCATTGTTGCTGTACTTCATTGATGAGCATTTTATATATATATATATATATATATATATATATATATATATATATATATATATATATATATTATATACTGTATATTGGGGTGGCTAGGGAAGGAATTTGGGAGAATTTTTAAAGTTAATGATTTTTCGTCCATAACGTGACTAGTTGGAAGTTTAAAGCCTGGTTTTTTTTTATGAATACAGGCCTGCCGAAGGGAAAAGGCGAAGACAGGAATAGCATTTACAAGTCAGCTCACTGATTTTGCATTGACAGACCACCCATTTAGAGTAACGTGATACTATCGGCTTCGTTGCATAGGAAATAAGGTGGAAATTTCCGTCTCCGCCATTTGTCAGAAAAACCGTCACGGGAATATCGACAGTCCCTGTAATTTTTATAAATGAAAAAATGCGAATTTTAAAAATCTGAACTTATTCTGAGTTTTATCATTAGTTATTTTCTAGAGCAGATTGAAACGTGTGTAAATGCATTTAATATATGTGTGTGTCCAGTGTGGAAGCATATGCCTTTTAGCATACTCGTATATTATATGTTTTTAAAATTTCATTGTCATTATTCATTTAGTCCTAGTGCTTGGCGAGTAGCCTAGACCTGGTACTCCACTTCATTTTAATCCTTCGGGCCAGCCCTGTGAGGGCCTTTAATCAGCTCAGTGGTCTGGTAAAACTATTTGAATAATAATAATAATACTGAAAAAATAGGAATTGACTGTAGACACCTTGTTAAAAGTAATGGGCGCCAATTCCAGAAACACAGACTTATTCCATACCGATGCCTGAGCTTGTTTTATCAAAATTGGTTGACGCGGTTTTCAGCCGCGAAGAGAAGACCCCGAGATCCTTCGATTCCCACTTTATTCCGTGTGTCATTTTTGTGTGTGTGAGCTTCCAGGCCTTGAGTACAGTGACTTTGACGTAATAACGACTTCAAAAGATCTCATTTGCGTCATATTTATGCGCGCGAGAGGACGCCGCTCTTGAAAATAATTTGCGATCGAGTTAGGAGGTAATGAGATTTTTCTCGCCAAGATTCGACTTCTCTTTGTGTTGGATGCCTTGTAGTAATCAGGTGCCTCACACTTATTTATCCTGTCGTTTTTTTGTTAGTGTTTGTAATGTTTGTCATTAGTTCTAGTTTTTTATAAAAGAAAACTATTGAGATGGCTATTAGTCTGTCCGTCCGCACTTTTTCTGTCCGCCCTCAGGTCTTGAAAACTCCTGAGGCTAGAGGGCTGCAAATTGTTCTGTTGATCATCCAGTCTCCAATCATAAAACATACCAAATAGCAGCCCTCAAGCCTCAGTAGTTTTTATTTTATTTAAGGTTTCATACAGCATTATACGGTGTACAGAAAACTCGATTGCGCCGAAGAAACTTTCGTATTTTTCACTTGTTTATTTTCGTCTCTACTTTCCTTAACACTTCTCTTTGATCCTTCATAGTGGGGTAGTGCCGTCAGTGCAACTCATGCGGTGCACTGTAGGCGCTACTTTAGGTTCTCTGCAGCGCCCTTTCTGTCCCTAGCTGCAACCCGTTTCGTTCCTTATGCTGTATTACCCTGCTTTCCACCCTCTCCTAACAGTTGATTCCTAATGCAACCGCGAGGTTTTCTCCTGTTACTCCTGTTACACCTTTCATACCTTCTTACTCTTAATTTCCGTTTGTGCTGAATGACCTCATAGGTCATAGCGCTTGGCCTGTGGTCTAAAGTCTGTATTCTATTCTACTGTATACTTCTCTTGGATCAGTATTACTTTATGGCGGTCTGTCTTGTGGCATCTTGCTTCGCAAGTAACGGCCTTTTGTTCTATTTCAGTGTGTATATTAGTGATGATAATAATGATCATAAATGTTGTGCAGTGTCCTGGCAACACCGCTTCCTGCAGTTTGTTTGTTCGCGCATTGCAGCGATAAGAAATTATAGTTCGATTAGCGCGGACTTTTTAGGTACTTGTATATGTAAGAACACAGAAATATGTCCTAAAAAATTCTGCTTCTGGAATAAAATTTATATCTTGCCTTTTTCAGATTTCTGTAAAAGAAAACTATTGAGTTGGCTATTTGTCTGTCCGTCCGCACTTTTTGTGTCCGCCCTCAGGCCTTAAAAACTACTGAGGCTACAGGGCTGCAAATTGGTATGTTGGTCATCCACCCTCCAGTCATCAAACATACCAAATTAAAGCCCTCTAGCCTCGATAGTTTTATTATATTTAAGGTTAAAATTAGCCACGGTCGTGAGTCTGGCACTACTATAGGTGCCAACAACGCAGGCCACCACCGGGCCGTGGCTGAAAGTTTCATGGGCCGCGGCAGAGAGTGTCATGGGCCGTGACTGAAAGTTTCATACAGGCAATGTACGCTATAAAGAAAACTCGATTGCGCCGAAGTTTCTTCGTTGTTTCCTCGTAGAAGTTGGGCAGTGTTAGGTCTGGTTTGTGCTGGGACATTTTTTGTTTTTGTTCATGTTGACACCATTCTTCCTTATATATAATTCAAACATGAAACTGAGTTTCAGTCTTAAAAGATAAAAATATTATAGAACCACAAGTTTGAGGGTCAGTATAAATCACAAAAAGTTTCGAGAAATTTAATTCACACAAGAGGTGAAGAGGAAACAGGTTCACTCAGGTTGGAATTTAGTGAAATACCAAGAACAGTTAATTAATAAAAGAATGGGCCAGCTGAATAAGATCTGAATATCAATTATGCTGAAAATACATACGAAAATAACATTATATATATATGTATAAATAATATTATATATATATATATATATATATATATATATATATATATATATATTATATATATATATATATATATTATATTTCTATAATAATAATAAAATCCAAGTGGATCTTTCTTGTTTTTCCGGTGGCGGGGTAGGTAGGGGAGACATGACACATCCACCCTACTCCTGCAAACCTGTTTGTCCGGCCCGGTTAGAGGCGGGGTAGGTAGGGGATTGGGAGGGTAGGGGAGAAAGGACACTTCCACCCTCCTCCTGCAAACCTGTTTGTCCACCCCGGGTGGTGGCGGGGTAGGTAGGGATCGGGAGGGTAGGGGAGACAACGGGCAGCGCCAGGTTCCAGCACGGTGTAGTGCGTGCCATCACGCACACTAGTTCAAACTCGCTTGTTGTGTCCTAGATTATTTTAAGGAAAAGAGTGCTTTTGCTGGCCATGCATCTTTTATCCGGGCATCGGACCTGCATGAATGTAAAAGCTTCAATGGCATTTCAAATGTACAATCCATACTATCAGCTTTTTATATACAGGTATTCCTGATAACCAAAGGCTACTTTCATCAATCATCTATACGTTACATGACACGACAATTGAGAAGTTACAAGTGTCAATATATCTATGGCTCTGAGAATTTCAGTTTCCAACATAGCCTTGGCGCTCTCCTACTAGCCACGTACCTTTCAAATTTTAATTCTCTGGCAGTCAGAGAATTTCTTTCAAGTAATAATCTGTAACTTTTAGTTTCCATGTATTATGGTTACGTATTAAAGCAAAACTAAGTAGAAAATTTGTTAAAATAATCAACATCAATAAACAATGCACAGGAAAAATGATTGTGTCAGTAATATGGCGGATTTTAATTACAACAACAGGAAAGTTTTCCACTATGATGTCCAAGCATCATAAAAAAAATTAATTAAATTCAAACCAAAAAAAAAAGTCTATTGAATACAGTAAAAATTAGATGATGAATATTGCTAATCCAAGAAGGCTCTCGAAGAATTAAATAAAAAAAATACAATCAAACAAATAAACACATACTAGACTTTCACCCAACAAACAAATGAGGGCTTATATTTAAATTTAAGGAATAGCAATAATGGAGAGAGAGAGAGAGAGCTACCAAAGTTCAATGACCCCAGACTATGGATATACTTATTTTCAAACAAACTGTACCATTTGCAGATACTGCTGTATACAATAAATGTGAAGTAAGTGTCGCGAGCATACGTGAAAAAACCTGCAGATATACTTTCATTACTGACGTACTCATGAATTAATACAATTTTTGTGCGTTGTTGCAACCAAGACCAAGGGAAAGAGAAGGTCTGCTCACCTCCCCCGAAATCCCCCATGTAGGCGGAGCTTTGTCTACCTCCTCATTGCGTCAGCAGGTGAGTTGTCGTAATGAGCAGGTACCTCTAAGATATGTCGTCGCCTACGTAGTTACCCTAGGTGGGATTATTTGCACAATCTTCCACTGTCACTTGACAGTGAAACCCACTGCAGTACATTGATCCACCCACACGAATGAATCATTGTTGGTAGCCAACGAACTATTAATGATGTGGTAACGATGTCTTATTTTAAGCGGCCATGAGAACATTACTCTAAAAGTATAAGTTAGCGTAACAATACTGTTTTTGAAACGATCAAAATTGAACAGTACTCTGTTATTACTAAAGAGCACATCCAACAAAGGAAACGCGCAACCCACTATATGTAACAATATCCTGCATAAACTGTACACTGCACTTAACAGTAAGCACACACGTTCAGTTTATGCACTGAAACGTGTTTAAGCTTCAGGTCTGGCAATATTCCACGCTCGCAGCGGCGGTAGCAACTGGTTATTGTTGAAGACTGCTGCCCTGTGCAGCGATTAGGGATGGGGACAATAATGCGAATCTAAGAAAAAGCTTCATAGGTGGAGGGGGCCATGCTCATCAGCCGCCGAAAGCACTTGGTGCTCGCTGGACTTGCCCTGTAGGGGGGTAGCACTGTAGGCATTACTTAAGGTTTTTTGCAGCGTGCCTTCAGCCCCTAACTGCAACCCCTTTCGTTCCTTTTACTGTACCTTCTTAAATATTCTCTCTTCCATCTTACTTTCCACCCTCTCCTAACAATTGATTCACGGTGCAACTGCGAGGTTTTCCTATTGTTACACCTTGCAAACCTTTTATACTGCCACCTGTTTCAGCGCAGAATGACCTCATAGGTCCGAGTGCTTGGCCTTTGGCCTAAATTCTGTATTTAATTCAATTGGCTGGACTTGAACAATGTTTGCATGTTGCCCAGAAAGAGTTTCAGTGGCGCTGAGTGTCAGTGGCACGTGGAAGGGTGACCGCCGAGAAATACCAGAACCCACCTACATGAAAGCTCCTTGAACTTCTGAATATACCCATAACTTTGAGGTGAAGGGTGATACCTTCCGACCCATTTCCTGAAAAACCCATGGTAGCCGACTGTGATGCGTCTCAGCTAAGGCGCAGAAAGGCGTGAGGACCGCAACTACACACCGTGTGTTACTGAAGACCATGACGTTATGCTTTCATCCTAACTCTCAGCCCTACATAACAGAACAGCACCTGAAAGTATGCTGACTGCACTGAAAGCAGATGGAAAGAATATAACACTTTGTTTTCTAAGCAGAAAGAAATTTTCAATACTAATTATTTCGTGATGGTTGAAAGGTGTTTTCGATTACGTGCCTTGATTATGTGGCTGCCCTGTCGGGATGAAGATTGATGACTCGGTGATCCCGTTGAACTGCTAAATAATAATAATAATAGTGAACATATGAAGGTAATAGACCCTCTTTCAATCATGTTTTGTTAAAGAGGATGGGGCAGCATCAGTGGATTTGATTTTATATTTGGTCTTCTCAGTTCTCCCTATTATTTTCTTCTCGACAGGGCTGATATTTGCTAATAACTGGCCGATGCTCATAGTCTGGATAAGGAATTGGTTTCTTGAAATATTAATCTTATTACATAAAAGAAATGGAAGTTAAAAGTGGCGTACGATCGCCGTAGAGTTTTTGGAAATCAGGATTTGTCGTATTCTCGTGCAGAATCATCGTCGTTGTTCTAAGGCCGTAGAGGAATTCCAGCGTTTCCAACCGTATCATCGGTTCATTCTCAAGGAAGGGTGGGCTTGTTCTAGTTGGAATCAGTGTTTCCAAATCTTCAGGAAGATAATATGCCAGAATTGTTGAGAAACTATGCTATTGAAAAAACTTCAAATTATTAATTTGAATAGTTCAGTATTTATACATTTGGCATACAGAAGTGTCTAACTGCCCTTTTTTTTAAATAGTAACTACTTTACAGTAGTTATATCTGCCTGCCGCTGATGTTTTGTGAAGTTTTTTCACACAGTTGCAGTCTTCAGCATAACCTCATACGGGAGTGACGAGGAGCAGCTCTCTTTAATCTCTCTCGTTATTTAAGTGGATTTGGCGATTTACTCCCACTTACGCTGGATTTATGACTCCGTCCTGGATTTCTACTGTATTTAGTGCTGATTAATTAAAATGGATTTTTCCTCTAACATGGACATAATTACACACTAATTCATCGAGGACGGATCCGGACGCTGCTTAGCGATGATCGTTATTGAATGATTTTTTGGACACTCGCCAGAACTGTTAACGCAACAGGGTAAGCATAAGGGGCTTTAATGTTTGTTCTTTGCGCCACATATTCTATATGCCAGTGTTTTGAAAATAATTTCAAGTATTTTAATTTATTAAATTCTTGCTAGATTGAACCTATGATTTCAATGCAGTCTATAATTTTATTTCTTAGGTATTTGACTACTCGTTGAATTTGCCATTTGTTTTACTGATAATTTGAGAGCTTTTGTGATTTAGTGTTGATTTAAGCAAATACTTACGTAAGGTGATTTTCGTGATTAGTTAATTGCTGTTTTCGGTGATTCGTTGATTTCAAGATTTTATTGATTTAAATGAAAATTGTAGATTTTAGTCATGCGATTGCAGTAATTGATATTTTGATTCGTGTTGATTTTTTGTTGGTTTATTTTAGTTACTTTTTGTTAGTGATTTTTCCCGTGGTTGATTCTCCTTTACTTTGTATTTTTTAGCGGATGAGTGAAGGGAAGAAGGTTAAGCCCTCGCAGTTGTGAACCTTAATCTCGTACAAAAGTACATTTCTTCGTCCTCGCTTGACATTCTTAATCATTCGAGGACTCGTTTACATCATTCCACCACCAGCTGCTACACAGTGAAATTTATTTCATTTTAAATTATATGTATTCATAAATGTCTAACCATTTAAATTTAAATTTATTAAATACTGAAAATGCATTTTTCCATCTCTACCTTTTCACTTAAAAATGCAAAGTTTAATGATATGATCCTGGTCATTTCATATTGATTTTATATTTACATATTTAAACCACCCCTTTTCCGCTTGGTCCTTCGAACTTTTGGATTAATATTTTTAAGCACTGGTGTGGAAATGTTGTCGTGTCTAGTTGGCGGTGTCGGGTCCCCTCTCTCGCGTTATACGTGTTAGTTTTTTATTTGAAAGTTGATTTGTGTGGTGTGTTGTCTATTAGTTAAAGATGGCGGAATCGGAAAAGCGTGAACGTACTACTATACGCCGTAAGGTTAGTGTATTGTATACTAAATTGTGTAATGCTGTTGATTTTGATAAAGCTGAATTGCAAACAGAGTTGAGTTTTCTGAGTGATTTCTGAGTCAAAGATTGCAGAGCTTAGATGATTTTGATTTTGAGCAAGTTAGACTGACTTTAGTTCCACACAGAGGATTTGGATAGGCAGGATTCTGAATGAGGAATATTATCGTAAAATTAAATTACTGTCAAACAAAAATGCAATCTAGACTTGATAATCTCTCCTACAGATTGATAATAAAACTCCTTGCAGAACTAGAATTGATTTTGCCCAAGTTGAATTTCTTTCAGTTATTTTTGTAGATTCTAAGGAAGATAAATTTACATGCAAGCGATTTTTGAAGTTTTGAACATGACTGCTCCGTATAATTTAAAATGAAGTCGAGAGGTATAATTTACTTGAGCAGCAATGTCATGAGTAGAGCACAGGCTATGATTAGTTCCATAAATGTGTCCCAGCAAACTTTTGGTCAGGCTAAACAAATTTTGATCGCAGCATTTGCTGATGATGAAATGCCCTGTAGTTTGTCCTCATTAAAGAGTTAACTGACTTGAGGTTTGTTTAAAGTGGATGATCCATATATTTTTATGCTCATATTAAGAAGCTGATTGATGCAGTGAAAGACAATGCTATTGATTTGGACACTGTTATGCTTTATTTAATGTGGTCTTCACTGCCTACTAAATTTCAAGATATCTAGTTGCGATCACAAATAAGTCTCATCCTACTTTAGATGATGTCACTGGTAAATTTTTGAAGCTTGCAGCAGATATAACGCTCCAATTAAACACTAATAAAGGAAGTCCATGTAAGACCGCAGTATTGGCTAATGGTTTGAATACTAGTTTAACAAGGAGTACATGTATTTTGTAATGCTAAAGATCACAAAATTAGCCAGTTGTACAAAGTAGATGGAAGTATCTGATAAAATAAAGCGATTGAAAGAATTGCACAAGTGCTTTAAATGCTTAAAAGCAGGTCATAATAGTAATGGGTAAATTTCAAACATCAGGTGTATGCTTCAAATGCAAAAAGGGTAAACACTGGAGTTTTTGTGTAGCTCAAAGCCAACAGATTCTAGTAATAGTAAACAAACTACCACAAAGGTGGTTAATGTTGTCGAGAGTGTTAATGAAATTCCATCAACTGTTACAGCATCCAGTCATTTGATATTGTTGATTCTTTATTACCATTACTGCAGTGACACACTGAACATGATCGGGTAAAAGTGGATACAGTTTTGGATTCAGGTAGCCAGAATTCCTTTATTGAGGAAAGTTTAGCAGATTTCTTGAACTTTAAAGGTAGTAGATCCTAAGACACATTTGATTATCAAGGGGATTAATACTAATCAAAAGATTTGTACCAGGTCAGTGAGTTTTCCTTTAGGATTGGTGATGTAAGTTATGAAATTACTTGCATTTGTATTCCTAAGATTAAAATTCAGATGAAAGCTCCTCATATGTCTAAATTAGATAGAACACCTAAGGCAGAGTGGTAAAAGACTTGCTTATGATAAATTTAATGGTGTAAACAGAATTCATGACATTGATGATAAAAGCTACTGATAGGTGCAAAGTTGGCATTGTGTGATGAGTCATGGAGAGGAGTACTAGGTCAAAAGACAGACTGACTTCTTTTTACAAAGTTGATGATAAACTAATATTGATTGGTTCCATTTCTGACTGGATTAGAATCTCTCCGATGGTAGATACATCTTTGATGTCTGATAGGAAGATTTCTGGAAGAAATAGAGATCTACTACTTCATGCATTGGCACTGGAGATTGATTCTGATGGATTTGACTTTGAAGTGCCAACATGATGGAATATGTAATTTTGAATGCAACCAGATATAGCAGAGGTTGTGGATTATTCTCAGTTGGGTCATAATTGTAAGATAATAAAATGGAAGAAGAAAATTCTATTGAATTGTGTTACTAATGAAACTGAGCAAGAAGTGACGGATTTTATTTTATGCAACATTTCCAGAGATTCTGAAGGATGTTATGTTGTACCAATTCCTTGGTTGACTAGATATAAAGACCTTCTTGGATCAAATGAGAGACTTGCTTTCAAGGTTCTGTGCAGGCGAAGAAAAATACACGAACAGTAATGTTCTAAAGCGAGTTGATGAAGTTTTTCCAGTCACAAATTGATTTGGGAATCATTGAGAAAGTTGAAGATTTTGAAGAATATAAAAGGAAATTTCTAAATATTTCTTCATTAGCCACAGTCCTGTAATTAAAGAAGAAAGAGATAATAATGAAAGTAAGAGTTATTTACATGGCGAATCTTGCAGAAAAGAGACCTGATGGTTGTAAAGGCATTAGTCTGAATCAATGTATTCACCCAGGTTACAACAAGAATTTTAAAATAAGTGATGCATTGATAAAATGATGAGGTTTGACAAGTTTTTATTGGATTTGATATTTCAAAAGCCTACAGATTGGCTATGATGATGAGAATTCCTCAAAATTCTCTTTTATTGGTTTAAGGATGTTGAATCCAGAGATTTTACACCAGTTGTGTATCGCTCCAAAGAGTAATATTTGGGATGTCTGTTTCTATATCTGTTGCAGCAGTCTTTATAATATGCTAATATTGGAGACAGAAGGTGATGCTGAAGAAATTCAAGAATTGAAAAAAGAATCTACCAAAGGCAGTTATGTTGATAATTTTCTGATTGGCTGCAGATGAAGATGAAGTTGAAATGGTCTCACAGGAAGCCAGTACAATATTTGAGCAGCATAAATTTCCATTGCAAGCAGTATGTTACTAATTATTCTCAATTTGGTATGAGATTGACTGTAAAAGTTGGTACAGAGACTCCACAAGAGGTTAAAATTTTGGCATGTGCTGGGACAGATATAATGATGTACTAAAAGGCCAAATGTGTAAAATTAAATGTTGGAAGCTGATACTTCTAGGCAGATTTTGAGTTCAGTAATGAGTATATTTGATTTGAATAATGCTAACTTGCCTGTTTTAAAACAGATGCAAGATTTTCCTCAGGCAATTACAGTCGGATTATGTAGATAAATGGGATACTACTCTTCATGGTGCTCAGCTAAATGAATGGAGAAACATAGCTTCACAATTCAGTAATGGTGAAAAGGCTAGAGATACCAAGATATATGGGTAGCAGAAAGTCTACTTTTGATATAATTGTAATGAGTGATGAGTAAAAACTTTATTAAAAGTGTTATTTACTTGCAGTGAGAGAGATTCAAAGTTGGTATCCTTGTATCTGCACCATAATAAGATTCTGAATAAAATCTGCAAGGGCGAACTATGCCTGTACTGAACTCACTGCAGTAGAGCATGCATTGCAAAGGGCTTTGAGCTGTATAAAATGCTCACTTCTTGTATTGTGCCTATTGCAGTTAATGACATAAATGTTGTTTTTCAGATTCTACGATTGCCTTGAGTTGGCTAGCTGATTGAGAACTTGAGAACAAAGCTTCAAAAAGAGAAGTGTATATGTGATAATAAAATCACAAATATTGTCGACTTCTGTAAGTCTATACACTCCAGTGAAGTTAGCTCACGAGGATCAAATGAAAATGCTGCAGATTTCACTACTAGATTAGTATCTTTCTCAAGCTGAGAAACTTTTCTTACTTGACCGGACCCGAGATGTTACGGGAAGATTTCCTTTACTGGAATGGCTTGTAATTCCCTTTCAGGGCATGATTAATGATGTGGATATACCCAAGCTGGTTGTAAATAAGGCAAATGTTGAAGATATTCAGCTGGTACAGTTGTTGATATAACTAATTATTTACACTTTGGCCAGTGGTTAAAGCACAAAGTTTAAGCTTTTCATAAAACAATATAAGATTAAGAATAAATTCTAAGAGCCAGCAGTCAATTGTCTTATTAGATGCAAAGCTACCAAAATGCAGTAACGATTTGCTAAAGCTTGATCAACAGTAAATGCTTTCCAGATTTACATGATTTTTCACTTCAAAACGGAAAGCAAAAAGTCTATTCTGAGCTAGTTAGTAGAATGAATGTATTTTGTGACTCTGATGGTGTTAGAGTAAAATGTAAGATGGGAAAGATGTCTAAGGTATTATGTTGAGAACTCCAATACTCATTAGTAATAGTGATTTCCGGTAGAATACTGATATTGGACACTCACTTGAAGTTTAATACCAGGTACTTACTATGTGCTACTATAAAATTGAAACCGGCGTTTTTCTGCTTAAGGGATTTTCAACAGTTAAGAAGGTTCTAATGAATGTTACCACTGTAAACGTTTTAATAATAGACGCAGTTAAAATTAATGCTAATGACTATAGAGAATGGAACCCGATCTTATAAGGAGGTTTTTTTCTGTATGTTTCATTGATTACTTTAGGACAATTTCACAAGGTATGGAAGTGGGACAAAAGTTAAAACATCATGGGGCAATCTTTTAAATGTATTTGGTCTAACATGATTAATGTTGAAATAGTGACTTCAGCTGATTCTACAGGATTTTATTGGCTTTTCAAAATCATGTTTACAGCTATGGTTTGCCTAACAAAGTATTTTCAGATTCTGGCTCAAATCTTGGTGGTGCATTCACATGGATTGAGGAAATGTCTGAAGGCAAGTGAGGTGCAGAATTCTTCAATCAGAGGGGTGTCGATGTCACTGAATTTTCACAGTATCCTCGTGGTTCTCTGAATCGTGGTGTATTGGAGTATCATATAGAGTCCGAGTTGGTCTGGTAAGAAAGTTAATACAGGAGCAATCCATAATAATATTCTAGATTTTCTGGAAGGTCACTAATTAAACAATGCATATGTTACGTAATAAGAAACCCATTTCTGAACTTGGTATATTGAGGGAACAGAATGTGAATGATGATTTTCAGTGCTGTCACCAGAGTTTTAAAGTTTGGATATGATACACAGGTTATGGAATACATATATCACAATAGGTCAAATGATGATTATGACTCTTCTGATTTGGGTAAGGACTTTCAGCGTTTAATTCATTTAAAGAGAAATTGCGTAATAGTTATCACAATGAATTTTTATTTGGATTGCAAGATCAGGCAACTAAATACAGAGATAAATATTACCTAGAGAGCACTGTTATAAATCTCAAAGAGTGACATAGTTTTGATAAAGGATTCAATGTTAAGACCCAATTACCCTTTAGCTAGAGTTCTTGATGTTATTTATAATTTTTGGTGAGGCTGTTCAAGTACAATTGGTCAGGGGCAAAAGTGTTGTCTTTAGGGATATATCGTCTGTTATTCTTTTTGGTTAAAGGTGATGGGTTAGGTGATTCTCATATTGATCAGTCAGATTTAAATCTGTACCTCAGAGTGATTATAATGTTGTTTAATGACAATATTACAAGAATTCAACTTGCTTTGATTTGTTCTGAGAAGAATAAGCAGCTAGCTCAATCTGGTCTTGTATAAAAATTTAAATTTAAACACTGGGGCAGATTGAAAAACTTCAAATTATTAATTTGTAGTTCAGTATTTATACATTTCATTATCAGAAGTCTATTTCCCCTTTGCTTTTAAATAGTAACTACTTTTCAGTAGTTATATCTGCCTGCCTCTGATGTTTTTGAGAAGTTTTTTCAGCAGTTAATACTAAGTCTTCAGCATAACACTTCGGGAGATGACGAGGAGCAGCTCTTTCCTTCCTTTTCGTTATTTAACTGGATTTAAGGATTTACACTCACGCTGGATTTATGACTCAAACCTGGATTTCATTCTGTATTTAGTGCTGGATTAATTGCATGGTTTTTCTCTAACATGGACATTACACACTAATTCATCGAGGACGGGATCCGGACGCTTTTACTGATCGTCTATTGAATGATTTTTTCACACTCGCCAGAACTGTTAACGCAACAGGGTTTCATAAGGGGCTTTAATGCTTGTTCTTATTCACACAACTTTATATGCCAGTGTTTTGAAAATAATTTCAAGTATTTTAATTTTATTAAATTCTTGCTAGATTTGACACCTTGATTTCAACAGTCTATAATTTTATTTCTTAAGTATTTCACTACTCGTTGAATTTGCCATTTGTTTTACTGATAATTTGAGAACTTTGTGATTTAGTGTTGATTTAAGCAAATACTTTCAGCGTAAGGTGATTTTCGTGATTAGTTAATTGCTGTTTTTCGGTGATTCGTTGATTTCAAGATTTTATTGATTTAAATGAAATGTAGATTTTCCTTTCTTGCGACTTGCAGTAATTGATATTTTGATTCGTGTTGATTTTTTGTTGGTTATTTTAGTTACTTTTTGTTAGTGATTTTTCTCGTGGTTGATCTTCCTTTATTTGTCTTTTTTAGCGGATGAGTGAAGGGAAGAAGGTTAAGCCCTCGCAGTTGTGAAACCTTGGTTCGCAAAAAGTACATTTCTTCGTCCTCGGTTGATCATTTCTTAATCATTCGAGGACTCGTTTTCATTCCACCACAGCTGCTAGCAGTGAAATTTATTTCATTTTAAATATATGTATTCATAAATGTTAACCATTTAAATTTAAATTTATTAAAATACTGAAAATGCATTTTTTCCATCTCTACCTTTTCACTTAAAATGCAAACATGTTAATGATATGATCCTGGTCATTTCCATATTGATTTTATATTTACATATTTAAACCACCCCATTTTCCGCTTGGTCCTTCGTGTTGATTAATATTTTTAAGCACTGGTGTGAATGTTGGTCGTGTCTAGTTGGGCGGAAACTCCGTCCCCCTCCTCTCGCGTTATACGTGTTAGTTTTTGTTTGAAATTTGATTTTCTTTTGGTTTGTCTTGTCTTTGTTTTAAAGATGGCGGAATGGAAAAGCGTGAACGTACTACTATACGCCGTAAGGTTAGTGCATTGTATACTAAATTGTGTAATGCTGTTGATTCTTGGATAAAGCTGAATTGCAAACAGAGTTTGAGTTTCTGAGTGAGTACAGTCAAGATCGCAGAGCTTAGATTTTGTTTTTTGAGCAAAGTTAGACTGGACTCCTAGTTCCGCAAGGATTTGGATAGGCAGGATTCTGAATGAGAGAATATTATCGTAAAATTAAATTTTTCAAACGTTATTTTAAAATGCAATCTAGACTTGATAATTTCTCTTACAGATTGATAATAAAATCCTTCAGAACTATTAATTGATTTGCCCAGTTATTGCCTCAAATATTTTGCAGATTCTAAGGAAGATAAATTTACATGCAAGTATTTAGTTTTTTGAACACTTGACTGCTCCGTATAATTTAAATGAAGTCGATATATATATATATGAGCAGCAATGTCATGGTAAGAGCACAGCTATGATTAGTTCCATAAATGTATACGTGTAAACTTTTTGGTCAGAGCTAAACAAATTTTGATCATAGCATTTGTGATGAAATGCCTCAGAAGTTTGTCCTCATTAAAGAGTTAACTGACTTGAGGTTTGTTTGGGGCAAGGATGATCCATATATTTTTTATGCTCATATTAAGAAGCTGATTGATGCAGTGAAAGACAATGCTATTGATTTGGACACTGTTATGATTTATTTTGTGTGGTCTTCACTGCCTCTTTCAAGATATCTTTAGTTGCGATCACAAATAAAGTCTCATCACTTTTAGATGATGTCACTGGTAAATTTTTGAGCTTGCAGCAGATATAACGCTCAATTAAACACTAATAAAGGAAGTCCATGTAAGACCGCAGTATTGAAGCAGCTAGTTTGAATACTAGTTTAGCAAGGATTAGGGAAGCGGGTCACAGGAGACATGTCGGAGGTTCATGGGAACAAAGGAGCAGAGGAGAAGAAACAGTGTTGGAGCTTCAGAAGTTCAAGCAAACTAGTAGCCAATACATGGTCTTACATGGACTTCCTTTATTAGTGTTTAATTGAGCGTTATATCTATGCAAGCTTCCAAAAATTTTGACATCATCTAAAGTAGGATGAGACTTTTTGTGATCGCAACTATGATATCTTGAAATTTAGTAGGCAGTGAAGACCACACAAAATAAAGCATAACAGTGTCCAAATCAATAGCATTGTCTTTCACTGCATCAATCAGCTTCTTAATATGAGCATAAAAATATATGGATCATCCTTGCTCCCAAACAAACCTCAAGTCAGTTAATCTTTAATGAGGACAAACTTCTGAGGCATTTCATCAGCAAATGCTGCGATCAAAATTGTTTAGCCTGACCAAAAGTTTGCTGGGACACATTTATGGAACTAATCATAGCCTGTGCTCTACCATGACATTGCTGCTCAAGTAAATTATACTTTCTCGACTTCATTTAAATTATACGAGCTCCTGTGTTCAAAAACTTCAAAGAATCGCTTGCATGTAAATTTATCTTCCTTAGAATCTGCAAAAATACTGAGGCAAATTCAACTTGGGCAACTCAATTCTAGTTCTGCAAGGAGTTTTATTATCAATCTGTAAGGAGAGATTATCAAGTCTAGATTGCATTTTTTTGACAGTAATTTAATTTTACGATAATATTCCTCCATTTTTGCTATCCAAACCTCCCTCGGAACTAAAGGAGTCAGTCTAACTTTGCTCAAAATCAAATCATCTAAGCTCTGCAATCTTTGACTGTACCACTCAGAAAACTCAACTCTGTTTGCAATCAGCTTTATCCAAAGAATCAACAGCATTACACAATTTAGTATACAATACACTAACCTTACGGCGTATAGTATACGTTCACGTTTCCGATTCCGCCATCTTTAACTAATAGACAATACACCACACACAAATCAACTTTCAAATAAAAACTAACACGTATAACGCGAGGAGGAGGGGACCTGACACCGCCCAACTAGACACGACCAACATTCCTTACCAGTGCTTAAAAATATTAATCCAAAAGTTCGAAGGACCAAGCGGAAAAAGGGCGGGGGGGTGTTTAAATATGTAAATATAAAATCAATATGAAATGACCAGGATCATATCATTAAACTTTGCATTTTAAGTGAAAAGGTAGAGATGGAAAAAATGCATTTTCAGTATTTAATAAATTTAAATTTAAATGGTTAGACATTTATGAATACATATAATTTAAAATGAAATAAATTTCACTGTAGCAGCTGGTGGTGGAATGATGTAAACAGTCCGAATGATTAAGAATGTCAAGCGTACGAAGAAATGTACTTTTGTACGAGATTAAGGTTTACAAGGCAAGGGCTTAACCGTCTTCCTTGACTCATCCGCTAAAAATACAAAAAGGGATGGGAGAATCAAACGGGAAAAATCACTAACAAAGTAACTAAAATAAAACCAACAAAAATCAAATACGAATCAAAATATGTTCTGCAATCGCATGACTAAAATCTACAATTTTCATTTGGGCCAATAAAATCTTGAAATCAACGAATCACCGAAAACAGCAATTAACTAATCATGAAAATCACCTTACGTAAGTATTTCTAAATCAACACTAAATTGACAAAAAGCCTCTTTATCAAAAAACAAATGGGCAAATTTGAGTGATCAAATACCTTAAGAAATAAAATTATAGACTCTGAAATCATAGGTTCAATCATACAAAATTTAATAAATTAAATACTTGAAATTAAGCAAAAGGCGTTGCATATAGAATATGTGCCAAGAACAAGCAAAGTCCTTCTGCTTACCCTGTTGCGTTAACAGTTCTGGCGAGTTGGAATTTATCATTCAATAGACGATCATCGCTAAAAACTACGGATCCCGTCCTCGATGAACTAGTGTAATTATGTCCATGTTAGGAAAAATGCTGTTAACTCTCCAGCACTAAAATACAGTAGAAATCCAGGACGAGTCATAAATCCAGATAGTTCGTTTTAAATCACTTAAATAATGAGAGAGAGGACAAGAGCTGCTCCTCGTCACTCCTGTATGAGGTTTGCTGAAGACTGCTTTAACTGTGTGGAAAAACTTCCAAAAAACATCAGCGGCAGGCAGATAACTTCCATAAAGTAGTTACTATCCAAAAGCAAAGGGGCAATTGGATACTGTATGCCAAATGTATCTGAAATACTGACAACTATTCAAATTAATAATTTAAGTTTTTCAATAATATGCTAAATAGAAAAGATGCTAGATTTAGCATTTGGATTATGCTAGAATTATGCCAGATTTTAGACGGAATCTTCAGCTAAACATTTTGGCTAGTGATTAATCAAAACAATAAATGTTATTTGGCTATATTGATCAATTTATATTATAAGTAGATAACAAGCAAGCTAGATAGTTCACACATTCCTCAAAATGAAAAAGAGAATATTTATAATTCTTCTTAAATTCAGGTTCCAGCCTACAGACTTTATTATTTCTCAAACTTCAAATAAAATTAGTGTTTTTTGGGGGGAATACAGCCTGAAACATTTCTCAAAACAAAATGAAATTATTATCTTCAGTTATAATAAATATCTAGCCTACTTACTGATGCCACTGTGGATATATATCCTTTGTAGCCACTGCTTTAAGCATCTCGTTTGTTGGTTCCAAGTGACGAAGCATACAGTACAGTACACGGGTGAGACAGACCAGCTGAGTTTGCGTCTCTCTTTGCGACTCCGACAGAAGTTCAAACTTCGAAACCTAACCGTCCAACGTGTCTCGTTTGGCTGATGACAATTAGAGTAGCCTACATTCATTGAATGAATGCATTTAAATATTTTTTCATCTTCGGATTAAGCTGGAAAATTATTTCTGTTCCACACGTGATTGTGTGTGGGTTAGTTCTATCTTATTCACTCAGAAGGAATAATTCGAATGAAATGCTGTCAGTTGGGTCATTGCCGAGTCGGGAAGTTGGGGAAAACTCGCTGGTATGCAGGCAGTTAGCTTGCCCAGGTAATTCCTTGGGTGCAGTTGCTCAGGTTCCAACTTCTTTTAGACTTCTGTGACCTAGTGGGCAGCGCCCAAGTTTTCATTTGAAATGAACTGGGTTCAACCTGATGTGAGGCAGAAATTTATTTATATATACATATATATAATATATATATGCACACATGCATATGTATACAAGTATCCAAAACTGAGAGAATATGAGCCCAGATTCTTTATTTCAGAGTGACCATGAAGTAGTTTGACGATTTGCTTACATTATAAGGATGATACTTCATCAAATAACATAATGCAATCTATTCATTTATGTGTAATTATGAATACCTCCATCCACACACACATATGTATTTAAAAACATTTACATATATATATTTATATATATATATATATATATATATATATATATATATATATATATATATATATATATATATATATATATATATATATATAGACATAATCAACATACAATCATGTGTGGAAATTGAAACAAATTTCTGAATCAAATTGAAAGACCTGGGATCGATCCTGATGTGAGTCAGAAATTGGGAATCTCACATAACACATGCACACACATATTTATCCTTCAATGTGTGTATCATATACATATATATATATATATATATATATTATATTACTCAATTCTAAAGTCTGATTAATTCAGACCCAGGTCTTCAGTTATCTTGATGTGAGTCAGGAATTTATTTCTGTTCCAGAGGTATTTGTCTGTTCCATAGGTGATTGTATTGTCGATTATATCTATGTATGTGTGTGTGTGTGTTGGAAACAACCGAGATGAGGATGGTGAGATGGATTGCTGGAATATCACTACTGGAAAAGGAGGGAGAGTCAAGACGTAAGAAGAATGTGTGGTATATGTAATGTAATGGAGAAGTCTAGGGAAGCTCGTCTGAGATGCTATGACCATGTGATAAGAAGAGAGGAGGTGGAACCAATCATGAGAGCTAAGAACACGCCAGTGATGGGGAGGAGGAGTGTGGGGCGTCGGCGATGAGATGGATGGCTGTGGTCAGGAGGTATATGGTTGAGGTGGGACCGGGGAAGAAGATGCAAGGAATAGAAATAGATGGAGAAAGTTGACTCAAGGCCGACCCTGCTGTACACTGGGACTATTAAGGTCCAAAATTAAAGTAAGATGAATATATATATTATATATATATATATATATATATATATATATATATATATATATATAATTTTGTGTGTGTGTGTGTGTATATATATGTATATATATACATATACTGTATTTATTTATTTGTATATATATATATATATATATATATATTATATATATATGTATGCATATATATATGTATATTATATACATAATATGTACACACAACAATATGTGTGGTGTGGATATGTATTAATTGGTTTCATGGAAATGAATACACTGCATTATGTTATTTGACGAACTATCATCCTTATTCAGTGTGAGCGAATCGTCAAATTATTTTATGGTCATTCTGAAATAAATAAAGAATCTGGGCTCATATTCTCTCAGTTTTGGATTCAGCCTTTTGAACATATTTTGCGCATGTTATTTCCTCTACTTCCATATCGGTACTGAACGAACCGCGCGGATAACCGCCATAATGCGAGAGGTCACCACTTTCTGCATCCGTGCGTTTTCCGCCTCGTGTGAACAGTGTCTAAAAACAATTGATCGCAGTTTTCTGTCTCTCCCATCTGTCTGTGTACGGGGAACTGAATGCGCGACATTTCACTCACAAGCGTTGCAGCTATCGGGCCAAGTCCCATCAAATGTATAGAATACAGAATTTAGGCCAAAGGCCAAGCGTTGGAACCTACCAGGTCATTCAGCATTGAAACGGAAATTGACAGTAGAAGGTTTTAAAGGTGTAACGAGAGGAAAACCTCACAGTTGCTTTATGAAACAATTTTTAGAGAGGGTGGAAAGTTAGATGGAAGAAACAGACAATGAACGGAGGTACAGTAAAAATCCAATGAATTGCTCATTAGCGTTCGCAATAAATCGTGGCACTCATGAACACTGTAACTTCAGGCTGATTCACTGATCAGTTTCCCAAGTAGTATAGCTTACATTACGATCCCCGAAACCCAGCCTACCGTGTGTCTTGCGCGGCACACTGCAGGCGTTACTGAAAGGTTCCCCAGCTGCAGCAGTTGCTTAGCACCCTTTACTTTTCAGCTGCCTGAACATCACTTGATTCAATTTTACATTTTCGTTTAAGGATAAAGTCTGACCGACACCCGGTCTCATTAAATCAATTCATAAAATGATAATAATAATAATAATAATAATAATAATAATAATAATAATAATAATAATAATAATAATAATAATAATAAGTCCGTTGAACAATTGAGCCTCGACGCATAATTATTTCTTCGTTTCAGCAGGTAAATTGTGAAGCAGCTGTTCGAAGTTCATTTATTATCCCGACCTTTAGCTAATCCACGCTACCATTGACTAAGGGTGAATGGCACCAGAGGGGTACATACGTGGGAATATTTATACCCTTAGGAAATGGTAGCGTGGACTACCGAAAAGTCGGGTACAATAACAAATGAACTTCGGATAGCTGCTTTGTGATTTACCTGCTGAAACGAAGAGACGTTTCCAGTATACGTCAAGTTGAGAAGGTGATTATAATAAGCTCCACGGCATGCATGCTGCCATTACTCTCAGCATGTATGCTTGCAAGAGAGCCTTTTCGAAATAATAATAATAATAATAATAATAATAATAATAATAATAATAATAATAATAACGGGCGCTAAATGGCAGAGTGGTTTAGCTCATCGATGGACCGCTTAAGCAATATTGGGGTTGGTCAGTCATTGGATATGTGACCGCTCTCCTCGGCGTTGATTCCTTGGGGAAAGGATCTTGACCACAATTTCCTCAGTCTACTCAGCTGTAAATGGGTAGTATTCCCTGGTGGGGTGGGGGGTAGGGATTGGGAGGGTAGGGAGACATGACTGTCAGCGCCAGGTTCAGCGCAGCTCAGCGCGTGCCATCAAGCTCGTATTATATATATATATATATATATATATATATATATATATATATATATATATATATATATATATATATATATATATATATATATATATATATATATTAACCAAATACGATCTGAATTATTTATGCTAATGAACCTATCTGAATGATTCTGTCGATTAAGAGTAAACTTTCAGAGGAACACTGACAGGATAGAATAAAGATTGATACCATAAGGGAAATTATGGAAGCTCCATATTTAGATGAGATAATGAAGTAGGGAGGAGATGGCTTGGACTTTGCGCAATAAATACGTGATAGTGTCATTTACGGTTCTCCCTGTAAGTCAGTTCCGATGCACTGTAGGGTGTTACTGCACCTTTCTATTTCATCACTTTTACTACTGTGCTTCCATTCATATTCTCTTTCTTCCACCTTACTTTCCACCCCCTCCTTCTTCCACCTTACTTTCCACCCCCTCCTAACAATTGCTTCATAGTGCAACTGCGAGGTTTTCTTCCTGTCACACCTTTCAAACTTCCTTTACTTTCCATTTCGCTTTCAGTGCTGAATGACCTCGTAGGTCCTAGAGCTTAGCATTTGACGTAAATTTTATATTCAAATTACACACTTGTGGGCCATCAAGCACACTAGTTTAAACTCGCTTGGTTGTGTCTTAGATTATTTTAAGGAAAAGAGTGGTTTTGGTGGCCATGCATCTTTTGTCCGGGCATGGGACCTGCATGAAAGTAAATCTTCAATGGCATAGTGTTTGTGAGGAGTATAATGTAATGGGATGAGGCCAGTTCTCTACATTCGACGGAAGTCAGTTCTGGGTGAATGTATGAGTAAAAGTTAAGTATACCTTAGTTTAACCAGACCACTGAGCTGATTAACAACTCTCCCAGAGAGGGCTGGCCCGAAGGATTAGACTTATTTTAGGTAGCTAAGAACCAGTTGGTTACCTAGCAACGGGACCTATAGCTTATTGTGGAATCCGAACCACATTATAACGAGAAATGAATTTCTGTCACCAGAAATAAATTTCTCTAATTCTTCATTGGCCAGTAGGAGAATCGAACGCGGGCCCAGCAGAGTGCTAGCCGATAACGATACCAACCCGTCCAATGAGGAACTAATGTACGAGTAACGTGGCGAAAACTTCAAAGGACAATCACATGTGATGGCCCGGACAATAGATGCCTCTGTGTACATCAAAAGGCCTCGTTTATAAATCTCCGCCTGGTGATTCATAGGTATCAAATTCTCTCTCTCTCTCTCTCTCTCTCTCTCTCTCTCTCTCTCTCTCTCTCTCTCTCATCATGCAAGGCAAAAAAAAAAATAGTCGACTGGAATATCCTATTCCCATAATGTTCAGTACCGTAGATGTCTAGAATGACATCACAGTCATAAACTGGTTATATGAATTTATCCGCCCTTTGCCCTTATAATGAATTACTCAAAGAAGCTTTACCTTTCCGGTTCATAATTAGAGGAATCATAATTAGAGGAACATACCTGAATCATTGTGGTTCGCTGGTAAGAAAAGGTCACTAACTATAAAGCTGCAAGTTTATGTATGTGTATATTTATATATGTGTATATATATATATATATATTACGTGTATATATATATAATTATATATGTGTGTATATTATATGTATGTATATATACACACATATATACATCTTGTATATATATACAAATATATACATATATAGTGTTTGCGTGTGTATATGTGTGTGTGTGTTTGTGCAGTGTTTTATGCATTCATCAGGAAGAAAAATCGCCTAACGGAGTGTGACTTCATAATAACCCAAGACACAAGTCCCTATTACAATCACCCGCAAACTGCTAAATCAAGAACCCATTTCGAAAAACTTTAATAAGACTTGTCATGTTATATACTTGGGCTGTAGGATCGTCAGCAATCAGTCGAGTCCAACTCCAACTAACACTGCACCAGTCGGCTATTATATTGCTCACTTTCTGAATATTGAGGGGCTACTTGAAGCCCAGGGGCTCTTCCACTCCATCTGTCCAGAGCTTGTTACCTGTTATGCTCCCACGTCGCACCACTTCCGAATTTTATACTTGCAACCAATTTGCACCTTCCATTCTCTCCACATGAGTTAACCGTCTCAAAAACACTGCTCCATCTTTTCATTTACGCAAAAATTTTTCTGTTTCTCCGTATCTCCTTAAATTTCATTATCGTAGTCCGTTTTCCACATTTTATATGTAGGCAATTCATTTTAACAGCTTCATGCCTCTACTCTTTATTTACACTCAGCGTTGATACTAAGTCTATATAACACTTCCAGATAACTTGAAATGACCCTCGTCCCTTCCTTTTATTCTGTAACTCGCCTTCGCTCGCATTCTGCTGTAGGAATCAAACCCTTTCATTCTTCCGCTGTCCAGATCAACATTCATTGCATCGTATTTGTAGGTCAGCTGTTTCCATTCACCCTTGTAAGTTTACTCTTGCATAAATTTACTTTCATCATTCTGCAAACTTCAGCGGTTTCATTATACATTCACAGCTCATTTTCTTATTCCACAACTTTGTACTCACACTTGCCCCAGCTGACTTCGCCCATCAATCCATTCAAAAAAGCCATTGAACACCTTCTCTTGTCACACCACAACAGTCACTCGCCCATCTACATAATCTGATGCACTTTGCTCTGTCAGCATAAAATTTAACTGTCGACCTTTCCCACCATATAGCCTCAGCAGTCACCACATTGCATCGTTACAGTCAATTTATGGCAAGATTTTTCGAGGATCATTTACATGAGATGCAGCTGTTTCATTTCTTTCAAACTCCTGTCACAATTATATGACGATAAAAGTGAACCAACAAACAGCCTGTCTTGCTTATGCTTAAATGGGTCTTTCTCAGTTAAATCTTGCGTCATTCGTCTTTTTCTTACATACACTCATTCATTCATACATACGTCTTAGCTGTTTTGGGATTGGTTGGCGGTCCTTCTCTTTTTTATTGGCAGGTTCATCATTACTTGATGCAGCTGGGTAGTGACCATGTAACAGCAGTCAGCTGTGTTTATGTCTTGGGACGCAAATGTGAATGAGAACGTTTCTGTGAGTTTGTTCGTAAATACTTATGAGTGTCTGAGAGAATGTATATAAATATGCAAATATGCAAACATGTTTGAATATCTGTGTACAATTGTTTCGTTGTACTTACGTGAATCTAGGTCTGCATGTGTGTTTGTTTGTGTATGTGTGGATACGTGTGAATGGACACACAAGGTCTCCGAAAGACTTGAAACACACCGAGAAACTAAAACTTCTCTTCATGAAAGTGAATACGATCTGTTTGGATTTCATTTCTTTTCGTTTGTCTTTCTTTGTTTTAGAAGCTGAGGAATTGGAGGAGCGTCGCGAGAAAAACAGAGATATATTCTTCGCTTTCGTCTTTGCGTAGGAGGTTTTATGACTCTCCCTGAAATACAAGCATCTCGAAATTAACTTTTGTTTTCTCAAGGTTCTGCCTCCTACGAAGAGAGCAGGTTCTTAGTAGTATAGACTTTTCTCTCTAATTATATGTTTTTCATCCGTTATTTTACACATTCGCCTTAGGAGTTACGTTTTCTTAGTTGTGTTCATATAACCAGATAATCAGTTCATTTCTTCACTTATCACTTATTCCTTTATATGGTGTTGCTTATATGTATTAGTAATTTATTCTGTATTAGTTGCGTATTGACATTCTTTGTTGTATATATTGATGTATGTATATATATATATATATATATATATATATATATATATATATATATATATATGTGTATATATATATGTGTACGTATGTATATATATGTGTATGTATATATGTATATATTAAAGATATAGATTTTCCTCTCTCTCTCTCTCTCTCTCTCTCTCTCTCTCTCTCTCTCTCTCTCTCTCTCTCTCTCTCTCTCTCTTTTACGGTATTTGATTTCTCGTCCACTTCTGTAATATTCTTTAGAGCATCGGTGACAAAACGTGTTTTGTTTTGTCAAACCGTTGACACAGAAAGCAAAGTGAAAAAAGAGCTCCCAAAAAGGAAAGAAAAAAAAAAATTACCTCGTCCCAGAAGGATTAGGGAAGCGGGTCACAGGAGACATGTCGGAGGTTCATGGGAACAAAGGAGCAGAGGAGAAGAAACAGTGTTGGAGCTTCAGAAGTTCAAGCAAAAATGCAATGCATTACTCCCCCAATACTATTCTTCTTGCATTTTAATACTTTCTTATCTATTTATTTATATAATATTTTCAATCAGTGGGATCATCTCTTAATGTATTTCACTTTGCTTCCTCGTAAGTCTTCCTAATGAACACCATATTCTTTGGAAGCTTGAATTTCAACTCAATGGCCCCTGTTGGCATTGTGGCGGGATTCCACAACCACACACTCACACTAACAAAAACAACACATACTCGTACACTCATATGAATAGGCTTCATCTACTGAATAATAATAATAATAATAATTATAATAATAATATATAATAATAATGATAATCAACAGACACTTGGTTTTACATCTTCCTCACAGCTACTAAATAGAACCTGATAATATCATGACGACTGGTGGAAGTTGTAATCTCCTGTCCAGCAATAACCAGAACACTTCAGGAAGTGACATCTTTTTATTTCCACTGTAAGGGGGTAGTGCCGTCAGTGCACCTCACGTGGTGCACTGTAGGCATTACTGAGAGGTCTTTGCAGCGTCCCAGCGGCCCGTACGAGCAACGTCTTTCATTCCTTTTACTGTACCTCCGTTCATATTTTCTTCCATTTTACTTTTCACCTCTCCTAACAGTTGTCACATGGTGGAACTGCGAGGGTTTCCTCCCGTTGCACCTTTCAGACCCTCTTACTGTCAATTTCCGTTTCATCGTTGAATGACCTTATAGGTCCCAGCGCTTGGTCTCTGGCCTAAATTCTGTATTCTGTTCTATTTCATATTTCTGTTTCATGTGTGGGTGTGTGTAGTTAAGAGACGAAACCGCCATGTCTGTCCAAAACAGACTCAGCCTTACGTGAAAAAACGGACTTCCCTAAAAAGTGCCTCAGGGGAGCAAGCAAACGTTTCCTTAGGGTGCTCGTTATTGACAACGGACGCCACGCTTCTTCTTTCACGCTCTTCTTCTTGCAGAATATCATAGTCACATTGAGATCATATTCGTTCATTTTTCGTTTTCGATATAAGGGGTAAAAGATTAATTTTGGTCAAGCTGGGTCCAGCAGCAGGAAAATGTTATAAACGGTAAATTCGACCACATTTACTTGAAGGTCTCTTAATACTACGTAACGGTATAGCCTCTGGATAACGAGACATCCTATCTAAAACAGTAAAAATTTATTCGTTACCGCTACGAGTACGAGGCAAGGGTCCCACAACGTCTATGATGACTCGTTGAATGGTTCCGAGACAACAGGGATGGGAAACAACGGTGCTTTTGGAATGAGTTGTTTAGGCTTGCCAACCCGTTGACAGACGTCACAACTGTTCGCGTATTTCTTGACGTCGGCCTTCAATTTAGGCCAAAAATATCCCGCAAGCAATTTTCCCGTCGTCTTGAGCATACCAAAATGCCCTGCCAAGTCATTCTCATGGGCTAACGACATTAAACCTCTCTTGTAATCAAAAGGAACCATTATTTGTTTGACAACTTCAGAATTTTCATTAGTAGTCTCTAAAGGTCTACATACCCCATACAAAATATATTATTAATAATCTTAAATTTAGGCGTTGTCAAATCCGAGATCTCACCTGCCTCAACAGAGATTTGCAAAGTCCTTCTTCTGACCTTTAATTAGCTCCTCAGTAGTCCAGTTCAATTTATCTGTACTAATACCAGTATCCCCTAAAACTACACTACTACTACCGGTCTAAACTACTTACATCTACGCCTGCTGTTGACTCTGCAGCGTCAGCAAGTGCAGACCGACAACGAGTAACTACAGATATTTCGTTTTCGGGACTAATTAATATTGGACAAGATTTACTTTCAATGGCCACATCATTTCCAAGGACTACATCAATATTCTTCACGGGAAACTTTTCCACCACGGCCAACTTAACCGTTTGCCGTAAAAGAAGGACAATCCAAAGCAAAACTCTCAATTGGATAAGACTGCGCAGTATCTGGAAAACCTGACAACAGCACAAATTCTTTATGCTCACCAACAAAACCCCGTGGCAAAGCCTCTCAAGATCAAAGGCTGTGCCGCTGCCGTGCCGCTTAAAATTCTTCCCCTCTTCTTACAGGACCCATCAACCACAGCAACACAGCCAAGAGACATAAAACGAGAAAAAGGCTTCAGGGATTTCACGTCAGACAGTCGTTGGTCGGATGTGTTTGTCGAATTAGAGTCTCGGTCCCTATTTTTTCCTACTCCCACTACAGGCCTAGCATTGCCTTGCTGGGACTTCCGGAAGGCACAACACCTGCTTTTAACATGCCCCCTCTTGTTGCAGATGAAGCACGTTAATGACTTGGCCTTCTCAGGGACATAATTATGAGACTTATTATTATACCTGTTGGGAGAAAATATTTATAAAAGCTTTGTTACTAATTATTATTATTATTATTATTATTATTATTATTATTATTATTATTATTATTATTATTATTATTATTATTATTATTATATTATAATTAATTATAATTATAATTATATAATTTTAATTTTATTTTATTATTTTTATTTTATTTTATTCTATTATTTTATTTTATTATTATTATTATTATTTTATTATTATTATTATAACCAGTATTGTTCCAACCAGTTTTTCCCCAACCAGGCTTCATATTGGAGGACATACCACCCAGCTCATTTGTGTGGAACAGGTAGTGCTAGTACTCAACACTGGCAATAGCCACCTCTTGTAGAGTATCAAGTTTTAATTCCTCCAAATGAACTTTCAACTTGTCTGGCACACACCTTTTGAATTCCTTTACTAATACTAATTCTTTCATTTCCTCAAAGTCGTCAACTTCCCTGGACTTAAACCAATCCTCCGCAGACTGCTTTTTCCCCTCGAGCAAACTCTACGAAGGTTTGATCTTTCTCCCTTTTGCAAATTTCGAAAGCGTTGACGATACGCTTCAGGGACCAACTCGTACACCTTCAGAACGATCGTTTTGACACTGTCATAATCTGAAGACAGATTCTCATGGAGGGCAACGTAAACTTTCTGCGCCCTACCCAGCAGTTTGCTCTGTATGTATAAGAGCAATTCTCTCAAACGGAAAGAAAAATTCCGCAACGTTACACTTCTGGAAATTCGGAACAAATTTAAGTGCCTGCGCCAAATTGATTGTAGGTGTTACTGACCTATCTGGGTTAGGGGAAGGAGCTGAAAGATCTGCATCGCCTTTCTCCCTTCAAACTGCCTCTCATTCTACCTTTCATCAGCCTTAAATTTTTCCTAACTCAATTCTAACGTTGTTAATTCAACTTTACACAATAACTCTACAGGTACTGCTTCCTTAATGTTTCTCTTCACCACGTGATTCTCCTTAATCTGAAGCAACAACAGTTTAACCGGATATTCAATTTCAAAATAATTTGCTACCTGTTCTAACTCAGGCTTACTTAACTCACCCAACCTTTCCTGCCACCCCTCTCCACTCGGGAGCTCATTAATCTCCAACGTAGACATGACGGACACTTCACACACACACACACACACACACACACACACAGTTTGCCAAACCAAAAACCGAGGAGGTGTAAATATTTATCCTACTGAGGACCTTCTCGTGAATGTCCAGAAAGAACTCCGCATGCATAAACATATTTAAAGCGTTTTAGACCACTTCTGAGGAAACGCCCAATTTTGGGTGTTTCATGAACACAAGAAGTGAAAAAGTACTGACAAATCTTACATTTTAGTTGTAATTTTATTGGAAACAGGAAAACAAATTTGCAACAACAAAAGGGGATAATTTGGGATTTTTGGGTTTTTGCTTAACCAAAGGGTGGTGCTGCGCGCCTTATCATTATAAAGATTCTTGGCAGGCTCGTATATACTGGCAGGAAAAATGGCAAAAAATCGCAAACCAAAACCACACAAATAATTTACCTTCATGGGGTCGGTTTGTATAAATCAGCTGCAGACTCGAAGAAGGCGTGAAGACAGTAATGGCTGTGGTGGTAGACAGACTTAAAATAGGCCACAGACAAACAACCCACAAATTGTATGTCCGACGTCCGAACACTCGATTTTGCCTGCAGCCACCGTCTCTCAATATTATTTTGTATGAGCTCCGCTGGAAGGATCAACAAAATTAATACTATGATTTACGGTCAAATGTTGAAATCCTCATTACTCAAACAGTTATAAGCACGCCAACAATCTGAAATTACAGTAGTGCCCGGCTCACTTGATAATGGGAAGTAACGTGGCAGTGGTTCTGTCTTCCACTGGAATCATGAAACACTCTTTTGTTTCCCTACATATACCCCCCAAAGACCCACACACGCCACACGTTATATTTCCTCCTCCCAATTTACTCATCACACGGGGCCACCAATTTTCTTTTTCTGTACAAACAATTCACAATCACTTCCCGACAGAAACACGACCAATCGTTTATTGTATTCAGTTTAAATGCCGCTTTATAAGAAAACAAAAGTAAAACTTTATAACCGTTTTAAAATCTAAATGAGATTTTTCAAACCACGGTGTGAAATATTTATCACATCGAAAACTCCGGTCAGCAATGTTCAACCGGCACAAGTGATTACAAGTTGGACAAACCTTACTTTTAAAATAAGACAATGATCCTGACAATACTGTGGTAACTTGTCTGTATTGCCACTGTATATTGACCAAAATTGGCCATAGCCAACGTAACAATCAGGACACGAAATGGGTAAATCCCTGCTATCCAGAACAGCGACACCGCTCGTAGAAGGCACAGCTTCAGCCATTACAACAGACCAAATCGAAATCAGACTGAAGTAACTGAAAAAGAATCGCTGGAACGCCGGGATATATATTACTCCGCCGAAACAAAGCGTTGTAATTGGGTAGTATAATCACGTGACGACAAGACAAAGTTGATTGGAAGAGGTACCTATTCATTACTTACTAAATTTTCTTGAGAAAAACGTGAAAAAAGCAAAGATTAATGTAAAATCAAGAACGTATAATAAATATTTAGTAGGTAAAAATACACTTTCTAACGAAATCCCCCAACCGATTTGCAAGAATCGAAAATCATTCGATGGGAACTAGTTTTCCTGAAACATTACACTCTTTCTGAGAAACATTACAGTAAAAACCTCATTTTCGACTAACTCCAGTAAGTCCACAAGTGCTACTGGATGTAAACAAACGACTTAGAAAATTTTCGAGGATGCCGATTAGATAATCATTAATATCTCAGATATGGTGAATCTCCACAAAAAGTGCTCAGGGACAAAGTTTTATTATTTTATATTGTGAGTGTGACCTATTTTCTTATATCTCAGGGTTGTTCTGGACATTGACCCTTCTCTCCCCCAAGAAGCAAACTTGCACTCACACAAATGGATACGCAGGATCGTGTTGTCCTATCAACAGCGGTCGCCAGTTTGTAACGGGTTCGTTTAACCATTATCAAAAACACTTATTTACCTCTCTAAGTATTCATATAATCTCGATATGAAGTCCACAATAGGGTGGAATCATACCAAAACTCAGTATACAAAGTGCAAGGATGAATTCAAGGGGTGGAGTAAACAAACACCACGAAAAACCATAAATTTAATACAAAAATAACCGGCTAGAAATAACACCTCTTGAATACATGAAATAAATGAACCACGATCACACTTAATAATAACTAAAAATACACACATACTAAATTAAGATACAAAAATAAACACACTCAAACCAAAATAAGGGGTCCAGAAAGGATGAGGGAATCGTACAGAAAGAATATCCTAACGAGTTGCAAGTCAACTTTCATAAAACCGAACTTGTCACTAATGAGCTTCTTGATAAATAAATGTTTAATATTCTCCGTGAAGAATACGGAAATCCTCCAGACGAGGATTACAACAGGTGGTTAACTAACTCGGGCCCAGTCGAGCAGACACAACAGAACCACAGCCGTCATCAGTAAAATTGAAAGGCATGAAAACCTTGCCATGGGATAGCGAGACCCTCCGGGCTTTATAACTGAAGCAGAGGTGGTGCGGTGAATTCGAAAGGACCTCCAGATAGGTAATGCAGAGCGGTCTTCTAATTTGAAGATAGCGGTAATTCAGTATAAATCCTCAAGTTCTGAAGATAAGGGAAATTCACCAGCAGAGGCTGCAACCACCAAGAAGCAAGTCACGGTAATACTCTTCATCCAAGAAGCAAGGCAGAAAAGTTCCGTATAGGAAAAGGTCCAGAGATCAACAACATGTTTCTCCGAACAGAAGCTGCGAAGTCACCCCCGTAAACCACAGGGGAGGGACCACACACACACACAACTTCCTTGAAAAGTAAAGGCAAGCGTTAATAACAAGCGTTAATAACAATTGTTATACTCAAGAGGAGGTCGGTCGACAAGTGAAACTTACAAAAACTAGGTTTAACAAATTAAATAAGAAGTAAATTTAATAATAATACTTAATGGAAAAGGATCGCCTACTGACAGTACATACACACGCATACACACACATATAATATATATATATATATATATATATATATATATATATATATATATATATATATATATATATATAATATATATATATATATATATATATATATATAAATTTGGGTGTGTAGTGTTTTAAGCATTAATCAGTTGGAAAAATCGCCTAACGGAGTGTGATTTCAAAATAATCCAAGACACGTCCCTATTACAGTCACCCGCAAACTGCTAAATCAAGAACCCGCTGCGAAAAACTTATTAAGACTTGACATTTTAAATACTTCGGCTGAAGGATCGTCAGCAATCAGTCGAGTCCAGCTCTAACTAACACTGCACCAGTCGGCTATTATATTGCTCACTTTCTGAATATTGAGGGACTACTCGAAGCCCCGAGGCTCTTCCACTCCATCTGTCCAGAGCTTGTTACCTCTTATGCTCCCACATCGCACCACTTCCGAATTTTATACTTGCAACCAGTTTGCGCCTTCCATTCTCTCCACATGAGTTAACCATCTCAAAAACACTGCTCCATCTTTTCATTTACGCAAAACCTTTTCTGTTTCTTCGTATCTTCTTAAATTATATTATTATAGTCCGTTTTCCACATTAACTGCTTCATGCCTCTACTCTTTATTTACACTCACCGTTAATACAAAATTTATATAACTCTTCCAAATATCTTGAAATTACCTGACTTCTATTCTGTAACTCACCTTCGCTCTCATCCTGCTGTAGGAATCAAACCCTTTCATTCTTCCGCTGTCCAGATCAACATTCATTGCATCGTATTTGTAGGTCACCTGTTTCCATTCACCCTTGTAAGTTTACTCTTGCATGAATTTACTTTCAGCATTCTGCAAGGTTTCATTGTGCATTCACAGCTCATTTTCTTATTCCACAACTTTGTACCCACACTTGTCCCAGCTGACTTCGCCCATCCCTCCATTCAAAAGCCATTGAGCACCTTCTCTTGTCACACCAAACAAGTCACTCGCCCGTCTACATAATCTGATGCACTTTTCGCTGCCATAATAAAACTTAACTCTGGACACCATATAGCCACAGCAGTCATCACATTGCATCTTTACAGTCAATTTATGGCAAGATTTTTCGAGGATCAATTACATGAGACGCAGCTGTTTCCTTTCTTTCAAACTCTTGGCACAATTATATGACGATAAAAGTGAACCAACAAACAGTCTGTCTTGTTTATGATTAAATGGGTCTTTCTCAGTTAAATCTTGCGTCATTCGTCTTTTTCTTACATACACTCATTCATTCATACATACAGCTTAGCTGTTTTGGGATTGGTTGGCGGTCCTTCTCTTTTTTATTGGCAGGTTCATCATTACTTATTCAACTGGTTAGTGACCATGTAACAGCAGTCAGCTGCGTTTATGTCTGTGGGACGCAAATGTGGATGAGAAAGTTTCTGAGCTTGCTCGTAAATGCTTATGAGTGTCTTCGTGAATGTGTATAAATATGCAAGTATGCAAACGTGTTTAAATATGTGTAAAATTGTTTCGTTGTACTTCCGTGAGTCTAGGTCTGCATGTGCGCGTGTGTGTGTATGTGTGGATACGTGTGAATGGACACACAAGGTCTCCAAAAGACTTTGAACACACCGAGAAACTAAAACTTCTTTTCATGAAAGTGAATACGATCTGTCTGGATTTCTTTTCTTTTCGTTTGTCTTTCTTTTAGAAGCTGAGGAATTGGAGGAGCGTCGCGGGAAAAGCAGAGATATATTTTCTTCTTTCGTCTTTGCGTAGGAGGTCTTATGACTCTCTCTGAAATATCAGCTTCCCGAAATTAACTTTTGTTTTCTCAAGGTTCTCCCGCCTACGAAGAGCGCAGGTTCTTTGGGGGATAAACTTTTCTCTCTAATTATCTGTTTGCAACAGTTCAGCCATTGTTTTGCTCATTCGCTTTAGGAGTTGTTTTCCTAATTGTATATATACGACCAGTAAATCATTTCATTTCTTCCTTATCATATATCCCTTTATGTTTTGTTGCTTATGTATAGTAATAATTTATTCTATTTAGTTACGTATTCACATGTTTTGCTGTGTAATGATGGGGATATTATATATATATATTATACTGTATATATACTGTATATAATATATATATATATATATATATATATATATATATATATATATATATATACATATACATATATGTATATGTATATATATAAATTATATATATATATATATTTTTCTTTTCCTCACTCTCTCTCTCTTACGGATGGCTTATTTGATGTTTCGTCCACTTCTGTATTCTGAGGAGCATCGGTGACGAAACGTGTTTTGTTTTCTCAAACCGCTTATTGTCTTCACACAAAGCAAAGTGAAAATGAGCCCCAAAAAAAAAAAAAATTGTACCTCATTCCAGAAGGATTAGGTAAACGGGTCACAGGGGACGTGTCCGAGGTTCTTGGGAACAAAGGAGCAGAGGAGAAGAAACATCGTTGGAACTTCAGAAGTTCAAGCGAAAGTGCAATGCATTACTACCCTAGTACTATTCTTCTTGCATTTTAATACTTTTTTTTATCCATCTATGTATTTGTTAATTTTTTTTATTTTGATAAGTGGGATCTCTTCTATCTCTATTTCACTTTCCTTCCTCTTAATTCTTCCTAATGAAGACCGTATGCTTTGGAAGCTTGAATTTCAAGTCAGTGGCCCCTTTAGTGGGCTTGTTCCATATGAATAGGGTTCTTATCTGAATAATAATAATAATAATAATAATAATAATAATAATAATAATAATAATAACTAATAAAAGTAGGTAATAAACCCTCTTTTATACAAGTGTTGTTAAAAGTGAGATCTGCATCAGCGGCATTCAGTTTGTATAGAGTTTTCTGTATTTTTCTAATAACTGATTTTTCTAGGTTACTGCATTCTGCCAGCAACCCGCCGATATTGGTCGTACTTGGGAAGAAAGCGGGTTGCAAAATTGAATAGTTTATTTCCGATGAACACAGTATATGAGTGACAGGGTACTGAAATCAGGAGTTCATCTTTCGTAGAGTTGTCCTTCAGGAAAACGTCTTCTTTTGAGTTGTCCTTCAGGAGAGTCTTTCTCGGTGTTAATCGAGGCCACTTTTAGCTCAGGCTCCACTGAGCATGGTCACGCCAAAAGACGGGAGTAGACTGACTTTCGATGCGAGTCTTGCAGACTCTTGCTCTTTTATACGAGAAGGTCGGGTTGGGTTCAAATTCAGCTGCCCGCTGATTGGCTCAGGAGAAAACATCCTCGCTGCTTATTGGCTGGCGAGATTTTTTCGCAAGCCAAAAATTTATCGCTGATGGTTTCTCAGTTGCAGCCTTGCTGAGCGGCGGAGCTGGTGTGTGATGTCATTTTCTGGTATTTCACGGCTAATATTCTGATTGGGCGCCGTGCAGCTCACAGAATCCCGACTTTATTGTGATTTTCACGTTCGGGATTGTCGTTTCTCGCGGTGTCTGGCGCCAGTCTGTCAGCTACAGAAGTAATAGGCCGCCTAATGCTGGTAGGCAGGAGGAATACCTCTTGAGTGGTATATAATAAGGGCTTCTGCTGTATTAAGGCTTTTCCGATTACTTCTATATTATTCCCCACTATTTCATTTCTTGTAATGCTAGCATTGTGGGCATCTCTCATATGGATTCTTACGGCATGACAGGAGATTCTCTTCGCCAGTTTCATGGTGGTCATACCGATGTAGGCGCTGGGATTTCCACGGACTGGGCATTTGAATCGGTATACCACATTCGTCTGTTTAAAAGGATCTCTCGTAGTGTGGCTGGGTTGTTTTTCATTAATTAGGTTTCTCGTGCGGCTGTTTTGATAGTGTATGACGAGGTCAAGCCGCGTGTCGATACCGGTAGTGAAGACGTTGTATGAGATGATCTTGATGGCACGTTCGTCTTCCTGGTATTTCGAGCGCATCCTCGCCTTCTAGAAAAGTCGAAGACTTCTTTGCGGGTCGGGCTGCAGTTGCTCGCGGTCGCTCTACCACCAATCCATTGCAAGACGCATTTCTTTGTTGACTTGCCTGTTAGAATGCCCATTATTTATGAGTACTTGGGAGATGCTGTCTAACTCTTGGTGCGTGCCCTGCCAAGATGAACAGTGCGTTAAAGCCCTGCTTACGAAGGCTTTGATGGTCGTGTTCTTGTATCTTGAGGGGCACTCACCATCTCCGTTAAGGCAGATGCCGAGATTCGTCGTTTTCTCGTAAACGGAGGTCTCAGGCCGCCGTCGCGTCGGCAAACAAGGCCGACGACGCCCTGAGGACCTCCGTTTACACGAAAAAGATGATCTTGGCCTCTGCCTTAACGGAGATAGTGAGTGCAGAGCAGAAACCAACCTTCTCCCTCTCCCTTCCAGAGCTGATCAAAGAAACGCCCTCACCAGTGTCAAAACCTTGAAAAGCGGTAGGGATTGCCCTTTGAGGAACGAAATAACTAGAATCCTAAACTTGAAGGAGGAACTCAGTCCTCCCAGGAATTATATGGGGGAACCTCCTCGCCACTCTGGGAAGATTTTTAGATATTAGCCTTTACCTTTTGCTGTATTATTAATGATATCATAATTACTATTATTTTTTTTAATATTATTATTATTAAGGCTTTCATTTGTGAGTCCTTGATTTTGTACAGATGCGAGTTATATTTTTATTATTATTGTTATTTCTTATAACTTTGTTATTAAACAGCAGTTATTATTATTATTATTATTATTATTATTATTATTATTATTACTTTTATTTATTATTATAAACTTAGACCCGTAAAGGACTTACATTCCTATTACAGTATCAAAACCAAAATTTAATATATTAAACAATCTAAAATAAGAATCTAAGCATATAAGAAAATACACAAACATAAAAATTCACAAAAAAAGTTTAAAACAATTACGCTCGATATAAAGCAGTTTTCTTAAACTGGACTAAAACTTAAATCTGTAACTTTAACTCTTCAGTAAAATTAGTTTTTAAAAATGATTCTGAAATTATTGTAGCTTAAAGAAATCATATTTTTAAAACTTTCTCAAATTGGACTAAAAATTTATTCAGCTATTCTTAACGCATCAGTAAAATTTGTTTTAAAAATGATTTTAAAATTAACTGAAATTATATTTTTAAAATAATTTTCTTAAGAATAATAGATATTAAATCTGCTACTCTTAACTCTTCCATAGAGTTTATCTTAAATCCACAAAAAAAGTTTAAAACAATCACGATCGGTTTAAAGCAGTTTTCTTAAACTGGACTAAAACTTAAATCTGCTAACCTTAACTCTTCAGTAAAATTAGTTTTTAAAAATGATTCTGAAATTATTGTAGCTTAAAGAAATTATATTTTAAAACAACTTTCTTAAACTGGACTAAAAATTTATTCAGCTATTCTTAACTCTTCAGTAAAATTTGTTTTTAAAAATGATTTTAAAATTGTAACTTAAAGAAATTATATTTTTAAAATAATTTTCTTAAGAATGATAGATATTAAATCTGCTACTCTTGACTCTTCCGTAGAGTTTGACTTAAAAAGAACTCTGAAATTATTATAACTTAAAGAAATTGTGTATTTTAAGCAATTTTCTTTTGCTGGATAAAAATTTATTCCTTTAATCTTAACCCTTTAGTAGAATTTGTTTTTACAAAGGATTTTGAAAGTATTATAACAAAGATTTTTCATTTTTCTAAACAATATAGGATAGAGCATTGCTAACCTTAACTCTTCAGTAAACTTCGCTTTAAAATGATTTTGAATATTATAACTAAAAGAAATATCAAGTTTCTCTTAAACAATATAGAAGCGTAGATAATTGTAGAGATCTTATTAGCTACTATCTGGGTCTAGAGCTGACAGCTCTAGATTTTATGTTTGTGTCTGTTTCTCTGTCTGTTCTCAAGTATGTTCATCTCTGTCTGTCTGTCTGTTTTCAAAGTGAGTTTGAGTTTTCTGTAAACGAAAACTACTGAGATGGCTTTGTTTGTCCGTCCGCACTTTTTTCTGTCCGCCCTCAGATCTTAAAAAACTATTGAGGCTAGAGTGCTGCAAATTGGTATGTTGATCATCCACCCTCCAATCATCAAGCATACCAAATTGCATCCCTCTAGCCTCAGTAGTTTTTATTTGATTTAAGGTTAATTTTAGCCATGATCGTGCGTCTAGCACCGCTATAGATGCCAGCAACATAGGCCACCAAGTTTCATAGGCCGCGGCTGCGAGTTTCATGATCCGTGGCGGAGAGTTTCATACAGCCTTATACGTTGTACAGAAAGTAATACAAAAATATTTCTCTTTGAATGCCCTCCGTCAAAGAGGGCCTTCTTCGTAAAGTAATAATAATAATAATAATAATAATAATAATAATAATAATAATAATAATAATAATAATAATACAGAAACACTCTTCTGAATGCCCTTCCTCAAAGAGGGCCTTCTTCCAAAAATAAGTAATAGTAATAATGATTATTATAATAATATATCCAGAGATTCAAGGCGATAATCTAGTCAAAACTCAACGTCGGAAACATGATGAAATCCATAAACACTTGGGCAGCACCAGTAATCAGGTACAGCGCGGTAGTAGTGAAGTGAACGAAGGCTAAACCCGCAGCATAGATCAGAAAACTAGGAAACACCTGATAATACACAAAGCACTGCACCCAAGAGCAAATACAGACAGACTATACATAATAACAGGAAAGGAAGGAGGGAGAGGTTTACCAAGCATAGAAAGGTTTATAAGCATAGAGGACTGGCGAATGGCTACAGAGGGGAGAACTCAAGAAGGAGACAGAGGGAATGCTAACGTCGGCAAAAGATCAGGCCCGAAGAACCAGGTATGTCCAAAGTACAATAGATGGAATATAACATCTCGCCCACATGCAGGAAGTGCAAATGAAAAACGAGACCATAAACCACATAGCTAGCGAATGTCCGGCGCTTGCACAGAACCAGTATAAAAAGAGGCATGATTCAGTAGCAAAAGCCCTCCACTGGAGCCTGTGCCGGAAACACCAGCTAGTTTGCAGTAATAAGTGGTACGAACACCAACCTGAGCGAGTGATAGAAAACGATCAGGCAAAGAACCTCTGGGACTATGTATTCAGAACAGATAGGGTGATACGTGCCAGTAGACCAGACTTGAAGCTGATTGGCAAAATCAAGAAGAAAGTATCACTGATTGATGTCGCAGTACCATGGGACACCAGAGTAGATGAAAAAGAAAGAAAGAGAAAAAACTTATAAGCATCAAGACCTGAAAAAAAAATAAGAAGGATATGGGACATGCCAGTGGAAATTGTACCCGCAATCACAGGAACACTAGACACGATCCCAAGATCCCTGAAAAGGAACCTGGAAAAACTAGATGCCGAATTAGCTCGAGGACTCATGCAGAAGAGCGTGCTATATGAAACAGCGCACATAGTGAGAAAAGTGATGGACTCCTAAGGAGGCAGGATGCAACGCGGAATCCCATACTATAAAAACCACCCAGTCTAGAATAGGATGACAGAAATAGACAAAATAATAATAATAATAATAATAATAATAATAATAATAATAATAAGTAACCCCGTTGGGGGTAGTGCCGTCAGTGCACCTCATGCGGTGCACTGTGGGCATTACTTGAGTTCTTTGCAGCGTGCATTCGGCCCCTAGCTGTAACCCCTTTCCTTCCTTGTACTGTACCTCCGTTCATATTCTCTTCCACCTTACTTTCCACCCTTTCCTAACAATTGATTCATAGTGCTACTGCGAGTTTTTCCTCCTGTTACACCTTTCGAACCTTTTACTGTCAGTTTCAGTTTCAGCGCTGAATAACCACATAGGTCCCAGAGCTTGGCCTTTGGCCTAAATTCTGTATTCAAAACAACAACAACGTTGTCTCCTTGGTCCACCTCCTGTTCTTCTTCTTCTTCTTCTTCCTTCTACATTACCGTTAACCTCATTATCCCAGAAAGGGAAGAGGCTTCATTGCTTTGGTCCCCGTCTCCTTAATAGGGAGCTATATTGGAAAATATCCCGGACGGCGTTACTCATTAAAATGATAAGTTGGTGATGAAAGTCAGTTGGTAGGCTTGTTTTTTTTTTAGAAGTTACGGGGGCGACAATTATGGACAGAAAATTGGTAGTTAGGATGGAGGTGTGGAATATGCCTGTTTTTTTTTTTTATGTTTGGTACATTTTGTCTCTCATATGCGTCAGATTTACATAATTCAGAAAAAAAATATTTTTTTTATTATGTAAATTTGTGCCATATGTAAATATATTTTTAAAGATTATTTTTCACAAACAAAACCGTACAAACAACTTCAGTTGCATTAACTTACATTTAAATAATCTTATATATGTCTGCACATGATGTGCTAGATTTAGGTTCAAGTTTGTGTAACGTTTACATTAATATAATATATATATATATATATTTAAATATATATATATATGTGTATATATATATATATACTGTATATATATACATAATATATATATATATTATATATATTATATATATGTGTGTGTTGAAATACTGTGTATGTATTTATATATATATATATATATTGTTGATCCATATATTATATATATATGTTATATTTTGTTTTTTTGGCTGATGAGTTATTTACTGGACTGACGTAATTTATAAGGCCCTGCTTTGCCTGTACGTATCGTAACCTGTCAATTGAAAAATTAACCTTTAAAGAAGCTGTTATAAATGAAATAAGGTCACCAGTCGAGGAGAACCCTCGACACAAAGAATATACAGTAACTAGGACTTTACATTAACCGTCGCCCAGTTTCGGACACAGCCAATTCTGTATTCGTTCAATATGGTTTTAAAACACAACGGGCTCTTCCGAACAATGGATTTGAGACACAAGGCTGCATAAAGAATGTAAAATGACTTGCTTAACCATCACTAATTCCTAGTTAATTCACTGGAATAGTTGAATGTCGCTAAAACAATATAAATTCGGCTTAATCTAGACTTTGTAAAAGCAAGTTGTTGCTTGGTTATTTCTATGGTGGCGGAAGAATGAAACGAGAAACTGGAAATGGCAGGGAAAGAGGACTTAGTTGACGTTTAGAACAAACTCAGACTTACCTTGGACAACTAGTTGTTGCGCAATCCGAACGGACGATTAGTTAGGGATTAATTTCTACTTGACCAGTAACATAAGACTATAGACAAACTCTTGATCAGCCGTCGCCGCGGAATTGAACTCGTCCATCACGGAAGCCTGAAGCTCTCTGTGTGGCCCGACCTCGCTGGGTCAGATACAGAATCGGCGTTCATGCCCTCAGGGTCTGAAATTTTGTCAAAACATCCGCCGACAGAGTACAGAGAAACAAAGTAGCTTAGGGCCACATATCATAAGGTTAACTGAAGAAACTTTAAATGGGGTTAAGTCCCTAATGCTACCTATCCACTCCATTGAACAGACGTTAATTTTGAATTTTGCCTATTTATAACTCGGCTGAGATTCCATCTTTTCCTGCCTTGGTCAGTCTGATATTACTACAAATAAATGCATCGAGGGCGAACAGCAGAAATATTTATAAAAATATATATATATATATGTGTGTGTGTGTATATACATATACATACATAAATATATTTATATATATATATATATATATATATATATATATATATATATATATATATATATATATATATATATATATATATATATATATAATTTCCTTAAAATACTGTCGAATTTATTTCTTTAATACTCCCCACATCTTGATTTAATCCAGAATTACTACTTTTAATATCTTGTTCAATAATTTTTTTCCTTAAAATATCTCGAATTTATTTCTTTATATCCTCCCCCCACACTTGTTGATCCAGAATTGCTACTTTCACCGTGTTCAGCCGTTTTTTTCTCACTAATTCATCGATCAGTCGATAGGTGTCACCCATTCCGCTTTTCCTGTACGTATCTTCAGGATACAGAAAACTTACTTTAATTTAAACTCATATTGATTTTAAAGATACGCATATTTACAAATGTTTGTCTTTGTTTAATTATTCTCTCTCATGGCCCTCCTCTCAATCTCAGAATCTCTGTTCTCTCTCTCAAACATCTGTTGTCTGTCATAATTACAAAATGGTCTGTCGTAAAAATCGATGGGGAAAATGTAGTTCGCAAACTTTCATTGCATCCAGTTTTAACGAACTCTAACAAAAATTTCTAACTATGATGTTATATTGGCAGCGTTTAATGGAAAAATAAAATGTAATTCTGAATTTTAATTTTTATTTCTACGAAAATTTTATTCCTTTTTCTTTGGAACGGCTTAGAAACGAGCAGAATTTATTTAGCTATACGTTTATATAGCATGTTAGTTATACAGTTTTTTCTTTTAAATTTAAATTCAAAATCCACGAATGACCTGAGAAAACAGTTCTAGGTGCTGCAAGGCATTTCGACTTATCGTCCTTTACTGATTTATCAGACTGGTTAAGAAATATAAAAATAATTTTTTGAAAGAAAGCTCATAGTCCCAGCGCTCCATTGTTTCAGGACTACAGTGGATTTTGTCTTTAACCCACGCATCGAGCCCAAAATATATTCATCACATGCCATATTTTTCGTGATTCAGTTAACATATATATAATATATATATATATATATATATATATATATATATATATATACGTTTATATATATATTATATATATATATATATATGTGTATGTATATATGTATATATATATATATATATATATATGTGTGTGTATGTGTGTGTCTGTGTGTATGTGTATGTATGTATGTATATATATACACACACACACACCATTTAATTCACTTTGGTTAGGAATAACTTACAACCAAAGGGAATTATAAAGTACTTTGTCTCCACCCCCCGACAGGATTCAAACCTGAGCCTTTGTTTAAGAAGTAACAATAGCCACTTCCCTTTCAGGATTCGAACTTGCGCCTTTGGCTTAGAAACAGCGATAGCCGAGTGGTCAGAGTTGAAGATTATCCTTGTTTTCAAACCAGAAGGTTCAGGTTCGAACCTTGGCCGGGGACGAAGCGCTTATCAGTTTTAATTCTCGTATAATTCTCAGTTATAATTGTTATATAATTCTGTTATAATTTTCTTATGGGAAAATCACTGTGAAACGATATTTGTTGCCTACTTAGAATGACAGCACTGATAATGAAACAATCATTGAGTGCTCTCAAGTAATCCGTCTCCGTAGGGGGTTAGTGTCGTCAGTGCAACTCATGCGGTGCACTGCAGGCATTACTTAAGGTTCTTCGCAGTGTCCCTTCGGCCCCTAGCTGCAACCCCTGTCGTTTCTTTTACTTTATCTCCTTTCATATTCTCTTTCTTTTATTTTCCACCCTCTCCTAACACTTGATTCATAGTGCAAAAAAGTTAAGTATATCTTAGTTTAACCAGACCACTGAGCTGATTAACAGCTCTCCTATGGCTGGCCCGAAGGATTAGATTTATTTTTACGTGGCTAAGAACCAATTGGTTACCTAGCAACGGGACCTACAGCTTATTGTAGAATCCGAACCACATTATAGCGAGAAATGAATTTCTATCACCAGAAACAAATTCCTCTTGTTCTTCACTGGCCGGTGATTCATAGTGCAACTGCGAGGTTTTCCTCCTGTTACACCTTTCAAACCTTTAGCTGTCAATTTCCGTTTCAGCGCTGAATGACCTCATAGGTCCCAGTGCTTGGCCTTTGGCCTAGATTCTGTATTCAATTCAGTTAAAGTAATCCTTGTCTTAGCATTAAGTACAAACGAACACGAAAAGCAGTATCGCAAATTCTAATTTTTACCTGGGAATTTCCCATTATGGTCTTGTCGTTTCTTCCTGCCTGTATTGTCAACGAAACGGAGAGTTCTTAAACGAGGTTAACTGCCAAGGGGTTCTGCTGACACGGGCGAGTTCTATAAGCTCTGTTAACTTTTATGACTCAAATTAACCCAGATCGAGAATTGATAAGAGTCTTGGCCTCCTCCCAGTTGATAATAGCGCTTATTTAATTATTATTCTCATCATGGAAAATTCGCTCGAGGTGTAGAATGTGGATTGTGGAGTGTTGTTGTGGCTGCATCACCAGAGTTTGATCATGAGAATTTACTGGTATACGTATAAATTTATCTCTCTCTCTCTCTCTCTCTCTCTCTCTCTCTCTCTCTCTCTCTCTCTCTCTCTCTATATATATATATATATATATATATATATATATATATATATATATATATACATATATATACACACTCACACACACACACACATATATATATATATATATATATATATATATATATATATATATATATATATATATATATATATATAAACCAGTAAATATACTGTAAATGGGATAGTGTACGGTTTTATGTTAAGAGAATATTCTCAGACAAAATAGCATGTACTGTATAAGTTAGATTTATCTTTAACAAAGTAAATGGGATTGAGAAAATTCTTTAGTAAAATAACATGAATAAAGTGGATTTATTTATAAGAAGGTAAATAGAAAAGTAAAACAAAGCAAGAATAACACCGTTTCTAGATTAAAAAAAAAGATTAATTTTTACAGTACATATGGAAAAACCAAAGGGGATATTGTAAGAGACGGACAACTTGGGGGAGCGGAATGCGTTCTGTGGGTGTTCCTTCTGGTACCAGAAGTGATATTAAGCCTTATTCACCTCAGCAACAATTAAGGTCCAGCAACATTTTGTGCTTTCAACAGCATTCCTAACTCAATGATCTTGTTGTAGCTCTGCAGCAGGCACGAAGAAATTCATCAGCAGCTTTAATAATATGAATTTGTTCATCCACTGGGGTATCATACTGTAGACGCCAGATCCTTGGAGGGGGACCTCAGCGTAGGTCTAGTGATGCTTTTATCCTGGGCAGTACCTGGTTCCCAACTCAGACTGGCAAAGATGAATTTTTATGGCTCCTATTGGACTTAGCTTGGGAGGTGACGGACTCCCTTTAAAGGTTTATAATAACCTTAAGGACGGCTGTTGCTTCCAAAAGGTCAGTCATGTCTTTGAGACAAAGAACTAAACTGCTTTGCTATCCAGCATTTGTGTGCATTTTGATGACAGCGTCCTGAGATTCCTTTAGGATTTAGTAACCATGCGACTAAGTGTCGACATGGTCAAACACGAGAGGTATGTAACCGAAGGTTTTATTGACTCTCACCACCTTTACAGAAAAACGCCTTGTGTCCAGACTTGTCATCTAAATGTACACAACTTTGTAAGACAAAGCTTGTCATGCTGTTCAGTCATTTAGTTATAAGCATATCCTTCATATTCCACTTAGAAAAATTCTTTAAAAAAATTATGCCATTATTAATTTGCTTATTACAGGTAGGGGCCAAGGATTATATGTGTGGAGACTTCAGCATATGGAATCGAGTTGTGGGAATGTGTCTTAGGATTAATGGAAAATGGCATCCAAGAGATTTTAGGCAGTCCTGTGAAGAACAGGCGTTTGTCAAACGTGAGCAACAGGCAATTGATAGGCGTTGTGAAAGTCATATACAGATGGGAAATAGTCATTATATAGACAAAAAGGGAGAAGAGTATGCGAAGGAAAAAATAAAATGGGCAAGGCATGGGTGCTGCCCTAAAAAATATGTATAATATAAATATATATATCACATATACGCATAACTTCTTGATATCCTCTTACGTTTCTGGATACATTTGTTAATACAGTCTTATTATTATTATTATTATTATTATTATTATTATTATTATTATTATTATTATTATTATTATTATTATTATTATTATTTCAGTATTTGAAATCTATTTACATGACTTAAAATTCAAGCTTCCAAAGAATGTTGGTTTTACCCTCCCACCGCAAGCCCCACTCTGCAGCAGTAACTGATCAAGATACAGAACCAGTGATTTTTCATCGACCTGGTGGGGACGCGAACCCGCAGCATCTGAGTGGCATTCCATTACACTAACCACTATACCAGTGGACCAGCTAAAAGTTAAATGAAGAAACCTTTAACATCTACAGGTATTGCAGAATTCGAGCCAGCTTTGATGTCACACTGAGGTTATCCTTGCCCAGCCGAGTGGTTAAGGGTAGACTCATTCTAAAATAATTGTGGGTTCGAATCCTGCCGCCGACGTCCATTGCTTCAATTTTTTTTTGTATAAGGCTTAGAAGGAAGAAGTTTATCCAGAAACTGACTAAAACTAAATTATATAATATATATATATATATATATATATATGCACACACACACACACATATATATATATATGCATATATATATATATATATATATATATATATATATATATATATATATAGATATATACATATATATATATATATATATATATATATATATATATATATATTTATATTTATACATATGTATGTGTATGTATATATATATATATATATATATATATATATATATATATATATATATATTTATACATATTTATATGTATACATATGTGTATGTGTGTGTGTGTGTATAAATCCTGGGAGATGAGAACTTGAAATGTCCCACGTATAGAATAACACTGGTAGGATGATGCAGTGAATATTATCCAGGAAGCAAAAAGCAAGGAATACAGGTAACATGAGAAGAATATTAATGAAAAAGGAGAAGAGCGTGGGATGGGTGAACGGATATAGCATAATTGGAGCCACGTGCAGTTACGAAGCACTAAGAAGCGTCCTCTTCCAAAACGGATTACCGAGCAAAATTCATTTTAGCCACGCTAATCCACGGGGAAACCTTTATTGTTATTGTTTCCCAGAATCCCTTTTCCGTTCGTCTCTCAGATTAAAATGCGATGGAATATTGGGAGAATTGTTACGTACGAAAGCCAGTGGAACTTGTTGAAGGTACTTACGGACATTTTCCTTCAGTAACCTTCACATAACCCTTCTCTTAAACGCTGTGAATGGAAAGTAGTGATAGCAATTAAACGTTTTCTGTGAGTGTCAAAAGTATAACAAGCAGAGACTGTCAAGCTTTGGAAATAAATCCATCAGTGAAATTTTCTCAGAAACTTCAACAATTGCAATTAATCCAATTATAAAGTTTTTGGAAAATCGTAACTTAACTGGTAAAATAAAAAAGAAATATAAGTCCAAACAAATCCTTAGGACCAGCCGTGTGAGAGCTGATAATCAGCTCAGTGTTCTGGTAAAACTGTCTTAATAATAACAATAATCTAGAGCAGTGGTTCTCAACGTGGGGGACCGCCCTACCTTAGGGGTGGCGTCAGCAATTCTCTCAACAAGAGTCGCTAAGAAGCAGCGTCAAGTATCTCGCTAATTCATTCCTAAAAGAATAAAAACACCCTTTCTTTTTTTTCTTTTTGTTTGCCTTTCAATCTGGGAGGGAACTTTACTCGTAGATGCAAGGGGCCCGTGGAGGGAAGGACCACCTCTTACAGGGGGCGTGGTAATAAAAAGGTTAAGAATCACTGGTCTAGAGTTCCTGATGTTAACCTCTGAGGTGGTCAGTGTCTGGAGTGTCAACAAGCCTTTAGATATACATGTCATGAGGACTGGTGATTCTTTTCCCAAAGCATTTTACTACCGGATTCATTTGTTAGAAGTCACAGGTCACTTCGTTTGCTAAAAATTTCGCATTTTTATCCCCCACTGAAAATTTCTTATAGTTGAAGGTCCTTGGTCCTCAGAACTTCATACAGTACTATGATTTTTGTATTTCTTTGTATTTTTTCTAACGTGCAAGTAAGTTGAAAGATCAGCGTCCTCATTTTCCCAGATGCTAAAATTTTCTACATTTCTCATTGGTGAGTACATTGGTAAACGCAATTTACCCTGACTTATTTTTCAAGGTCACCGGTCAATTGGTGATTATTCTCCTAAAACATTCTATTACCAGATTCATTTGATGCTGTGCTTTTTTAAAGATATTTTTTACCTTGACCTTTTTTCCAACGTACAATCAAGTTCAAAAGTCAGCATCCTATTTTTCCCTGATCATGATAAAATTACGTACATTGCCCATTGATGAGTACATTGTTAAATACATTTAACCTTGACTTATTTTTCAAGGTCACAGGTCAAATACATTTTACCCTGACATTTTCAAGGTCACAGGTCAGCGTAATGGCTAAAATTTTCACATTTATGGAGGTATCAGAAATTCTGATTCAGGTCTCTTATCTGTAAAACATTTGTGAGGACAATTGATAATTGAGTTGCTTGTGTGTGCAAAGGCTGCTTTAGAACGGAGTGTATCACACATTCCAATTTTTTCAAATCACTTTGCTTGTTAGCTCATCTGAAATCTTTTTATTCTTACCGTTATCTGTATATTATCTTTTACTGTTTTGACACTCAAGATAATATGTATCAGAATCAGTGGCTTCGTAAAGACTGTCATAAATCATAAGCGCAATTGCATCTTGTAGTATTAACGTCGAATGGTAGTGTCTGTTATTATTATTATTATTATTATTATTATTATTATTATTATTATTATTATTATTATTTTTTATTTTTTTTTTTTTCTATCAGTCATCCTATTCGACTGGGTGGTTTTTATGGTGTGGGGTTCCGGGTTGCATCCTGCCTCCTTAGGAGTCCATCACTTTTCTCACTATGTGCGCTGTGTCTAGTAGCACACTTTCCTCCATGAGTCCTGGAGCTGCTTCGGCATCTAGTTTTCCAGATTTCAGGGATCTTGGGATCGTGCCTAGTGCTCCTATGATTATGGGTCCAATTTCCACTGGCATATTCCATATCCTTCCTGTTTCGATTTTCAGGTCTTGATACTTATCAACTTTTTTCTCTTTCTTTTCATCTACTCTGGTGTCCCATGGTATTGCGACATCAATGAGTGATACTCTCTTCTTGAGTTTGTCAATCAACGTCACGTCTGGTTCTATTGGCACGTATCACCTATCTGTTCTGATACCATAGTCCCAGAGGATCTTTGTCTGATCGTTTTCTATCACTCCCTCAGGTTGGTGTTCTTACCACTTATTAGTGCAAGCTGGCTGGTGCTTCTTGCACAGGCTCCAGTGGAGGGCTTTTGCTACTGAATCATGCTTCTTCTTCTTCTTCTTCTTCTTCTTCTTCTTCTTCTTCTTCTTCTTCTTCTTCTTCTTCTTCTTCTTCTTCGTTATTATTATTAAAGAGAATGCCAGCATCAGTGGAATTGATTTTATATATGGTCTTCTCAATTCTTTTATTTTTCTTCTCATCAGGGCTGATATTTGCTAATACCTGGCCGATGTTCACAGTCTGGATAGGGAAGTGGTACGGAAATCGGCCAGTTATTAGCAGATATCAGCCCTGATGAGAAGAAAATTAGAAGAATTAAGAAGGCCATATATAAAATCAATTCCACTGATGCTGCCGTTCTCTTTAACAGGAATGCTTGAGAGAGGGTCTGTCACCTTCACATATTATTATTATTATTATTATTATTATTATTATTATTATTATTATTATTATTATTATTATTATTATTATTATTAATTAGAATGAAGAAACGTACTAGAAAAGATTTCTTGCTGACAGTTCTTTTCACCAATGCTCACATGTGTGAGAGAGAGAGAGAGAGAGAGAGAGAGAGAGAGAGAGAGAGAGAGAGAGAGAGAGAGAGAGAGAGAGATTTCTTGAACTTGATAACGGTTCAAATTTCATCTCTTCAGTTAATTACGGTACTAAATTAGTTTTCTTTCTAAGTACTCGTAATTAACTTAATGATGGGAGGAATGGACAAAGAAGCTCCTGCCATAGCCGTTTTTAATAAGAAAAGGTTGACTTTTTTCATTACGGTGACTTTGGGGCTTTTGGCTCTGGAAGAAACGTCCCTTACCTTTCGCCCCCGTAGGAGGGTAGTGCCGTCAGTGCACCTCATGTGGTGCACTGTAGGCGTTGCTTAAGGTTCTTTGCAGCGCCCCTTTTGCCCCCTAGCTGCAACCCCTTTCATTCCTTTGACTGTACCTCCGTTCGTATTCTCTGTTTCCATCCTGCTTTCCACCCTCTCCTAACAGTTGATTCATAGTGCAGCTGCGAGGTTTTCCTCCTGTTACACCTTTCAAACATTCTTACTGTCAATTTCCCTTTCAGCGCTGAATGACCTCAGAGGTACCAGTGTTTGGCCATTGACCTAAATACCACATCCTTTTCGATTCCGCGGGTAGAGTCGCCTTGTTATACGCATCAGGTAACGTCTTCCCCAAATTTCCTCTGTGAAAATCAAGTCCTTTTTGGACTGTTCGATTCAGTGTTTGATTCTTACCTCAGCTGACAAACTCTGGTATTCACTCCTGCATCTGTTTTCGTGGCTCTTTCCATTTCCATCTTTCAAGTGGCACTTATGTTTCTTATTTAACGTTTTACTGTGGAGTAGTCTCCTGAGGATGTTGTGCAATTGGAACCTCAAAAGTTCAACTGAGGATGAAATATACTATTACTACCCTAAAACAATTCTTGTATTTTACGTACATTTTTATCTATATTTTTATTGAATTATTTTTTCCCTTTAACTGATCTTTTCTTTCTGTATTTCCTACCTTACCTTCTGTTACCTCTTTCACATGAACACCATATTCTTTGGAAGCTTGAATTTCAAGTCGGTGACCCCCTTGTTCAATATGAATTGAATTTTGTTGGGCTTGTTCCATATGAATAGGGTTCACCTTTTGAATAATATGTTATCGTTTTACAAGAAACTATTTTCCTGACTGGAAGTAGCTTTGTTTGGCAGAGTGCTCCCATCTCTCAGTTAAAGTGAGACGACTATTAAAGAAATTTGTGAGCAGACCCTCCTGTTGTCTTGAAAATAAAGGCCCAATTCTTAACCTCTGAGTTGAATGGAGGCGCTGCTACAGTGGCCCATTTTCTGTTACCATTTTGCATGTTGCTTTCAGAGTTCAGCCAAAGGAGCCTGGGGCAGAAGCTAAACTGGGGACGTGCGTGTTCGTCATCTTGCAGCCAAAGATTGGTATTTTAGTGGGCGTGGTCTGGCCAGTAGGTTCCCAGCCGATGATGATGATATATAAATTTTAGTACAATATTCGTGAGGAACTGCTGCTTGTAGTAATATCGTATTCTAGGAAGTATTTTTCCATCAATTGACTGTTGTAAAGCAGTAGATATCAGTTTTAGCATTAGGCATCCGCCATAGTATGTAAGGTACAGTTTTATAGTCAAATCTTGGTTAGGTTGCAATTGTATAACATTCGGATTGATCAGCATACGCGAAACCGATAGACAAGTGGGAGATAGATGGTCATGGTAATTGTATTCCCCATTCTCAGTAGGAAAAGAAGTGCGCAGATCAAGAACCACCACATTTTATCAATAACCTGCTCACTTCCTTTCCCGCTGAGAATGAGATTTCCAAAGCCATCTGTCCACCGTCATTGTATTGCCACTTTTAAGTATAGCTTAGTTTAACCAGACCACTGAGCTGATTAACAGCTCCCCTAGGGCTGGCCCGAAGGATCAGACTTATTTTACGAGGCTAAGAACCAGTTGGTTACCTAGCAACGGGGCCTACAGCTTATTGTGGAATCCGAACCACATTATAGCGAGAAATGAATTTTTATCACTAGAAGGAAATTCCTCTAATTCTTCATTGGCCAGCTGGAGATTCGAACGCGGGCCCTGCAGAGTGCTAGCCGAGAACGGTACCGACCAGTCCAACGAAGAACTTATTGCCATTTATAGGCATCCACAAATAAAAGCTAGTGGTCGGTAGCAAGGAATTCGTCCAGTGTTACAACATGAGGAACTTTCATTGCGCGCATGCACGCTTAGCACCAAAAGAAAATGAAAAGGATCGTCTGTGTGGCACCGCCTTTGGTCTCAAAAGTATAACGCAGTATTAACAGCCTTATGTGTGTGGAATTACTTCGACAGTTTAGGGGATGAATGTAGACGCGACTGCGGTAGGATTTTCATTGATGTCCTCGTCTCTCATTTGGAGAAAATGAAGTTCTCTCTCTCTCTCTCTCTCTCTCTCTCTCTCTCTCTCTCTCTCTCTCTCTCTCTCTCTCTCTCTCTGACCCCTTAGATTGGTCCTCTCCTTAATGAAATGAGCTTTCGTCTTCATCAGGAGAGCCATACAGAGCGAGATAAACATACCCATTCCCTTCGCTTCTGGTACCCCCACCAGTCCTGGCCCCCTCCCTCCCGGAGGGGCAGAGGACCCACTGACGACATAGCGCAGCAGTTCATTAAGGGCCTCCGTGAGGGGATGACGTCATGAATGCTGTGGGCGTGGCGGTAGGAGTTGGGTTGTTTGTTATTTAAAAATAGAGAATAACTCATTAGGGTTATAATGAACATGTGCAAAGTTACTTTTTATCATTCCATTTGGTTTCCGTCTGTTGCCATAGTAAAGCTTATCTATCTACGTATCTGTTTATCAGTATCCATACTCGTGTGTTTTTTTGCCAGATACGCGTTTCCCTTTTAGAAGGCGTGGCTCCAGAAGGTGCTAGTCCTAAGGTCCCCCCCGCGTGACCTTATTTTACGTACGAGGCAACAAACCACTAAAATCGTGAATTACTGTTTACGCCAACAGGGCCACAGTGAATAAACCCCAGGAAACAGGCCTTTAGCGACGTTTCCCCTCGTTAAACCGTTGTCTGGTCTGTCGTTAAGTGAGGGGAGGACGTTGACCGTATAGAAAGAATTGAATAATTATCCAAAAATTTCTTCACGTTTTCCTGTCGCGCAAAACGTCAGTATCTTATTACATAAACTTTCAGTTGTATTTCAAACAAACACAGCCGCCATCTTGACGAGAGCAGCATATTATTATTTTATTATTATTATTATGGTTTGGAAGGAGTCCCTCTTTTGGGGTAGTGTTATTAAAAACAATTGCTGTTTCAACGGCATTTAGCTTTAGATAGACTTCTCCATTCTTCTTATTACATACCACTTACCTGCAGACGAGAAAAATGTAATAAGGATAGAGAAGAGACTCTACAAGCTAAATGCCGTTGGAAACAGCACTTTATTATTATTATTATTATTATTATTATTATTATTATTATTATTATTATTATTATTATTATTATTATTGGAGAAACAAATCCACAGTTGTGTATATGTACCCATACATAACTTTGGATTTGTTCTCCATTTTAAGACTCATGCTACTATGAATAATTTTTAATTTTTAAGTATTATTATTATTATTATTATTATTATTATTATTATTATTATTATTATTATTATTATTATTATTATTATTATTATTATTATTATTATTAAAAATAAAGTCAGTATACATACAAAGAAAGTCCTCCCATAGTATAACGCCCACGTATAGAAAAAAATTGAAAGAATTTACCGAATTGATAAAAAACGAATTAATTACCAAATAAAAATTTACTTCCAAGATTGCGTATAAATGTTTGTGTATGAATATCTATGTCGAAAAGATTTATGAAAATGGTGTATCATTAATAGTACCAAAGAGACCACTGCACAGTTGTATTGTAAAATGAATGAAAGGACTATTTTATTGGGCTGGGGACATAGTGATGCCCCGTGCTCCAACGTAATGTAGATATTGACGTTATGCATAGCGAAGAGCAGATATTGACTACCAAAGAAATAGGTCTTTTAGAAGGTTATCCGGTGATCTTAAAGATCACTTTCCATTTAAAGTAGAGAGAGAGAGAGAGAGACTGTGGATTTTGGCATTTTGCATATCGAGTAACACTCACCCACAGCCCTAACAGAAGCTATTTTAGAATTACAGTAGATCTTGAGAAGATCTTTTAAAGTCAATTTTAATCTTTAACGAAGAGAAGAGAGAGAGAGAGAGAGAGAGAGAGAGAGAGAGAGAGAGAGAGAGAGAGAGAGAGAGAGAGGAGATATTGATATTGTTATTTTGCAAAGCTATTAACACTAACAGCTATTAAAAAAATCTATTTGAAATAGGTCTGTTAGAAGATCATTTGGTGATCGTAAAGATCATTTTCCACCATCAGTGGAGAGAGAGAGAGAGAGAATGGGTGATACTGATGTTTTGCTGAGCAAGTGGCACAAACAACCATTAAAGGAGTTCTCCTTGAAATAGGTAACCTTAAAGATCAGTTTCCACTTTTAATGGAGAGAGAGAGAGAGAGAGAGAGAGAGAGAGAGAGAGAGAGAGAGAGAGAGAGAGAGAGAGAGAGAGGACTGCATTGTCTTCTTCGTCACACGGAACACCCACACCTCCGCCATGTGGAATCCGCTCAGCAATTCCAGGTAGGCAAATCGCCTGGGTCTCATTAACCTCAAATGAAGGATTAAGTAGCTGGCCGGAATGGGAAAGGGCGAGGGGAAAACAATAGCTTTAATTGGGTTAATTATCAAGGGCGTGATGAGTTTTCCCCCCGTGTTCTGCGTGTTGTTTGTGCTTCACAAATTGTCTTCTTGCATCCTGTCATTTTTAGACAGGCACCCGTGAAGATTTCGCTGCTATGGATGGGGATATGGTAATTTTTGTTTTTGAAATGGTCGTGCATGTTATAATGATAATGAATATTATGGTTATTGTTCTCAGTATTATGGAAATTGTTCTTCAAATGGTAATGAATACCGTAGTGATAAATTCAGGCCAGAGGCCCAACGCTGGGATGAATATTATGATAATTGTTCTTAAAATGGTAATAAATATCATAGTGATACTAGAATAGAATAGAATACAGATTTCAGGCCAAAGGCCAAGCGCTGGGACCAGTGAGGTCATTCAGCACCGAAACGGAAACTGACAAGTCAGTAAGGTTTGAAAGGTGGAACGGGAGGAAAACCTCGCAGTTACACTAGGCAGCAATGTTTTAGACGTTGGAAAGTCAGATGGAAGACAATATGAACGGGGGTACAGTAAAAGAAGTGAGAGGTTGCAGCTAGGGGCCGAAAGGACGCTGCAAAGACCTTAAGTAATGCCTACAGTGCACCACGTGAGGTGCACTGACGGCACTCCCCCGCTACGGGGATCACAGTGGTAATGATGGCGACCATGACAGTTCTCTTCATTGATTTTGTTATTAACAGACGTGGTCCTGGTAATAGTAGCAGTTTCATCTAATCGTTAAGGTTAGTGCGGTAAATGCTTATACATTATTTCTTAACTTTCATCAACAAATTGTAGAGTTCCAATAGTGTTCCGAATTTCACGTCAGATAAAGAAACTTGTAACAAATTCCTTATCAATTTCAGGGTGCAATTTTTTGTGTGGGTGATCAGGATTAAAATATCAATAATGTTAAAGAGGAAAAAAAATACCATGTAAAATTAAATGTAATTATATATGTTTATTATAATATACATAAAATATATGTATATATATATATATACATATATATATATGTATATATATATATATATATATATATATATATATATATATATATATGTGTGTGTGTATGAGTTTGTTTGTATTTATAGATGGATATAGATACTGAGTGTATAGTAATAAATGAAATTATTTCCTAAGGTTACATGTCGAGCATAATTATTTCAATATTCAGTTTGTTAATTTTCCTTTGTATGTGGCTGCGTTTGTATTTCGGAGTCTTCGATTTAGGGACGATTACCAGGAAATTAGTGTTAAAAGAAAATACATGGATGCAAGAGAAAAATGTTGAAAACTTATTGCAATAAAGCCAGTATTGCAGATAAAGTTGTCCATATATTGCAGTACATTTGTTTGACGTATGTTAGTTTAGGGTAGGTGTAAAAGTTATTCATAGTATAGTTTAAATCAATATATATATATATATATATATATATATATATATATATATATATATATATATATATATATATATATATATTATATATATACATACTGTATATATAATTAGGAGATATATTTTAAATATCGAATCTCTAATTCTATTTTGGCCAAATCAAATTGGGGTTCTCCCACTGCTTAGGACACCCCTAGTTAAGGTTTAGTTTGTATAAATTATGACACCAATGTAGGGACTAATCATCTTGAAGGGGACACAGGATATGAATATAAAGTACAAACTTAACTCCCTGTTGTGACTTTCCTAGTAACTGTCTAATGCTACAAGTTTTAAAGAAGTTTTCTGTTCCATGCTGTTACAATCTACATCCAAGGTTATTAGAATTGTGTGTGTGTATACAGATATATATATATATATATATATATATATATATATATATATATATATATATATATATATATATATATATATATATATTTATACATTTGCATGTATTTATTTTATTTTTGAAATCTTCATGCCCCTTAGAAGGTGTGTGGCTCTAGAAGGAAGTTTTCTTCTTGTTTGGAGTCAGACAGGTCCACCAGGTAACTAATTGAGTTCCTGGGTAAACATAATCACAGTAATTTTACAAAGTGGTTCACCTCGCAAAGGAATTTTAACTGGGGTCCTCTTTAACTGGTGAGGTAAGCGTCAAAGTTCATAACCGCTAATTAGTAAACTGCCGTTTAGTTTTGTAAGTGAAATATGGAATGACTTAACCGTAGACTTGATGAAATTGGGTGTCGTGTCGAGCCTTTGTATGTTCATAACTGTCGAGATTTTTTTTCTTTTCATATTTCTTTGTTTTGGAAGCACCAACTCTACATATGTATGTATGCATGTTAGTATGTGCGATATACATATTGTTTCCAATTTTTCCCCGGCCCTCAAGGGTGAGTGACTCCAAACATGATTAGGCTTCCAATTCTCAGTAAGTGCTTTGGAATTAGGTTTGTATCTCTGTGCCATTTTTAACCCTGAGACAACCGTAGTCGTTCTGTGGGTTTTATGGAATTTGCTCATCAGCCCAGCTTCGCCTATGAGCCAGACCTGGGGTTCTCTTTGACGAATACAATAGTAGTCTTCCTTAATCAACTATTGCTCAAGAATAGTTGAAGAACGCGGTGTTTGTTATAGCTTATAGTTCAAGAATAGTTGAAGAACATTAGTATTTTGTTACAGGTTTGTCGTTCAAGAATAGTCGAAGAACATTGTATTTTGTTACAGGTTTGTCGTTCAAGTTTGTCGAAGAACGTTCAGGTTTATAGTTCAAGAAAAGTCGAAGAACATAGTATTTTGTTACAGGTTTATAGTTCAAGAATAGTCGAAGAACATAGCTTTTTGTTACAGGTTTGTCGTTCAAGAACAGTCGAAGAACGTAGTTTTTGTTACAGGTTTATAGTTCAAGAAAAGTCGAAGAACATAGTATTTTGTTACAGGTTTATAGTTCAAGAATAGTCGAAGAACATAGTATTTTGTTACAGGTTTATAGTTCAATAATATTTAAAGAACATAGTATTTTGTTACAGGTTTATAGTTCAATAATAGTTAAAGAACATAGTTTTCAGTCACAGGTTTAATATTCTTAGAAATTTCTCGTTGAGTTTGGTAATCCAATACCCTGATCTATCCCAGGGCATAAGTAAGGTAAATGAAGAAATTGGCATGTGGGTGGAGTGGATTGGTGGCCAGGTGATAGTGGAGTACTGACTTAACCCTAAAAGAAGCCGGAGACATTCAGAGACAATGTCTCGTGGTTCTTGAGGGAAAGCATCGTTTTTCTTCTCTTGTAAAATTATAGTTACGAAAGTATTCTGTAATTGTGATTCACCGTTTTTCGTGTCACGTAAAATGACTATTATGGAAAATATTCTCTAATTGTGATTCACTGTTTTTCGTATCATGTAAAATTACAGTTATAGAAAATATTCTCTAATTGTGATTCACTGTTTTTCGTATCATGTAAAATTACAGTTATAGAAAATGTTCTCTAATTGTGATTCACCGTTTTTCGTATTATGTAAAATTATAGTTAAGAAAATATTCTCTAATTGTGATTCGTTTTTCGTATCATGTAAAATTACAGTTATAGAAAATGTTCTCTAAGTGTGATTCACCGTTTTTCGTATCATGTAAAATTACAGTTATAGAAAATGTTCTCTAAGTGTGATTCACTGTTTTTCGTATTATTAAAATATATTACAGTTATAGAAAATTACCGTTTTCGTATCATGTAAAATTACATTTATAGAAAATATTAATTGTGATTCACCGTTTTTCGTATCATGTAAAATTATATTTAAAGTATTCTCTAATTGTGATTCACCGTTTTTCGTATCATGTAAAATTATATTTAAAGTATTCTCTGATGGTGATTCACCGTTTTTCGTATCATGTAAAATTACAGTTATAGAAAATATTCTCTAATTGTGATTCACCGTTTTTCGTATCATGTAAAATTATATTTAAAGTATTCTCTAATTGTGATTCACCGTTTTTCGTATCATGTAAAATTTAAAGTATTCTCTGAATTATCAGAGTAAATGATTCACCGTTTTCGTATCATGTAAATTATATTTAAAGTATTCTCTGATGGTGATATCATGTAAAATTATATTTAAAGTATTCTCTAATTGTGATTGTTTTTTATCATGTAAAATTATATTTAAAGTATTCTCTAATTGTGATTCACCGTTTTCGTATCATGTAAAATTACAGTTTATATTCTCTAATTGTGATTATTCTGTAAAATTATATTTAAAGTATTCTCTAATTGTGATTCACCGTTTTTCGTATCATGTAAAATTACAGTTATAGAAAATATTTCTAATTGTGATTCACCGTTTTCATTATCATGTAAAATTATATTTAAAGTATTCTCGTATTCATGTATCAAAATTACAGTTTTATATTGTGAACCGTTTTTCGTAATATTATATTTAAAGTATTCTCTGATGGTGATTCACCGTTTTTCGTATCATGTAAAATTACAGTTATAGAAAAAAATTGTGATTCGTATCATGTAAAATTATATTTAAAGTATTCTCTAATTGTGATTCACCGTTTTTCGTATCATGTAAAATTATATTTAAAGTATTCTCTGATGGTGATTCACCGTTTTTCGTATCATGTAAAATTATATTTAAAGTATTCTCTAATTGTGATTCACCGTTTTTCGTATCATGTAAAATTATATTTAAAGTATTCTCTGATGGTGATTCACCGTTTTTTTCGTAAAATCATGTAAAATTACAGTTATAAATTAATTTGTATTCTCTAATTGTGATTCACAGTTATTTTCGTTTTTCGTATTATGTAAAAAATTATTCTCTAAGTTTTACAGAAATTGTGATTACCACGTTTTTCTCATGTAAAATTATATTTAAAGTATTCTCTAATTATGATTCACCGTTTTTCGTATATTATACAGTTATAGAAAATAAAATTGATTCAGTTTTTATCATGTAAAATTATATTTAAAGTATTCTCTAATGGTGATTCACCGTTTTTCGTATCATGTAAAAGTTTAGAAAATGTTCTCTAATTGTGATTCACCGTTTTTCGTATTATGTAAAAAAATGATTCGTTTTTCTAATTTGTTTGATTCTCTAATTGTGATTCACCGTTTTTCGTATTATGTAAAATTACAGTTTTAAGAAAATATTCTCTAATTATGATTCACCGTTTTTCGTATTATGTAAAATTATAGTTTTAAGAAAATATTCTCTAATTGTGATTCACCGTTTTTCGTATTATGTAAAATTAGAGTTTTAAGAAAATATTCTCTAATTGTGATTCACCGTTTTTCGTATTATGTAAAATTATAGTTTTAAGAAAATATTCTCTAATTGTGATTCATCGTTTTTCGTATTATGTAAAATTATAGTTTTAAGAAAATGTTCTCTAATTGTGATTCATCGTTTTTCGTATTATGTAAAATTAGAGTTTTAACAAAATATTCTCTAATTATGATTCACCGTTTTTCGTATTATGTAAAATTAGAGTTTTAAGAAAATATTCTCTAAATGTGATTCACCGTTTTTCGTATTATGTAAAATTACAGTTTAGAAAATGTTCTCTAATTGTGATTCACCGTTTTTCGTATTATGTAAAGTTATAGTTAAGAAAATATTTTCTAATTGTGATTCACAGTTTTTCGTATCATGTAAAATTACAGTTATAGAAAATGTTCTCTAATTGTTATTCACCGTTTTTCGTATTATGTAAAATTATAGTTAAGAAAATATTCTCTAATTGTGATTCACCGTTCTTCGTATGATATAAAACTGCAGTTACAGAAAATGTTTTCTGATTGTGAATCAGTATTTTGTAGTGATTCTGACCAGAATACTGTTTCTTCCATCTCTCCTACTCATCCACACACGCAAGCGGAGTTTCTGTCTACCTCATTTCTCTACATTGAAATAGCTATTGTTCATTGCCTCTCACTTCGTTTCATGTTGAATAAGAGTCATTGAAAATATTCTGCAATTGTGATCCAATATTTCGTAGTAATAATGACTGAGAGCGAAGTAATGCCCCTTCTACCTGCCCACACAGGCAAACAGAATTTCTGTCTGTTTGCCCTTCTAACTCATTAATCTGTACTGAAATAGCTATGCTATAGTTCATTACCTCTTATTTTGGCAACCCTTCATTACCAGAGAGTCCGCTAGATTCATCAGTGGTAATGAAAATAGAATATATTGGGTTGTGAGAGAATAAAAGGAAAAGATTGTAGCTAAAATATCGAATTTATAATATATATATATATATATATATATATATATATATATATATATATATATATATATATATATATATATATATATATATATATATATATATATATATATATATATATATATATATATATATATATATATATATATATATATATATATATATATATATATATATATATATATATATATATATATATATATATATATATATTTGGAGAGAGAGAGAGAGAGAGAGAGAGAGAGAGAGAGAGAGAGAGAGAGAGAGAGAGAGAGAGAGAGAGGTATATGCTGACGTACATTGTGATGAATAGGAAACTGAAATCAGGAAGAGACCTCCTTCAGCAGTATAACAGAGAAAGGCTAATACACGTAGAGGCAGGTATGAATAACGTTTAATTAACAAATGTATTGGAAAACGGACTTCCAAACAAGTGGATGACAGACTATCGAGTGAAATTTTGACGGGGGCCAAAAAAGATGTCAAACCTTACCGACATTCCTTGAGAATTTAAATACTTATTTGTTGCAAGCTGTGACAAAGAGGAATTACGTTTCAAGCAAACCACTGATCTTATGGGACAACTGAAACCGGTCCGTGGGCTTACTAATTTTTTTGGGGGGGGGGGGGGCGAGTTGGGGTGACAGGGGGACCTCCAAAAGTAAACTTTGATGGTGAATGTGGTGATGATGATGATGATGATGAGTACCACTAATTCTGTGGGTTGAACATTCCGGGAGAATTATTTCCAGTACTTTGAATCGCACAAATGATTAATGCGGTGCAATGTAGGCATTACTTAAGGTCGAATCGCACAAATGATTAATGCGGTGCACTGTAGGCATTCCTAAGGTTCTTTGGAGCGCCCCTTTGCGCCCTAGCTGCAACCTCTTCCATTCCTTTTACTGTACCTCCTTTCATATTCTGTTTCTTCCATCTTACTTTCCACCCTCTGTTTCCGTATCAGCGTTGATTGGCCTCTTAGGCCCCGAGCTTGGCCTGTGTCCTAAATTTTATTTTATATTCCATTCCATTCCAAATGATTTATGCATTCATAGAATTATGGAGAGAGAGAGAGAGAGAGAGAGAGAGAGAGAGAGAGAGAGAGACCTTACCGAAGCCGAAAGGTAAGAATAAAAAAAAAGGTAGATTACAAGGTAACGAATGAAAATGGAAAGGTAGGGAGAGAAAAAAAAAAGAGAGCAAACTGGAGGTTGTAAAGGTGGGAAGATATAAAAACTAATTAGAATGCTGCAGAAACAAAGAAATGGAAAATGTTCACTTCCTGCACACACACACACACACACACACACACACACACACACACACACACACACACACACACACACACACAGAGAGAGAGAGAGAGAGGGGGGGTTTGAGTATCAGAGTATATTGTCTGTTGATCCCTTGGGGATTAGCTTTAGCCTTGGTGTCCACCTACACCCATTTCTAAAGAGCAGCCCCTGATGTTTTACTTCCGCTAAGGTTTGTTTTGCTCTTCATTTCAAGGACTGAACACTGTTTGGCTCTCTCTCTCTCTCTCTCTCTCTCTCTCTCTCTCTCTCTCTCTCTCTCATGTAGTTTTATATTTATTTTCTCCTACACGTCAGTATGCTCTCTCTCTCTCTCTCTCTCTCTCTCTCTCTCTCTCTCTCTCTCTCCTCTCTCTCTCTGGTAGTGTTAATCTTTATTTTCTCCCTGTTTCTCTGTTTCTATCATTGCCTTCCTCTCCTGGTCTTTCGTTATATACAAAATTATATTCTCTTCTGAGCAGTATCCTGACCCTTTTCCAGTTAGTATTGACTTTTTGGGGTCATTATTGTCATCACCTTCTTAACCTTTGTGCATTTACCCTCTTCAGTTTTTTTATCTTCCTTTGTATCTCCTTCCCCTTCCATCACTGCATTCCCTTTACACCATCATCGTCAGGGAGAGACGATGCAATTGCACCCATTTTTTTTCATTATCAAAGTGTATCTAATCCTGGCAAAGAGATAGGTCTTGTTAACGAGCCTTCCTCGTTCTATAGAGCTAAAGTCATTGATGAATGCCACTTACCTCGGATCTTTTGTTCTGTTTGGTCGTTAGCTAGATCTCGGGGAATCGTTATCTTTCTGATGAGATGGCTTCCTTTTCCCCGACAACGTTTGTTATGGTTTAGATCGTCTCCAAAACATAGCCAGTTTGCCCGTCTTCCGTAAGGTCCTTTATAACTGAATCTTCCTTCAGCGCTTTTAATGTCTTCGCATACCAGATAATTAGTGGGCGCTAGTCGCTCGGCGGAGTGGCAGCAGCCTTATTCCGTTGAGGTGCCACGTGACCATACTGCTTGTTTTCAGAAGTCGTTCATTCCTCTGACGCGAACTATGAAATACACTTCCTTGTAGTAGTATTGTTACGGGATGCTCTGGGGACAAAAGTCTGTGTCGGCAAGTTACTGGCCATATGTATTACTTGTAGGAGTATTGATGACGATGTTATAAATTTAATAGATATAATACTAATTAAGTGACTTTCACATAAGCGTTATTTTTCTTGTATCGATGGTTGTTTGTGTAGATTTGTTCATTTGTTTATAGGATCTTTTGCTCTTCGCTCATGTGTGGGCGTTCTGTTCGGTGGAAACCTACTTTGCAAGGTAATGGCCTCTAGTCTTGGTACATGGAGAAAACCTGACCAAGATGAGGTTGTAAGCAGCAGATCTAAGAGTTAAACACAACCAGATGACAGTTTACAAGGAAATTACGATGATGTGCAGGCAAAAGAGGAATTTAGAAGAAGAGGCCGAAATTTTCTCGGTGTCGTAGGCGGCCTCCCTCCAGTAGCCAAAAATGTTTCAGGTGCTGTCAGATGCATTCAGGGGCTCTTCTTTGATGAAGTGGGACAATCGGGAAACCATTTTTTCCCAGTAGCAGAGTTTCAACAGAAATTATATTTCATTTACAAAATCAGGAAGAGGTAATTGTTCTAAAGTGGGAATGAATGTTTAGATTATTTTTCATTCTGTGAAGGAAAGCAGATGTGCTCCCAGTGACAGGCAAGATTGTGGTGGAGACTTCTCATTATATTGAAAATTGCTAGATTGAACAGTAGATTCGCGGTAGCAGTTGATCGAATATAGTTGTTTCGCTTTAATGATGAGACGGCAGATGAGACCGGCAGCGTTAAAGCTGCCTCAGCATTATCCTTAAGTGTGGATGACTTGTCAAACTATTTCGTGAATTGAATCATGTGAAAAATTCTCCTTCTTTAGCGACAAGGTTAATTTTTCTGTGTACTTTGTGAAATTTAACTAAATTTATATTGTCAGTTATTTGGATTTGGGCGAGGGGGGGATTTAAAGGAAGTTGGTAACATTCCAATAAGATAGACAGAGCCAACTAATCCAACTTTGGCACTGGGGAAAAAACCTACGTCATTGAAATAAGGCAATGTCAATACAGGTTTGCCAAAGATTCTTTTGTAAATATGCACTCAAAATTGCTGTTTAATTTCTGCGATTGTCTTAGCCTCATTATCTGCTCAAGGAAACTTTTTTTTCGGAGGAAAGTTTTGTTCAAATTTGACACGGTAAATCAGTCAGATTTAACGTCATTCGACTATCTTTTTAAAGACTTGTGATAAGTAACTGAAACAAATGTAGATGAGTTCTAAAGCAACTTAAATATTTCGAGGACTGTATGGCATCAGTGGGAGCTTTCCCCCCCCCCCGTGGGGGAGGGATAGTAGTGCCGTCAGTGCACCTTACGTGCTGCACTGTAGGCATTACTTAATGGTCTTTGCAGTGTCCCTTCGGCCCCTAGCTGCAACCTCTTTCATTCCTTTTACTGCACCTCCGTTCATATTCTTTCTTCTATCAGACTTTCCACCCATTTTAACACTTGTTTCGTTGTGCAACTGCGAGGTTTTCCCTCCTGTTACACCTTTCAGACCTGCCTACTCTCAGTTTCCTTTCCAGCGCTCAATGACCTCGTAGGTCCCAGTGCTTGGTCTTTGGCCTAAATTCTATATTCATTTCAATTCAATCAATTCGATGAGATAAACGTATCCAGTGTTCATGTACATCGACTTAATAATAATAATAATAATAATAATAATATTAATATTAATAATATTAATAATATTAATATTAATATTAATATTAATATTAATATTATTATTAATATTAATATTATTATTAATATTTATTAATATTATTATTATATTATTATTATTATTATTATTATTATTATTATTATTATTATTATTATTATTATTATTATTCAAAAGACTTGAAATTCAAGATTTCAAAGAATATGGTGTTCATTCAAAAGAAGTAACAGAAGGTAATGGGAAATACAGAAAGACTGGGTCAGTTGTCAGAAGATCAGATGAATGAATAAATAACTAAAAAGTAAAATATTAAAATGCAAGGAGAATTGTATGAGGGTAGTAATGCATTGCATCTTCGCTTGAACATCAAAGTTCCAATTGCACGGCATCCTCAGGGAGGCTGTTCCACAGTCCAACGGTGTGAAGAATGAAGGACCTCTGGGACTGAGAAGTTCGACAGTGAGGCACATTTACTTCATATTAGTCATAAGAATCCCAAATGTTGTTTTCAATCACTAGATTCAGTATTGTAAACAATCACGTACATGAACCATAACGCTGCCTTTTGGAACCAGTTTTATCTGACAAAAATTGGGTCGTTGTTTTCACCATCTTTTCACTTGACTGCACACCATAGAATATGGCAACTCATTTGCTCGCCATGGAATATATCAACTCATTTGCTCGCCATGGAATATAGCAACTCATTTGCTCGCCATGAAATATATCAACTCATTTGCTCGCCATGGAATATAGCAACTCATTTGCTCGCCATGAAATATATCAACTCATTTGCTCGCCATGGAATATAGCAACTCATTTGCTCGCCATGGAATATAGCAACTCATTTGCTCGCCATGGAATATAGCAACTCATTTGCTCGCCATGGAATATAGCTACTCATTTGCTCACCATGGAATTTGGCAACTCATTTGCTCACCATGGAATTTGGCAACTCATTTGCTCACCATGGAATACAGCAACTCATTTGCACACCATGGAATGCAGCAACTCATTTGCACACCGTAGAATACAGCAACTCATTTGCTTGCCATGGAATATAGCAACTCATTTGCGCGCCGTGGAACACAGCAACTCATTTGCTCACCATGGAATATAGCAACTCATTTGCTCACCATGGAATACAGCAACTCATTTTCACACCATGGAATACAGCAACTCATTTGCACACCATGGAATACAGCAACTCATTTGCACACCATGGAATACAGCAACTCATTTGCTCACCATGGAATACAGCAACTCATTTGCACACCATGGAATACAGCAACTCATTTGCACACCATGGAATACAGCAACTCATTTGCACACCATGGAATACAGCAACTCATTTGCACACCATGGAATACAGCAACTCATTTGCTCACCATGGAATACAGCAACGCATTTGCTCGCCATGGAATACAGCAACTCATTTGCTCGCCATGGAATACAGCAACTCATTTGCACACCATGGAATACAGCAACTCATTTGCTCACCGTGGAATACAGCAACTCATTTGCTCGCCATGGAATATAGCAACTCATTTGCTCGCCATGGAATATAGCAACTCATTTGCACGCCATGGAATATAGGAACTCATTTGCTCGCCATGGAATACAGCAACTCATTTGCACACCATGGAATACAGCAACTCATTTGCTCGCCATGGAATATAGCAACTCATTTGCACACCATAGAATAAAGAGACTCATTTGCTCGCCATGGAATACAGCAACTCATTTGCACACCATGGAATACAGCAACTCATTTGCTCGCCATGGAATATAGCAACTCATTTGCACATCATGGAATATAGCAACTCATTTGCTCGCCATGGAATACAGCAACTAATTTGCACACCATGGAATACAGCAACTCATTTGCTCACCATATAATACAGCAACTCATTTGCACACCATGGAATACAGCAACTCATTTGCTCGCCATGGAATATAGCAACTCATTTGCACGCCATGGAATATAGCAACTCATTTGCTCGCCATGGAATACAGCAACTCATTTGCACACCATGGAATACAGCAACTCATTTGCTTGCCATGGAATACAGCAACTCATTTGCACACCATGGAATAAAGTGACTCATTTGCTCGCCATGGAATACAGCAACTCATTTGCACACCATGGAATAAGGCGACTCATTTGCTCACCATGGAATACAGCAACTCATTTGCACACCATGGAATACAGCAACTCATTTGCTCGCCATGGAATATAGCAACTCATTTGTGCGCCATGGAACACAGCAACTCATTTGCTCACCATGTAATATAGCAACTCATGTGCACGCTGTGGAATACAGCAACTCATTTGCTCACCATGGAATATAGCAACTCATTTGCTCACCATGGAATACAGCAACTCATTTGCACACCATGGAATACAGCAACTCATTTGCACACCATGGAATACAGCAACGCATTTGCTTGCCGTGGAATACAGCAACGCATTTGCTCGCCGTGGAATACAGCAACTCATTTGCACACCATGGAATACAGCAACTCATTTGCTCACCATGGAATACAGCAACTCATTTGCTCGCCATGGAATACAGCAACTCATTTGCTCGCCATGGAATATAGCAACTCATTTGCACGCCATGGACATGGAATAAAGCGACTCATTTGCTCGCCATGGAATACAGCAACTCATTTGCACACCATGGAATACAGCAACTCATTTGCACACCATGGAATAAAGCGACTCATTTGCACACCATGGAATACAGCAACTCATTTGCACACCATGGAATACAGCAACTCATTTGCACACCATGGAATACAGCAACTCATTTGCACACCATGGAATACAGCAACTCATTTGCACACCATGGAATACAGCAACTCGTTTGCACACCATGGAATACAGCAACTCATTTGCACACCATGGAATACAGCAACGCATTTGCACACCATGGAATACAGCAACTCATTTGCACACCATGGAATACAGCAACTCATTTTGAACTTCTAACAGAAATACCAGCAACTTTCCTATGATTCAACAAAAAAAGACATTTATATTCTCTACCATGAGAAACAGCTTCAGCAACAAACAGATTCAGATGTGAGCTTTTTAGTATAATGTACACGTGATGCTGTTGGTATAGTGTCACGTTTTTAGACCATGAGGAGCTCTTTCCTGCTCTGACAAATAGAACATCTATCCATTTATTGACATCAGCTTTAGCCTTAAATAACACGATTTGAAAGACAGAATACATACATATATATATACTCGTTTATATATATATATATATATATATATATATATATATATACTCATTTATATACCATGGAATACATACAACGAGATTTTGAACTGAAGTCAGAGGAATTTTTCAAAGTTATAAATGCAAGCAACTCATTTGCACACCATGGAAATACAACAATGGAGGAGGAAAGGCATTTTCTGAACTTAAAAAAAGAAATACCAGCAACTTTCCTTTGATTCAAAATATAGACTTTTAACGCCTTTTTATTCTCTAACACACACACACACAAACATATATATATGTATATACATGTATATGTGTATGTATATGTGTATGTATATGTGCTTTATATATGTATAATATATATATGATATATTGTATATAGTGTCATATTTTTTTATACCTTGTTTAAGCTCTTTCCCATTTTTATATGGGGGAACATCTATCCATTTTTGAGGACTTTGATTTTTAAAGGTACACACACACACATATATTATATATAATATTTAAATATAAATATATATATAGTATGTATGTGTGTATGTTTGTATGTGTAATATATATATATATATATATATATATATATATATATATATATATATATATATATATATATATATATATATATATATATATATATATATATATATATATATATATATATATATATATATATATATATATATATATATATATATAGTACACATACAAACATACATATATATATATATATATATATATATATATTTATATTTATATATATATATATATATAATATATGTGTGTGTGTGTACCCCAACGCCAAATCAAAGTCCTTCAAAAGAATGCATCATAACTTACCCCATATAAAAATGGGAAAAAGCACGTTAATTGAAGAAGATATATATATATATATATATATATATATATATATATATATATATATATATATATATATATATATATACACACACATATACATACACATATACATATATATACATATATATATGTGTGTGTGTGTGTGTTTTAGAGAGAAAAAGGCGTTAAAAGTAAGGTATATTTTCTAGATTTTAAATGTAATATCTTTTTTCACTTTTTTTTTAGTTGCAGGATATTCATGCCTTTCCTCCTCCATTGT